>NC_134183.1:23124219-23428402 GCF_964188355.1 Buteo buteo
CAAGATGTGGTGCAAATGAGGTTTGAGGGCAATTAGTAATGCAGTAGGTAATAAGTAAGTGGGGAGGGGAGTGTAAATATAATTTGGGAATGAAGTGCACACTTGAAGAAAAAGAGATATGGAATAGGGATTGTGGGTCCTGAACTCCCAGCTACTTTGGTTATGTTAGGAAAGCAAAACTGCTCTTGAGCCTGGTTCTATATAGGCATTTTAACATTCATGTTGCTTGCAGTCAGAAGAAAGAGTGAATGATCAGAAATGAATTGTTAGCTGCAGTAATGCTGATGGGAACTGTTTCATTCACCAGTGTCTGTAGCTATTCACCTGTACTTCACTGTAAACGAGGGAAAATCTAGTAACTTCACACCCTGAATAAAGGAAAAGCTTCACCTTCTTCAATTCTTGGAGTAACCAGATGAAGGGATCATCTCAGTGCAGGGAAACGCTGTGACTGTCAAGATGCAAAAGTAAGATGTCCCAGAGGGAGCTTTAAGTGGCCCACTTTCATGGTGGGAAAGATATTCCACCATGAAATTAATGGTGCAGCCCAGAGCACAGTAGAAAAAATACCTTGCCCTCTAATCCCCCCATCGTTGATTCCAGCTGTAGAGTGCTGTGGTGCAAGTCTGTATATATGTCTGCTAGAAAATGAAATAGATTAAATGAAGAGCTCTACAAAGAGGTCCTCAGCATTTCGTATTTTCTCTTATACCATTAAGACACAGACATTTCAGAGGATGGAAAACTAGTTAGCTGTCATTCTGAAGCTTCTGAAAAATACCCAAACATTTAAAATCCAGACTGTTTTACATCACATAAGCATACTGTTTCATTGGACTGCACTCAGTGTAAAGCCTTCAATATTTACATTGTTCTGGTGATATTCTGTTTCTGGAACAATCATTGGCATCACAGGGCAATACTGTGATGCAATGCCTGGGTAGCATTGGATGAGCATCTCTGTGGAATGGTTACATGATGAATATAGTCATTATGGTTTCAGCACATGGGCTTGAACAAAGCCAGAGTCAAAGACAGAAAATAATGGTTATATTTCTAACACCTTCCTTTAAATTATGAGGGAGGGCTTTGCTGGTGCTGCTGCTTCCTCACATCACTGAGTCTTGCTCTCTGAAAAGATTTAAAATAGAGAGAAATGAAGGATTTCCCCCTCCCCCCCTTTTTTTTTTCCTCTAGGTTGCTCTGAGCTTTCTGAATAGCAAGACCAAAATTCCTTAATGCAAATGTTCCTGCTTCCATCCCAGGCAGTAGTTATTTATAAAGTCCAGCATGCTGTGTCTGCTTGAGGCTGCTCCATGCTGCTTGACGGCATCCTGATGTTTACTTGTGCCTACTTCCTTTTATATAGATATTCTTATACTACGCTAGTACAGCTGTCTGCTTTTAAGTTGGACAGTGAATGGTGATGCTGCTCTCTACATATCAAACATAATGCATCCCTTTAGATTTTATAGTTCCCTGTGCCCCAGGTGCTGTTATTATCAGTCCTGACATGATTCATTCAATATGATGGGCCCTGTCTTTCCATTTATCTGTAATGGACAGGAGACTTTGAATCATTTTATCTTCCAAGTACAGCAACATCTTTTCTTTAAAAAGTGACTTCTCTCTGTCTCCATTTCTTGTTTTCTTCCTTGTCTAATATCTTGTGCATTATATTTATCCCCCAGTCTCTTTACTCTGCACCTCCTGTTCCCTTTTGTTTTGTTTGTTCCTGTGTATCTACCTTCTCCTCCCTCTCTTTCCCCACCCTTCCCATTTTTGGGACGCACTGATCCAGGCTCATTGCAGTCAACTAAAAGGTTCCATTGACCTTATCAAGCCTTAGGTTAGGACCAGGTAGCATCTCTCTATCCATACACACAGCTTTTGCAGAATTTAGTGCAGTTTAGTGCAGTATCTGAGGTTACCTTGCTCTCAAAGACAAGCAGGCTAAGAGTAAGACAACAAAGAAAACACATCTTTAGTAAAACTTAGTGTCAGGCTTTGAGGTACAAGATTAAAAGCAAGGTCTTAAAAGTGCAAACAGATTTAAAATACAATTTTATCTTAAACCAAACAAATCTGTTCCTTAGCTACTTAACCTCTTTCTTGTTAACTCCCTGTCAGGTATCCCTACCTTCAGAGCAAGAGTCTAACGCTTCAGTTAGAAGTCCAGTTACCTCCTATGGGTTCAGAAGGGGAATCTCAACCTGATCTTTCTGTCTGTGGTGTATCAACTTCAGATGCTAGGGATCCAGTTTTCATAGAGTAGTTCTCCTCCATGACTAGCTGCATTTATATATCTTTAGAGCTGAGGATTGCATAGATGTAGGAATATTCTTGGTGGCATATAATGATGACATTTGAAGCTAGCACTCACCAACAAACTCACGTAAGGATGAATTTACTCTTCTTGGAACCAGTCACAAGTTACCTTTTCCCCATGGACTGGATGGCTTAAGTGCTTTGGGTTTATTCATCTTACTGGACTATGTGGCACTATTGGAGTACATCCGAAGGACAGACTGTCCAAGTGTTTCTTTGCTTGGGCAATAGTGCTGAACACCTTGCCCTGTATCCTTGTGACAGTCAGTGTGTTCTGGCCATGTCCATTTAGAAAAGTTTAGTAAGTAAAGATCAGAGGATCTCTTCTTCCACCATAGCTTCTCTTGGGTCATTCTACAGATACCTACAGAAATACTACTAGGGTCTGCTTTGAGAAGGTCAAATGTGTTTGTTTCATCTCCTTTTGCTGTGCTCCACTTGGTAGCCATGCACTGCCCCAGAGACTACTAGTAGCTGTCCCATAGGCTGATACATATCAAAGAATGTCCTGGCTGTATAAAGGTAGAGGAGGAGGCAGGTCTATAACAAAAGCATCAGGCTTGTGAATGAGAGAAATGCAGTTTAATTTTTTTGAATATATCTGGGTAATGTATCTGGGCTGAAGATGTACAACAAATAGCAGAATTACAGGTAAGCTGTAGAGAGACATAGAGGTGGGGTTTTCTTTATAGGAATTCTTTTTGGCAAATGTTTTCATAATTTCCTTTGAGCTGCAACTAGTCCCATCCAGGGTGGCAGGTAGTCTTTGCTAACACTGCAAAGGAGAAAAGACACATAAAACATTTAAAGCCTGAAATTGTGTTGTATGAAACGTCTTTGATTTGAGCAGTGAATTTCATTAAATCCTGCCAAACATTCAAAGCCAGTCTCAGCTTCCCAGTCCCTTTATTTGCTATCAGTACTTGAAATCAGCTTAATATTTTACCTTCACCCTTGGTTGCAGAGCATAACGGACAAAACCATTATCTGCGAATGTCATCGCTATTAGGAAGGAGAGAGAAGAAAGGAGGGGATAAGGGGGAACCGGGCTAGCAGGGAGCTGGTATCTACAAAAGTAAACAGACTTTAATTAAATTATGAGAGGCTGATTTTTCCCATTCTGCTCCCTCCTCCCATCATACTGTTAAAGTTCTGCATCTCCTTAAGAGCTGTGGATACAAGCTGCTAGGCTGAGGGCTAATATTTAAAGGTCGTTTAAATGAGCAGAGATGTTAATCGTGGAAGGGACAGAGCTGAACTTTGTCTCCCAGCTCTTGCCTTCATGCAGAGATGTTGCCTTCCTTCCCTGCAGCAAATAAGAGCTTTCAAATTATTGTTTTAGTGTTGGATTACACTTGCTAAACTAATACTAAGCAACCAGCAGCATCTGTGAACTGCAGGGGAGGGGACTGACTTGTCATAGGGTCACGTCTAAGAAAAGTCACAACTTGTATCAGATCAACAGAGTTGGTAGATTGTATTATGGACAGAGTGAAACCTGTCTGAAGTGTGAGGGTGCTGTGAGCCGCAGAGATGTTGGCATGCTGTGTGGAAACTGTGCTTGTGTACGAGTAATGCATTGCAGTCCATGGGCCGCAGTGGAACCAGATTCTGAAGTAGGAAACACTGGTACCTTGTCACACAGTCTACTTGGCTCTAATCTGTGTTAATAGACTTGATTAGGAGTTTTTCTTACAAGCTTTTCTAACAGATCATGGGATTTCTTTATATGTTCTGAAGGAATAATGACATTCTTTACAGAGGCTTTTAGTTTAGTCTAAGAAATAGTGAAATAAAAATTGAGGTTGGGGTTGGTTTGACATTAATCTCTGTATTTACTGATTCCTTTTAGGAGTAGTTTTCAGTTGTCATGTTTCTACTCCCCTGCATGTTTGACTTTGTATGTTGGACTTTTCCAACATGTACCAAGGCATTTTAACAAAGGGACAAGTGCAGGTGGTTTGAGTAGACATAAACTAGTGTCAGTCCCAACAGGAAAAGTGAGGGGGGTAGAATTTTTTGTGAGCAATCACAACATTGAAAAATTATTTCTGTAGGTCTGAAACAGCAAAACTTTTTTTTTCTTCTTCTTGATGTTAAATTGAAGTATGAGAATAAAAGCCCAGCCGTTATTCCTTCCCTCAGAATGGAAACTCTGTTGTTATTTGCAATTAGTTGTGCTCACTGGTATATCAAACTGTGGTGCAGGAAGACATCACACACCTATGTCAAGGAAGTGTTTGGGTCTTATTTTTTTACTGGTCGCATTGGGGAAAGATGAGATTCTGAATACAACCCAATGACTTTTTATGTGGAGTTGTACCCATCAAATGGAAACTGTGTAAACATGCAAGTTCTTGGCAGAAATACAGCTGCTAGTCTCAGCTGAGCAGCTGTTGCCCTGAAGATCAGGAAGGGTGAGTCTAAAGGTAACTTTATCTGAAGAGCCTTTAAGAAACATAACAGAAGTTGTTGTGTTTTCATGTAGAATTTTTGGCAGAAGTATCAGAGTAGTATTTGCTGACTTGTCATGTGTTAGCTATTGCTGATGTTTTCTGATTTGCCAAATGAGTAACATGGGAACTATGGATTATGAGGAAAGAAGGGAATTCAGATAACAGTGAAAGTAAACTTGGAATGGATCTTGTGATGTTACCAGAAACCCCAAGATGGCATTAGAGACCTTGTTTTTCTACATTAAAAATGTGTGACATACTCTTAATGACTCTTATTATTTCTTTGTCTTCCATTCTTAACCAGTTCTCCATTGTTTATACTTTTTTTTTTTTACAAGCATTCCTGCTTTACGCCCCTTTTCCTTCAAGCATCATTTGCAAGGCATTGGTAATGCCAAAGATGCTACATGCAACACAGCCTAGCTGTAGTGCAAGGCTCTGCCAATACAACAACAGACCACAGCCCCACAAATACATTTGTACTTTATTTTGTTCTAGGAGGCTGGAACAGCAAAGCTGGATGCAACTCTGTAGCTAGAAATTCATCTAATACTTAAGGGGTTTTTTAGTTTGGGGTTTTTTTTGTTTGTTTTTGTTTTTGTTTTTTTTGAAACACAAGCCAGCCCAAGTTTACAATGTCACCAGAAGCATTCCAGTACTGAACTGGAGAGTATGGAGATGATGAGGACCTACTGCAATACTTCATTTGCTGGAGGGTTGATTCCTGAATTTTATCAACATACCACAAACTGAAAATTGTGAACCAAATTACAGCAAATCCTTTGATGAGTGCGAGAAGGCTCTGATCTACACACAATCATTAACAAGGAAGATTACTTGGATTTTGCAAAATTGTACAGTGATGTACTGCTCCATATGGTCAAGGATCCTGCACAATCTTCCACTGATCACTGAGTCAGTAACAGAATATGTTCAAGCCAACTAAGGGAAACATTTTCTCGGTGCAAATCTGGGATCCTTATTTAGCTTTTTATTCAGCCTTTGCAGTGAAGCTAGGTGATTGTTCTACATAATGATGTAGCACACATCAAGATCTTCTTGATGTGCTTTACATAGCAGCATTTCTTGTGAGTGGAGAAGCTTAAATGAGATATCCAGCTCATCTCATTTAAGTGAATTCATTTTTCAGACTGGTCGAAGAGATTCAAGTGCCTGTCTTCAATTAGAATGAGTAGGAGTTGGATGCACTTGTTTGCTGTGGAGGTTTTGAGAAGCCTGTGCTCTATGTAAGCTGTGTGAATTTCATAGATAGCACAGAATTTATAATATTTCAGAAGATTTTTTGTTTGTAAGTAGTCTTTTGATTTGTACATACTTAGGTAAAGGAAAAACTGTATTTATTTTCAGGACTGCAACTATGTGGACTTTGGAATGAAAGGAAATTATAAATTTCATGTACTATAAGCACCTTTGAAATATAATATGGACCGTTCATTCATCACAGCCCAATGTTCAAAATCTTTTTATCTGTCTTCTAATTGACATTCCCTGTCCTTGTGCCAGGGCTTGCCATAATTGGAAACTTTTTGGAATTAGCTGTTGTTGTTTTGCTAGTTTGTGATGTGTTGCTTCCTAATTTCAGCCACCGTTGTTCGCTGAGTGGGGATGATCTGAACAGACAGTGGTTGACACCCAGTTCCCAGCTCCATCCAACTATTTACCACACCAAAGGTCTTCTCTATTACCTGCGCAGCATTGGCCGAGCTCCTCTGGTGAGTCTCTTCCAGAATCTTTTGTGAGTTACTGTATATGGATTACTTGCTATAGTTGTGTGAATAGTCTTGTTTTTAGAGCTAGAGTGATTTGGAAAGCATCATGTGCTGTTACACTTTGATCTTACAAAATTGTTTTGAAAGTCTTGGATATTTATTACTTACTGAATCTTCTTAGCAACAACTCCAAATTTCAGAATCTCTGCACACCTGGAATATAAATGAGAAAATGAATTCCTTAAAGCTCTTTAATATCCTCGAAGTACTCCAACTAAGCTAAATACTATGAGTAGGTTATTTCTATCTTCATAGCAATGATAGGAGAAATTCCACAAAGATCTAGTCTGAATGGACTATGTGGAAGCCCATGTTGGAACAACCTATGCAATCATAAAAACCACAGGAAGCAGCCCTCAAAAGGTCTGAACTTCCATGCTGCTTTAGTAATGGGAAGAAAATGGCTGGTTTTGGGGGGGTATGAGAAATTAATGCGAAATGGGTCTCATCTCAAAGCTGCAACTGGAATGGGGCTGGGATCCAGCCCATCTACTCAATCTTGCTGCCCAGCAGAATGGAAAGATAGTTCTGAGACCTCAGGAGAAAAAACACAGGGAGGTTGAAATGTTAATGAACAGATGTGGATGCACAGGCTGGCAGGTTAGCTGACAATAGATACAGTCAGGCAGGAAATGTCCAAAGACACCAAATTCCCTCTGGGTTTGATCCAAAAACCCCCAGACAAGGTGAAAACGTCCGTGAGTTTCTTTACGTGAATTCTTGTGGGAATGAGGTTTTTGGCTAAGGCAACAGCCCTGAAATTCAGCTTTGCAGACCAAGGAATATAGTGGAAATTCAACTCACAGTTGTCAATTTACTCACCAACCTTTTTCTTTGGTTCAGAGCAGTGTAGGATAAGTCTTGTTTTACCCTGCTATTTTCTATGTGGCCTTTTTTAATACACAACCATCCTTGTCATATCCAGGTACATGAAGTTGAACACCCAGTGCAAGTTTTCATCATTGCTGAGTGAAGGGAGACTATTGTTCCTATCATCTTCCTCACTCACAGGCTGCATGTCAGACTTGGTAAACTGATTTTTCTTTGCTTTTGAAGAGTACATTGATTTTGGTTTAGACATACTCAAAAATGCCTTTTTCCCTCCTCCAGAAGAGAGCTGGGTTTCTTTTTTTTTTTTTTCTGTTTTTTTTTTTCTTTACCTCTAAGATCCCATGGAGCCAAGTTCACTGATAGCCAAATGATTTCTGTGAAGTGATTTAGTTTCATTTATCCTTGGGATGCACAAGCAGTTTCTTCAAAGCAAAGAAAAGCTGCTTGAAGGAGAAAAGGAAAGAACTTTAAAGTTAACAGCCTTTCAAACCAAAGCCATTTTAATTGGTAAGTTCTATAGACAACAGCCTGTTAAGCGCTGCTTTTTTTTTTTCCTTCTCTTGTTGGCTTTGGGCACCCTAGTAAGACAAGGGACTGGATGCACTGCGGCATTGCAGGCTTCTGCAGCTTGGGAACTCCTTTTGACTGAGAGCATCAAAGCGAGAGTGTTGAAGACCTTTTGTCTGGGAGCAGCCAGGTCTGCTGGGGAGAGGGAAGTTACTGTCTCCTTGAGTATCTGTGGTGAGAAACTGCTATGGTTTAGAAGCTATAGTTGATAATGCAGTTGCAGCACACAACAGGGAACCTGCAGCTTGTACAGAGTCTGAGCTGCAGTGAAGAGCAGGATGCCCTCGGAGGGGACAGAAGAAAACTTCCTAGGGACCAGGAGACATGGAGCAGTTTGCTGCCATTCGAAGGTGTTATATCAAGCTTAGAAACAAGCATGTGCCCGCAAGGATGTAGCTCATTGTGAGGAAAAAACCCTAAGCATGTCTACCTCAAAACTCTGAGATTCAAAGTCCTGTCACAACGCTATCAAGGAAAAAAAATGAGGTTTTACATAAAAAAAAAAAATAATTTTCAAAATGTTCCCTTTTTCCAACAGCTTTTCTTGCTTTCCATTTTCTATTTTGCTTTTCCTTTATTTTAAAAGATGTCTGGTTCTGTGACTCATAAGGAGGGTTGTTTTTGAGTTAGAAAGCAGTCCTTACCTTTAGGATGATCAGTGCTGGCAAATAACTTTAAATAGATAAAAATTTGCATGTGTGTCTTGAGTCATATCCCAGTGAAGGCAAGCCTTAGGAGTTTGACTAGTTTGTGTGTATTGGTGTCCCAGCCATATGGAAGGACAGGCTGTAGAAAAAGGACTGGTAGGTCCTAAGTTTGCTTAGTGTTTGTCCAGACGTATCCCAGGAAGAATACTGTATTGCGTGCTCAAACTACAAAATATAGCTTAGCCTTGGCTGAATAGTGAGACATAAGCTACCCTGTAGTGCGAAAATGAGGCAGAAGAATGTGTTATAAAGAATAATTGAGTATAAACGTTGGGAGTGACTCCAGTATCCAGAAAACTTAATTAAAATGTAGCTCCATATAACTTGCAAATAGAAAGAAAGTATTTCCAATAGCACTGATGCTTCTGCTGTGGAAGCTGGCGACAATCAGTGAAAGATCCCATGGCCTGAAACAGCAGCCGCATTATAGAACCTGGCTTTGATAATCCTGTACCAATAAAGAGGTCTCATTCCAGACCTGTCACTAAGGACTCATCTGCAGGTTTCTTGAGGTGTAGAATTATAGACCTGCTGCTGATCAGGCAGCCCAGCTACTGACTATCTGATCATCCCTGTGTGGTTTCTTGATACATAAAATAATATTTTAGGCGGATAATACATTGTGTCTTTTGTGTGTTGGTAATTCTGTAAATTGGCAGGTAATTGATACCCAATTGAGCTGGGTCCTCTGCCTTGAAATAAGACGAAAGCTATAAAATCCTCTTTGATATTCACAAGAATAAATTCTAGGTTGTACCTGTGGTTAACCTAAGCTGTGACTATGTATTGCTGATAGCTTAGATGAAACACTAGCTGGAAAAATGTCTGTCATTAAGGGAACCAATAAATGTAGCTCTTTGGAAGGAGACATTACAGGATAATTGCATGTGGTTCAGACAGATTTACTTCAAGTGCAGGGGCTGCGTAAGTCCTGCAAAACATGCACACAGACTGAGGGGGCTGAGTCTCTGGGGTCTGTGCAATGCTGGCTTTTTTCATTTGGAAATGATGCTGGTTGTAGGTTTGCACCAACGAGCAGCTCTCAGACTGCCCTGTTTGTCCTCCCCTTTCTGCCTTTGCCGAGTGCCAAGGCTATAAGTAAAGCAGGAGCAGTTGTTGCTGGGTAGGTAGCTGTTCACGTGCTTCAGGTGTGGAAAGTGCGTGCTGCAGGGATGGGGATGTGCAGACCCAGAGCCCTGCGGAGAGCTGGAGGTGAGTGGTAGTGCAGGAAGGAAAGTTGACAGGTCAGAAACCAAAAGAAGGAGCAGCGTAAGCTACATGCTCAATTCCTAGATAATTAAATTCCCTGACTTGCTGCAGCTAAACTTAGTTACTGTAGAGCTGGTAAATAAACATACGAGGGTAAATCTTGCCCTAACAGTTGGTGGAAGAAGCTCATCTACCCCATCTGTTTCTCCCCTCTTCTATATGTATTTATGTAAGAATATGTATATATTTTTTTACCCTATATTTCTCCCCCATCTCTGTTTTTATTTATGTATAATTCTTCCCTACCACCCTATACCCATTCTTTTGTCTCCGACATAAGCCCTGGAAAACTGTTTCAATGAAGTCTCGAAGGTCCTTTCTACTCAGTGGTAGATACTGTTTTAAAATGAACCAATTCCTTCTCTTTAGAAATTCTTGTCTTTTCATTGACAGATTTCTGAATATTCCTGATAAAGACATGGAGAATATATGTAACAGCAGTGTGTATATCGACTTCATATCTCAGAGGGCACTGAGATTGATTATTCTTTAAGACTTGGGTCAATATTTACCTCTTGGGTCATTAAATTGTGATTTTCATTTCTATAGGAGTCAATATCTGCCTATAAAGGCAATCAAAACTTCTGCTAAAACTGGGAATGTGCCTTGTGCCTAGTTTATATGACAGCTGACATAAAAGAGATGGATTAGATAGGCAGATTAGTGTGGAATGAGATTATTTGCCATGAAGATAGGTCATGTTCTCTGCTTGGCTTCCAGGAATTCATGCAAAGATCTGACAACATTGTGCAATACAGTTGCACAATTATATTTTCCTGAAAATTATGTAGCACAGGTCTTGAATTTAAAGACAACAAAGTGATGATTAATTGCTCAGGAAAGCACAGATTTGAAATCTCATGAGGATAAAGCTGGAGTTTAGAAGTAGAAAGAGCCTGACAAATGGCTCTGCTGTTGTATCATAAGTTACCATGAACCCTTATGTTCCTGAGTTGCCACAGATTCTTGCACAGGTGTCATGTTTATTTCTGCTGCAGACAGAAATGCACTAGTCTTGACTCTGGATCCCTGAGATCATGTCAGATTGAATAAAGCAAGCAAGATACAACTGTTTAACAAAGTTTGACACAGGTTATAGGCATGGCCCAGAGTCTAAGCTACTCTGAAGAGACCTGAAAAAATAATAACACCCCCCCTTGTCTTATAGTGCTTACTTATTATGAAGAACCAGGAAACTTCTTCAATGTTGAAGACTTTGCCTTTTTTTTTCTTTTTTTTTTTTTTTTTTTCTTTTTCCCCTCCCCCGTCTCCCTAGGTATTCTGCGACTACCACGGACACTCCCAGAAAAAGAACGTGTTTCTTTATGGCTGCAGCATCAAGGAGACCTTGTGGCAAGCAGGCTGCGTGGTTGACACATCAGTTATCACAGAAGATGTTGGCTACAGGGTAGGTCCGCTTTGTTCCTTTCTGCAATTACTGGTGTGTATATGCATCTACATAGCTACTTAAGATAAGGCCAGCTCACAAATTTTGGAGATAAGTGCAAGCTTCCCTTACTCTAGAGAAGTAATGGTCCAGGGAGTTTTGGATCATGCATAATATCTTCAGGCACCAGATATTAGCAAGAATATTGTCAGTAGATGGGTCCCTATTTATTTCATTTTGGTAACATGCTGTGTTATAATCTTTGTCTACAGACTAAAAGGGCAGCAATATTTTCGTGTGGTTTATAATTTCTAAATTTACGTACACTTTTGTGCCCTCACCCTACCATAATAAGAAAATAAATAGGAATTACATAGTCGTAACTGAGAAAATGACAATGTGCCCCTGTCCTACTCAGTTGAACTGCTTCATCACAAAGTGCTCCTGGTCTCACTGAAAACATCAGAGAATTCAATGGGTGTCAAACAGACCTAACATGGTGGAGTTATGTCCAAAGCAAGTGCTTGGTGTCATAGCTAGGGAAATTTTTCTGGAATTAGTAAGAAAATTATTTCTACTTCATGTGAATGTCTCCTCCATCAAACTGTTCTCTGGGTTTCCTGCCTGTCTTTTTTTTTTTGTGTGTGTGTCTGTTTAGATGATATTTTTGTCTTAAATGACAAATTTCTGTGGAAAAAAAGGATCTTAAGCTGTAATTATAGTCTTAAAAAATGTTAATTTCACAAAACATTAACTGTGGCCTTAAACTGATTATAGAGGTATTGCTTGGTTCACTCCAACCTGAAAGAGGTTGAAAAGTCTTTTTCAGTTTATGTCTCTCTAATTTTCACTACTTCAGTACAAATACTAATTATCCTCCCATAAGGGTGCCACATCTTCTGTGTTCATCTTATGGCATTGTACACAGAATACTGAAACTTTTGAGAAAGCACTCCAGAGTTCATCATGAGGGGTCCCTGTGGCAAACACTGTTTCACAAAGCAAGCAGGGAGCGTGCTTACAGTCAGGACATCTTTTGCTGTGTTTGAATTCAGAGGGCTTGAAAAGGCTGAGGATGGTTCATTGTTACACAAACAGAATTCAAATGCTGCTGTCAGCACCTGGAGCCTGTCTTGAATCTGCAATGAAGAAAGGCTCCAAGGCTGTCGAAGAATACACCGCAGTGGCCTATAAGAAAGATTTTGTGGTTCAAATCATCTTTTGCACAAAATGGGAGATGGGTGCTTGCTGCAGTTCCTTCTTACGGGTCACCCTCTTCCTTCTCAGGCTGGGGAGACTGGGTCTATAGGAGAACATATCTGTAATTGCAAACTGCGGCAGATAATCACCCCTGTCTCAGACCTGCTCCTTTGCACTGTTTGTACAGGTTTCTCTCCTGCCTTCTGTAGGTAGTTGGGGATTAATCTGGCCTCCATGATTGATTTTTGTCCCCAGGAGCAGGAACCAAATACCTCAAGAAAATGTTGTTTTTTGGAACAGCCTTTGCCTCATACGTCATAGACTCAGCTGCAGCCCTTGGCAATATACAGGAATAAGAGTCTTCATTACTTTCTAATATTTGGCGGCCTTGGGTGACTTGCGCAGCATTGGCATCGCAAAGCCCAGCTTGAAGATTTGTCCTTTTGATAGCCATTCCAGGCCACTTTGACAGCAACCTCTGCAGGGATGTCAGCAAAGAAATATAATTCTATTGTCTCCTAATGGGATTGGAGGTTTATGGGCAGGGTCCTGTGTGAGGGAGTAGCTTCCTTGGCTGTTGTACACGCTAAATCCAGCTGTGCATGAGAAAGGGAACGCAGTCACACTGCTGCATTATCATAAAAACATCCTTTAAAAATGTGTGTTTTCACTCTTTCAAAATACGCTATTGAAAGATAATTAATGAGAAGAATACGTAGAGAAGAAAGAACCATTAGTGTGAAATCCAGTGACCGCTGGTAAAATGAAAAGAATATTAAATTCAGATTTGCTAATGCTCCTAAATGAGTCCTGCGTACAGAGGCATTACTGTTACTTGCCAGCGTTTTTATTTAATTAAATGTTAAAGATTGATTATGCATATAAGTTCAATTGCTTTAAAAAGCTAAACTGGATTAAGGATCTGGCTATTGCATTTGATAGTATATATTTATAAAAAATCCTTGTGTTGATTCAGATAAGGACAAAATGGAATCTATCTCAAACTTCACATACAGTTTCACTGGATCTCGTGATTGTGCTGAGGCTTATAAACATCTGGGAGATAGGGCTTTGCTTCATTTTTTTAATTCCTGTTCAACCCAAATCCAAGAAAACCTGGAAGCACTGCATGAAAACATACTATTTTGTGATCCTCATGCAGCAAGTAGCACATTGAAGGTAATCCAGAAATGTTGGATGCTTTGTCTAAGGCAAGCAGTCAATTTTAAAGATTCCTCTCTTTGGTATGCCCACAGGAAAGGGAGTGCTGTAGCTCTTAGTAGCACACTGGAGATCTTGACTTAAGAGTGAGGCTTGTAGTGGTCTCAGATTTAAACTGGAATCTCTTGCTTTGTTCCAGTTTTCTCCACCTCCTTTTTTTTGTCTAAAAAATGGACCTCATAGATCTTTAGATCTATACCTTCCAGAACTGGTAAAGTCCATTGACAGCTGTAGCCAGAATATACTGAAAAATGAAATATACTTTTTTGTTATGTGTATGGTTGTGTACGGTTAAGCTGTTTGCAAGAGATACTGCAAAATAATTTAGGCCAAAGATTTATCATTCACATCAAACCTGTTTGAGGAAAAGACATTATTCTTTCACTTTCAGTGAAACCAAATATTCCCGTACAGTGCTATGAAGTAAAGCTCAACAGAATGGAACTACAATTGCTCAGAATCAGTCAGTGAAACTGATTGTTATTGGAAAGTGAAATTAGCTGGTTGGCTTTCACCGCCCAAACTGAATGAAATTCAAGGGTAAATGCCATTAGCAATAAGTGGGAACTCCTTCTATATGATTCCATTCAGTTCAGATGTTTAAGCAAGCTGTCGTCAAAGAAATAATGAATATCCTCATTTTGCTTGCTCTTCTCTAGATGGATCAAATGGTCTCTTGGCATACATTGTGGTTAGTATACCAGCACTAAAATTTAGACACACGCACACGTGTGTGTACATGTGGGTGTGTACCTAAAGGTCCAGTCTCTACATAGAGCACACCTAGCGTTAATGTATCTAGTATATGTTTTTATAGAGTGTAAAAGTAATACATTTAGCACTCTTTAATGACTAAGTAAGTGTTGCCTCTGCACTGATGGAAATATTTTGATACTGCAGTGTATTAGGAGTGTTTATAGATGTTGTTGGGAAATATGATTTCTAGAATAAGAAAGTCACTCTAGGCTGAGATGTAAATTTTACTGGGTTTTCATGATTACTTTTTATTGTGATTCTCTAAATGAGGTGTATAAAATATATCATTTGGACTCAGATGAGAATATTTTGGTTTGTTTCACAATGCAAGTTATTTAAATGTTGAACTCTATTTTCATATAATTATGTGCGACCTTCCGTGAGAATACACATCCCCTTTCTCTGCTCTGTGCTAGGTTCAGGCAAAACTCCTCCCATAGCCGAATCCCTTGTCAAATTGTGGATGCATGATGGGAGGACATATAGTATAGCTGGAGAGGGGAGCAGGAGAATATCAGGTACTGAACCATGACTGCAGCCCTCTCAGCAGCTCAACAGGAAGGTGTAGGTTAACGTCAAAGCAGCATGCAAACAAAACTCTGTGATTTCAGCAGTCCCAAACTATTGGGTGTGAAAATGTTTGATTTTGAATGAGGTACAACAAGTGTACTGGATATTTTGCATTTTAGTTTTTGGGACAAAACAAATGTTTGAATGTAAGGATTTCACATGGGATGGACATAATGCACTGGTTGGAGCTCTCAGTAAGAGTGCCTACAGATAGATTTGATTATATACACATTAAAACCCACAGGTCTCTCTGTATATGTGTGTTTGATATAAACACATGCACATCTGTTCAGTTCATTTTCTCATCACTGCTGATACTTTCTCATAGACTCTTCCTAAAATCCTGGATAAAGTGGCCCCTGCGTTTGTCATGAACAGCTGCAGCTTCCTAGTGGAGAAGTCCCGGGAGTCAACGGCCCGGGTGGTGGTATGGAAGGAAATGGGTGTGTTGAGGAGCTACACCATGGAGAGTACATACTGCGGCTGCAGCCATGGACTCTACAAAGTGAGTAAATCTTTCAAAGAACCCTGTGCCACCCTCCTCCTAATGCACATCTCATAAGCTTGGGTAAAGCGGAGGAAATAGCCGTTGTCTTGATGCTTAGCTTTGTCTGCACTCTCCAGACCCATGTAGCCATGCTCTGAGGTTTCATTTATCAGTGAAATGAAGAGAAACTCCAGCCTGGAGACAAAAGCATTGAGCTGAAGGAAGGAGTGTTTTTGAGATGATAGGGGACGCCTATCCTTATAAGGGCATTGACAGTGTTGTAAAAAAGTGTGTTGGCAGGTCATATGGACATCATTGAGCCTAGTTCTAAGGTAATTAACTTGAATACTAGTGGCACCAAGGTCTTTGGTACAGGCTAGCTGCCTCAGCATTCACCTGACTGAATTTAAGAGCCTGCGCTGAGAATCCTGCATTTGGAGTTGCCTGTTACTGACAGCCAAAAGTGGCTAATCTAAGGCTAGTTTTGACAGCTGTCCATGAGCTCAAGTTATGCCTGTGACTGTGGTCTAGACAGACCCCATTTCCACATCAAATGAGGTACTAGTCTTTGTAGGAAAGGCTGTACTCGTACCAAATGCATCAGAGACATCAGTCTATGAAATCTCCTGGCACTCTTTAAGTACAGAGGATGAACTTTGGTAATTGCATTTGAGTGATCATAATTTTCCATTCACTCAAATGGTGAATTCTTTCACTTTTTCCTTTCCCAAACCTGTTGCTTTCACTGAGAGTCTTCCGTATTCCATCTCGTTTCTCCCACTAGGGAGCAATCCTTATCTGTACAGCATTAATAAGCAGTTAAGGATCCTGAAAGACCCTTAAGGAAAGAGCCATTATTACAAATAACAATTAATTAATAAGACATTCAAATGATTATCTGTGGAAGCTCTATACTAATCCTTTTACCTCTCTGTAGAATGCAGCCAGGAAGTAATCAGCTGCTGTTTTAACCATGCTCTACTATACACACATCAATTCCAAGACAGGAAAAGCAGAAGAAAAAAACAGTAGACAGTTTAAAGGAAGAGAATATAATTGCCCTGGGCATTATATCTAACACTCCCTACTCCTGAGAAGTGCTAATGGTTTTTTAATAGGCGCCACAGGTCAAGACAGTGGTTTTGGATCTTTTTTTAGACAGTGGGAGAAAATCTACCTCTACTGAAGTCACTGACAAAACTCCTAGTGATCTACATAGAGGAGGATTTCACTGATTTCCTAGATAATCACTGTAAGATTTAAAACAGTGACACATCAGATTGTATCAATACCTACTCATTTGTTCTCCTCTAGCATCTGTGAGGTCTTTAACCCAAATTTGCTTAATTTGTGCCATTAGACGCTTGAAATACTAGGAAGAGAACATTAAATGCCACATTCAGATGTTGCATTTAAGCACTGTGCCATCCACACTGGCTCTGTATTATATAGTAGAGGTACCAGAAATAAGCAGAAAGACCTAATGCAGATGGTTCAGGATACTTTTTTTAAAGAAATCCTTTAAAATATGTGAAACTATTTTCTACATTCTTTCTTGTCCTCTTTTTCGTCACTGACCAGGACCACAGGCAGCCACTGAGGACAAGAGCAAGTTGACATATGAGGGCTTGTGATTGGTGACAGAATCCAATGTTCTCATGGCCCACAAGGAAGTCTGTAAGCTGTAAAGCCTTTCTGAAATGTCCATTCTGAACACCTTGAAAAGCTAAGTCCCAGTTGGATGATTGGGTTATTTTTATGAGGTCACATATCTTTTTTTTTTTTTCTTTGTTTAGGATTATCATTCATCTCAAAGATGGAGGATACATAAATATTGCCATGAGGGAGGCATTTCTTTTTCTTCATGATTTCTTCACCATTTCTTCACGGCAAACACTTTTTGCAGTTTCTCTGATTCAGGCAGCTTTAAAGTATTTCCACTCATTTTGTCCAAGTACACTAAGTACCCAACTGGTTAGTATCAAAATGGAATATAATTTCTTGTGTTGACACTTATGCTGGACCTGCATATAAATACATAAACTATCTCTTTCAAATAATTGATATTAATGTACTCTTTCCTCTTCCTTTTAGCGGTCTTTAGAGTTGGTTCTTCCTTGCTTGTTCTTATGAGTGCATTATTTAGGGTATGGACTTGACAGGCTGACCTGAGGATTTTGTTGCATAATACCATTTAACGCTCAGCTTCCATCTGTCAAGTCAAAACTATTTCAGTAGTATCTGGAAGCCCTGAAATTATTCCTGTAAGCTGGAAATTAATTACATAAGAGGTCATATTTTTCTAGAGACTTCAACCTGAGTTCTTTACTCTTGCACCCTCAAGTTGATGTGTGTGTAAAGAATAGACTGAGACTAATGCTCAGCCAGGAGATGTCAGCATCCTATATTTAGAGGTCCTGATACTTGGATTAGTAGATTTGCATTTAACAGTGAATGGAATCAGTTTCTTAATTGCATTGGACTGATCTGTGTGTAGGGATATACCCAGAATCTCCCCTGGACAAGCATGCCCTTACGTTTTTGATACTTTCATACCTTAAAGTACAGTACAAACAGCAGCTAGGATTTTAAACATCTCATTATATGCAGCAGAGGCTCCCAAGTCCAGCATCATTCAGTGAATCAGTGGTCAAACTTTTAACAGAGCGCAGGAGATCTGGATCCTGGTCTTTAGTTATCTTCCTGTTTGTAAGGGGTGAAAGTAATTCATTCAAGTAGCTGCTTTGCCGGCTCTGAGCATAGATACAGTGCTTGGAGTTGCACAGAGACCTCTGATAGGGTTTGTGCAATGGATTTAGAAAGAGCAAGAGAGCCTTGCAGAGGCTGCAAGAGGTTAAAATATTAATTGCACAAGGCTGGTAAGTGTGCCCCCTCTCACCACATTTTGAGGAAGGGCTGAGGTAAACCAGAACCTAATTTTTCTGATAGAGAGTCCAGAAAAGATGCTGTAAGATTTTTTTCCAAGGAA
Source organism: Buteo buteo (assembly GCF_964188355.1). Lineage (NCBI taxonomy): Eukaryota > Metazoa > Chordata > Aves > Accipitriformes > Accipitridae > Buteo > Buteo buteo. Next base: position 23,142,778 of record NC_134183.1, read on the forward strand.
TGTGTGTGTCCTTTCTTGGGTTGAACTGTAGCCTTCATTTTTACAATAGTTTAGTGACTGAAAGATAAGGCAGGAATTTGGTACTATTGATATGTAAATGAGAAAAAATAGTGACCCCAGCCTCATTTAAAAGTCATTTGATTTCAAATGGGGAGGAGGGTGGAAATGAAAGGAGAAAAGAGATGGTTTGTCTCTGTCGAATCTCCCTGTCTCTGTGATCAATGGAAATGCAATAAGCCAACTACCCTTAATGAAGCAAAACATAAAACTAAAGAAACTATTGATCTTATCTAAGGTTTTGTTCAACATAAGGAAGAAGAAAAGAAGGGGAAAAAAATATCCAAACTCTTTTTCATTTTGTCTGGATTGCCCAATTCAGTCTTAAAGGAGCAGTGTCTCCATTTGAAAGTTGCTAAAAACAAAGCAGCCAGTTTCTGTAGGGAATTCTCCCTCCTGTCTCTGCCAGTTTACAACCTTATTGTCAAAACAGAAAATAACTGGGCGGGGGACCAACCGAAACTGCTTGTCATTTCTTTGCTCATGTGAAGGCAGTCTGCGTTGTTCCCCCCTTGGAGCTTTTACACCTTCAGCTTACCGTGTGATTTTTATTGCTGCCTCCCTTTTGTGGCATGTAGAGCCCCTTCTCTTCTTTTGTTTTCAAAAGACTGAATGCAAGGCTGTACTGTAAGAAGTTCTGCTGAGTACAGGTTTAGTCAGGTACAATCATGACCCCAAAAGAATAAAATCTCCAGTGGCACGTATTCATATTTTCCCAAGTTTCTTATGTGTCGTGGTTTAACCCCAGCCAGCAACTAAGCACCATGCAGCTGCTCACTCACTCCCCCCTACCCAGAGGGATGGGGGAGAGAATCAGGGAAAAAAGTAAAAATTGTAGGTGGAGATAAGAACAATCTAATAGAACAGAAAAGAAGAAAATAATAATGATAATAACAATAATAAAATGATAACAGTAATAAAAGAATTGGAATATACAAAACCAGTGATGCACAATGCAATTGCTCACCACTCGCCAACCCATGCCCAGTTAGTTCCTGAGCAGCAATTCACCCCCACCTCAAGCCAACTCTCCCCAGTTTATATACTGGACATGACATCACATGGTATGGAATACCCCTTTGGCCAATTTGGGTCAGCTATCCTGGCTGTGTCCCCTCCCAACTTCTTGTGCCCCTCCAGCCTTCTTGCTGGCTGGACATGAGAAGCTGAAAAATCCTTGACTTAGTCTAAACACTACTTAGCAACAACTGCAAACATCAGTGTGTTATCAACATTTTTCTCATACTGAATCCAAAACATGTCACTATACCAGCTACCAGAAGGAAAATTAACTCTATCCCAGCCAAAACCAGGATATTGTGTGATTCATTTTCCAACTTGCCTATCTCTTTGCTGTTACCATGTTCTATCACGCTACAGTTTCACCGTTCTTCTTGATTCCTTGTTACCTAGCCAACTAATTAAGACCTTTCTATAGCATATTGCACTGTGCTGTTCCATTCATTACTGCATTTATCATCCTACAAGTTAATATCCTTTGTGCCATGGTATACAGCTGAGTTCCAAACCGTATGTCTTAGTAATACAGCAAATCTAAAAATTTCAGCTTCATGCTCTGTGAGTACATGCTATCTCCTTCAAAGGGATTATAAACAACGAGTAACAAATGAGTTTTAAAATTATTGCAGATATCTTGACAATGCCCTTTGAAGGAGATTTTACTGGTGATATGGATCCTTATTTGAAGAAAGCCTTTGGGAGAGCTGAGAAAAAAAGATTTTTTTTTTTTTTCCTGCCCTGTTTAATTCCTCTAAGTCAGAGGAATTGAATACCCCAAATTTTCTCATTGGACTTGATTAGAAGAAAAAGCCATCCATTTGCAGAGACACTGGAAGGAGAGAGATCAGCACCAAGCAGCATAGCCATACAGTTCATAAGACTTTCTTGATAGTCATTCAAAACATCTTTGTTGAACAGAAGTGGTGAGAATTAGTCTAATTGGAAGATCTGATATTATCCATCCCCTTTAACCTGGCTAGCATGGGCTGAATTACTTAAAATGAGTGATGAACTAGTGATTTACCATGGAAGTGTGGCTGAACTAAAGCACTATGCCAAGACAAAAGCCTTTCCTCTTTGTAGTCCTTCAGAGGTGGACTTCTCTGGCTTGACCTGTTTCTGCCCAAATTAGCCAAATTGTTACCAATGTATGATTTGTCCATTGAATTACAGCACTATTTCTTTATAGTTATCTGTAGGCAATGAAATATTTTCTTCATCTTCCTTACTATTGAAGATTACTTGCCAAATTTCTGTGAGGAATTTTTATGTATGCTTTATTCATAAGCAGTTTATTACAGTTAATAGTCAGAAATTGAGTTGTTTTGATGGAGTTTGCAGGTCGCATGTTACTGCTTCCGTTCTCCAGTAAGATGTATATTGTTCTCCTAATTCGAAGTCTGGTGCACAAACTTACAAACAACTTTAATTTGGCCTCTTGCCAGTATTTAGCCACCCCACAAAAATGGTGTCAGCAATATTCTTGCCATAAATCATATTTGATATACTTGCAGAAAGAAAAAGTAAAGAAATAGGATATATTCTGGTGTACATTTCTGGAAAATGCTTACATCATCTTTTCAAGTCTGACAGACTTTTCCTCGTTTCTGATTTCTTTTGTCCCCCAGAGCTTACACTTTTCCTAAGCATGGATAGGTCTCAAAAGCATTCAAAAGTTTCTTTAAAAAAAAAAAAAATTCTCTAAAATGTGTGTGCTTAGCTGACCCTCAGTGCTCTGGGGATCTCATTCAAAAGCAGATGCTGAGAATAAGAAAGAATGATTTTCTTTCAGATAGTTCTGCTTCCAGTTCTGGTCCGAAGTGGCTCAAATTGGAAGCAGCTGTAACAGCAAGAAAAGTATAGAAAAAAATAGTTATCTAACAGTAATCTAAGGACTGAAAGTTCACATTAAGGGTTTTGTTTGTTCTGTTTCCTTAAGTTGTTACCCAAGGCAAAAGTTTGCATCCTATTTGCTTTATTTTCCGGCTTCTATTATTTCTGCCAACCCCTTGCACTAATTGATTGGTGATTCATTTTGTAAGATATTCTAATTGTACCTTTTGGGCTTGCGGGCCTCGCTTCATAAAACTACGTAAAGATTAATGGCATTTAGAAAGTGGGGGAAAGGTGTGTGGAGGAAGAGGAGAGAAAGGGTTTCTGAGCAAACAAATCGGGCGATGGTGGGTGTTTGTCTTCCTTGTAGATTCTTATATGAACTGCTGCAAGATTTTCTCTCATTAAGTGTTTTTTATTGGTTGGTTTGTTTTAATTATTTGGCAGAATGCTAACTAAGAAATCACACACTTAATGGTGCTCAGATCTGAGCTTCAAACAAAACCTCAGTTTGGTTCATGGCACATTAAACAATAGGAGTTTGAAGGTGTGCTGAATTTGGCCCTCTCAGATTGTTTGGAGAAGCAAATCACAGAACTGGGAGAACTTTGTAGGGATTCTTTGGCCCTTGTATCTCCAAGAAAACTGGAGTTTGTCAGTAGGGCTATCCTGGCTGGCCTCATCTTTCTTGATGTGTAATCAGACTGTTGTATTAAAGCAAGTGTGACCAAAACCACGTGAAACGTAAATATCATCTCTCTTCCCCAAAGTGATGGATGTTATTGCTATTTACTAATTTTTTATTGAAGGTGCTCAATATTGTCATATTGGAGGACCATTTATGTGCATTTAAAAGTCTACAAATTTTGTAAAAAGGCAATTCGGGCCCCCATGCTCTATCTTCCCATTTTCTGACCCACTCCACAGTCAGTTTAGCCTTGCTGTTTTGGAAAAGATCAGTAGTTGAGTAGGGTCATTTTTCTTGTAATCATTTCTAGACAAAGCTTATTTCTTATTTGTTTGCATTTTTGGGGACATGGGAACTGGTTTGGGTTTTTTTAACCCTGTATAGGACAAGACCCATTTTCTGGCACTAGTGTGACTGCTTGAAGCCTTTTGCTGAGAACACTCAGCCCCACTTCCAACGTTTGCCAAATGTAGGTGCTTTGTGAATGACTGGAAAAGCAATCATCTCAATCCAATAGACAGAGTTTGCTGCTGTACAAAAAAACAATTGTTTTCTCAGGGTGACTGAATAATTCCTTACCTCTTTCAAGAAGTTAGTATAGGCGTGGTTGCCTGCCAAATACTGTGCATTAGTCCATCTGTTGAGGTGTCCGATGAACGCTGCCTTGAAACAGATTTTGGAAAAAGTCCTCCCTGGCACCTGCTGCAGTGGCTTTCAGCTGTCACTCAGGCCATCTGCTTTCCTGCTCCTGGGCGGAGAGATTCAAGCGTTAGGGGATTGAAGGATGTTCCATTGTGTTTGAACTCACATGGTTACTAGAAACAGCGGAGGATGACACTTAATGGAGAGCAATGGACATGTAGCTTTCTTTAGCCTCCCTGTCCCCAAAGCACTCAGGAAGCACTAAAACCCAACACGAGAATTGTTAGGGGGCAGTGGGCAACAGTATTTTAGTCTTTCTCATTATTGATGTGTACCCAAGGAATGATATGTTGGAATTTTTTTATACATATGATGAAAGATGTTCACTGACGCTAGCTGGATCGTGGATGAAGATACTAATTTAAACTGTTACGTTTATTTTGATTATTTCTCCTGAGAAGTTGAGCCAGCTGTATCCCTGACTTGCTAAGATCAGTGGTGTTACATCAAGGTAGATTTGGGTAATTAGCTTTGGAGATATATTCCAGAGACCTTGACAGTCTTGGAAGGAAGGATGTGTTAGCAATGCACTGGGAAGAGCTTGTGAATGTGTTCCCTCCCTCTTAGACCCTGTCTGGAAAGAAACAAAAGTGCCTCTGGCAGCTCCATTACTGATGAAAGCCAGGAGAGGCACCAGATTTTATCGTTAGTCATGTACTGGTCAGTAAGTTATTCTAGCTGCAGACCTTTGGTTAAAGAAAATGGGAAAGTCTGTATGGAAGGGCTGTCACAGTAGTGACTTTAACACACCTCAGAGTTTGAGGCACCTCTAGTGGGAATGAGCCACAGGGAAGTCATATCACAGCCTACTCCCACAGCACTAGTCTTTTAAGCTTGCTGTGTGATCCTGTTCTGAACTTTCCCACTGAGGTTAGTGTAGTGTAGGTTAGTACTCGTCTCTGACATTTCCAGATATTTTAGTCCCAAACCTAGCTTTTGATACAGCATTTTCACACAGGAGTGATGCATCTTTGCAGTATGGAACTGAGCAGCCCTATTGACAGTGCCAAAATGTGTCATTTATGATATTTAATCGCCGGAGCAACATAGTGATTAGGCTGAAATTACATGTCTTTTGGTTTGTAGCTATATAACCTGTTTTCTGGTCCTGTTAGGCTGTACTGAGTCAAATGAGTTAGTCCTGGATGAGAACTCTCCACAGGTACCCAGCGGTGATGCTGCAAGCTGTCATGGAGCAGTCCTAGTAGCTAAGATAACTTGCAGCTCTAGAGTGTTGTCCTCATGCCATTTCATGTCCGTGCACGTTTCCCTACTTTCCTTCTCCTTCAATATAAAGACACCCCATTATATATCTGCAGAAACAGGAGTGCTAAAGATAACATCATCATAAAATGGAATAGAAAAAAGGCTGTAGATAGAAGAACATGGGATCTTAGGTCCCATTTTAGGACTTTAGTCATGCTAATCACATTTCTCTGTCTCTCCTACTTAGTCATTCAGGCTAAGAAATAGGATGCAAATCATGGCTTGGCAGAAGATACAGGTGCTATATCCTAACCCAGATTTTGTTAGTAAAAACATGTTACAAAAGGAGAAAAATATGGCCCCAAACCACAGAGAAGTGAAAAATTTGCTAGCTTCTCTGCCTTTTGGAACCAATTTCAAAGTTGACACTAAGAGGATGTCTGCTTCTCCAGCTCCTAAGCAGACAGCCTGGCCCAATCTGCAGCCCTTTGGCAGAAGTAATATCTTAAATCAACTCCTTTTTCTATACTGTTGATAGATTATTGGGTGCTGATGGGCTGCATAACTGGAGAATAGTTCCCATGCCATATGGTTAAATTATGGCACAATAAAAAATGACGATAGGGGTGAGATCATAATAGATCTAACTCTGCAAAGCTGGGAGGTATCCAGTTCTGTTGAGGTTCGGTGGACATGGCTGGCATGCAGAATAGCAAAGCAGAGCAATCATGTACCTCCTTCCTGGTCCACCCTTTTCCACCATCAAATAATTGAAACAGTTGTCTTAGCACTGCTCCTTACCCCTTCTGTTTGGGACTCAGCCTTGGAGTCCTTGTTCCAACAAATCCCTGCAATCTCCTACATTCCTTTCGCTTGTTAATTATATTAGCATTTCCAAGTTGGTAGTTTGCTTTTTATTAAACCAAGGGACATAGCAAACTCCTTGGGGCTGAGGAGTGGAAAACAGGCATTATCTTGATTCTTTCCTGTCTTGAATGCTGATGTTCCTCTAGATTACTTTTCCCCCCAGTGTATTGTAAATAGCTGGTGTTTCTGCTTTGTTTGTGGGATCTTTCTCCCTCAGCTGCTTTTGCACTTCCCTAGATACTTGATTGCAACCCAGTCTTTCCATACTCCAATGATGTACTCAAGAAAGGAGGTGATAGGTACAGATAGGGGTTATCAAACCGTTTCTCTACAAAGGGAGCGAACAACAAGACTACACAGAAACAGACGTGCGTGTATCCTGTCACACCCATCTTCCAGAATTTGAGACAGCCAGATTAGATGGAAGAATCCCAGATTTTGATATTACACAGATTTTGATGTTACACACAGATCTCGGCAACCTAGATGCTCGCAGCAAAAAATCCGTTTGCGATTGCACTTGCTGTTGCATGGAGAAGAAATTGCATTTTGTGAGGGAACAAGGTATGAATTAATGGCTGACCTCTGTATTTTCACCCTGCTGACAAGATACTGGTTTTGTGGCCCCATTTGAAAATGAACATAACCAGTGTACTCATGCGGAGACAAAGAGACAACAAAAGCTGTCACCTTGTGACCGAGGGAGTGGGTCCTTCCATGTGCTGTAAGGGGGAACAAACTCTCCTAGTATTAAAATCAATGCTGCCATGCTCAGAAGTCAAACAGTCTTTTGTAGTGCTAGAGGGTTGAAAATGACTAGCAATTTGTGGTCAGGCTAATCTCTGAATTGTATTTATTCAGTTTATGGGTACAGCTGAGGACCTGGTTGGACTTCAGATGTGGATTTGGTAGAGCCTTAGCTACATTCACAGTACAAATTATTAGAGCAAACAGAAACTACAGAAGTGAAGCAAACTAGATGTTCGAAGATTATTTTTAATTTTCTATTATAAATATTATAATATTTGGTGGTGGTGGTGTGACAAATCAGACAATTGAAGTCACACACACACATGGTATGTGATTTTAGAGGGATGAAATGTTACTGTTTTATTTGAAGCCTACTAAGCAATCCTGAATGCCATGACCTTGAATGCCCATGGGATTTCAGTCTGCTAAAGAAAAAACTCTTGGGAAGGATAAGGGATAGAAAAGCAACATGACTAATGAAAACTAACTGTAGTATTTCAATGGTGTCCCTTTAAAAGTCCAAATAGCATTGCACATCATCCTTTCAAGTTTTCTGTGGAATTACAGCAGCTAGCTTTTTGATTTCTGATGTCTCTCTTGCTTGTTAATCTGGCCCCGTGTGGATTTATTGTACAAATCTATTTGGCAGCTGAAAATTGCCCTTTGATGAAGCTCCTAGTCGAATCGTGAACTCCTCAGGCATGGAAAATAAGAATGGGGTGGTGGCAAAAGCACAGGCTAAGAGAGCCATGTTTGTCTTTCGCTCTGCATGGATTTTAGAAGCATCTAAATTTCAAAGTCTTTCACACACAGGATTTTCTGCAAAGATTGATTTTGCTCCTCTTAGGATGGTAACATTTGCCATGCTGGATCAGACCATTGGTCCATATAATCGGGTATCCTGCCTCATAGAGAGGCTGGTTCCTCGTGGCTCAGAAGAAAACAAAACCAGCCTGTAATGCAACTGATTGAATTACACTAAGACACCAAAAGGTAATAATCCTACCAGCCTGACCTGCCTCTCCTCCACTTCATACGCTGCAGCATGAGGCCTGATTATCATTATCAAAACCTTGAAATAACAAGCTACATTCTCTGTGAATAATTATGACACTTTTTCATTGCCTTTCATAATCTTTTCTCAGACAGGGCTTCCTGCAGCAGTGAATTCCACTAGTTGATGCCTATAATATGTATATGGTGTCTATCATTAAATGTAAACTGTATATTGAAATCTGATCCCCCTTCTTTCTCCCTTCTGTCCCTTTGCTGGCTTCTGTATCCTTGTAAGATGCACTTCCCATAGCTGCAGTAGTTCCCAGTCTGTTTAGTCTGTCAGCTCTCTATCCACGTTCACTGCCATCCTTATGCCTCTGTTATCTGCTCCCAGGTCCCCTGGTCTGATCTCCTCTAAAATCAAATTAGATGGTCTATTCATTCTCTCCAGTCTCAAATTCTGTAGAAACATCCTGGTTCCACCCAGCTCTTGCCTTTTTGGTCAATTTCTTTGTTTTGTTTCAAATCCAGATTTATTTTTTCACACTTGCTGAACTCTTGTACTACTTCTGTTATCTTTTCTCTCCATTTTTCTTTCTACCACAAAATTTGTTTCATATTACCCAATATACCAGGACTGACTATTATTCCTCTGCATTGAAAGTACTAAATTCCTTCCTCACTGACAGAGTACTGACATTTCTTTTTATTTAAATCACAACATGTGCCCTTGCCTGGTACCCTAAACATCATAAATAATACATGCATTCATGTCTGCAGACTGTGCCATGTGGTGGGTTTGTCCTTGAATAGGGTCAGGTCTTCCAGCTGGAGAAGGTGGGTATTGCATGAGCCCGCACTTGGAGATTCTGCCTCTATCACAACTCCTTGAGTATGATAATAGTGTCCTTTCTACATAGCAGAGCTCCACTGCCTTTCTCCCTTTGTATGACTTCAGACACTGGAATGAGGTGGCAGGGGATCCCAAATCAATAGTAGCAGAGAGGCCAGCGTGCTGCACTGCATGTCTATGAGATATAGGCACGTGGTGGCATAGGAAGCAGAACCCAGAAGCAGAAATCTCAAGCCTGGACTGATGAGTTGACAAATACTCCAGTGTCATAGTAAGAGCAAAGGAAGCTCTGTTCTCCTGCTCTTGTCTGTCATGTCCTGTAGCAGGGAAGGCTGCAGTTGCTGGGAAAGGTGTTAGGCACTGAAAACAGAATCTTAATAACAAATTCATGGAGTTTTAATAGTCAGAAGGGACCATTAGCTCTTTTGGTTGACTTCTTATACATCATAAACCTTTGGGCTTCACCCAGGCATCTTTGTACAAAGCCCGATAACTTGTGTTTGTGTAAATAGGTTTTGTAGAAAAACATTCAGATTGGATTTGAGAACATCACATGATTGGAAATCCATCTGGTCCCCTGGTATTTTGTTCCAGGGGTCAGTAACTGTTAAATAATATTGCCTTATTCTAATTTGAATTAATCTTCCTGCTGTTTTCAGCTGCACTTTTGTTGTTTTTCTCTGCCAGTTTAGAGAGACCTTTAGTAACTTGTGGTTTGTTCTCTTAAAGGTACTTACACCACGCAACCAAGTCACCTTTCAATCTTTTTGGATAATTAATTAAACAGGCTGAATTCTTTAATAGTTTGTCTATATCAGAACATGCAGGAAAATGCCTTTGAATTAGCTAAAGGTGTGAGTGGAAAGTCCTTGCTAAACCACATTAAGCTACACGTCAACAGTCTGAAGCAGAATAAAGGTGGCCTTAATTAAATTTGGCTTAACTCATTTCTAAAGTAAATTAAGCCATACTGAATTGCAAACACTTTAATTCTGAATAACAGAGTAGAATTATGTGTGTCTGTATGTGATAAACTTGTAAAGTAAGGGTATGCTTAAGCTGGATGAACTCTGACACAGAGGTTGATATGCCTAGCAGGAGGGTTTTGGATGGAATTTGGAGTTTTATGGTTTATCTTTAGGTAAGACCCTATATTGCATACTTCATATGGATGATGAAGAAAAAAACCTGCTGTGATCTGCCTTGGGTGGGCTATATTCTAATTTTTGTCTAAGGAATAAATTTTTGGTGCGTGCGCTGCCAGATGGTGGTAGATCTACAAGTGAAGATACGTGGTCTAGAAAGAGACATTTCAGCACAGCATACAATCTGCGGAAATGCAGATAATCAGGGACAATTCAGAAATCATTTGCATACCTGCTATAAACATGGAAGGATCAGACACGAGGAAGCTGAAGACAGTGGAAATCAAAAAAAGATGTTGGTTGCTCATAGCCAAGAGAAGAAAGAGAATTTGGACATGTTCAATGCTGATGATGTATGATATTCTCTCAGATACTCATTAAGACAGCTACTGCCATATAGAGAATTAGAAGGATATCTCTGAATGTCTTTTGGTGTAAAACAAAAAACCACTGAGATATTTTCAACCAAGTAGTTGTCATAAGTGAGCCTCATTTAGGAAAAGTGGATAGAGCAGTAAACAAAAGTGTAACATGGCAATGCATTGTCTACCTAGAGCAAAAGAATAAGATGCAAAGACAGGTTTCGATGATGCATGTTAGGAACGCATGGCAGAGAAATACGTGGAGTGGTATAACATAGGATTCTTCAATGCTCTTGATGAAAAGGAAAGACAAAAATCTTGGTGAATTTGTCAGGGAGCTTTTTAAAGCTGCAAATAAAAGAAGGAAGGAAAGATGAGAAGATAACCATTGGTTCCATAACCTATGTGAAGCAGAAGACCTTTTTTGGAGAAGTGACCCATGTTCTAATGTCATGGGGATCATATGGATAAGGGACCCTTGCACTTTGGAGGAAGAGAACTAATCTTTCATGAAGCAAAACAAAATAATGCTGGGGGGGTGGGGGGTGGGGGTGGAGCAAGCTCTATGAAAACAAATGCAGTTCAAACTCAAATAGCTTGTCATAAAGAATTTGAACCAGTATGGGAAAAACTGCAGAAAGAATGTATTTCTCAGATGTCTACAAACTACTGCTAAGTATCTGAGTAATGAGCAAGATCAATTGAAAGATCTTGCTAATAAAGTGTAGTGTAATTGGTAGTACTGAAACTTGCTAGGAAAATTTTGGAATTTCATTTTTGGAATGTCAGAATCTCCAGATACTGGTCTATGCCCTGCTTAGGGAGGACAGAAAGGGTGGTAAGCATGTCTGGCTGGGATGAGGGGGGAGTGGCAGTGTGTTACATCTTCATTTACTGATAATTCAGGTCTATATATTGCAGGTATGCTGATGAAGTTTAGGAAATGAGCCTGCTTGGCACACTGAATCAAACTAGAAAATGGGATAAGTTACCTCATAAGTACTTGTATTCCATACACAAAAAGTAAATTTATAGCTATGGATTTCAGCTTAGAGGAGGTATAACTGAGATTTCATGAGGCAGCAGTAAATACTACTAAAGATTCCAAACGTTACAGATTACTATTTTCTAACACAAAAGATGTAGTATCCAGTGTAACTCTATTTTGGACTGCATTATAACAGGACAGGATGAATTAATCTTTGGTGTGGGAGCCTGTGGTTACCTAGACACCAGTGATCATGACCCAATTACATTTAATATGGGCAGAGGACAGTGTTCCTATTAACATGTGTTCCTGTGTATTTTTTTTTCCTTAATAAGGGCTGATTTTCCAGGGCTGAGGAAATATTAAAGGTAAAGGAGACCACAGAGGAAAAAAAATATACAGAAGTATTATGAATAAAAATTAAGTCATTTTTTTGAAAGGATTTTGTTTTATATCTAAAAAGGCACAATTCTCTAATTAAGAATTGAGGACATATTCAGTTAAAACCTATCCTGGTTTAGTAGCAAAGAGAAGGCAATAATTAGAGTGTAGAGGACAACGAATCATAATATTGATGAAAAATCTACATGATAAATTGATTATAGTAAGGCAGATTTCTGTTAATTCAGTCTCAGTTTCTTGTTTGTTAGTACTAATTGTTTACTAGTATTTCTGAATGTAATAAGTAAACAACAGTAGAGGTCATTTTCCTAAATGTGGCTCGTGAAAATAATCTTCTGAGGGATAATAGCATAGATTTATTGTCACTGAACAAAGAAAACAGGGAAAATATATACCAGCTAATCTAATGTAGGAAATGGATACAAGAAGCTAAAAAAGTAAATATTCATGGCAGTCAGTAAGAACAGTAAGAAAGCAATTGGTACCATAACTAGAAAATAAGCTCTGGAACACTATTATAAGAATTATTGCATTGATAATATTGTTAAATAGATATACTTATTAAAGTAGTACCTTTAATTTGCTAGAGGTGTTTCTTTTTCCACCTGTAACATTGTTAGTCTTTCCATAGATTGTGGTATGTTATAGTCTGGGCATTCTCAATAATGATGGTGCTAAACACTGATTAGCAGTCCCCTTATCACATCTTCCTCTGGGATTTATTAGGTCACTGGACTAGGTGCAGAGGGAACACACTGTTCCTTTTCAGGACCCTTTGTATCTGCCATGGATTGGCATCTGTAAGATTGTTCAGTAAGATTCAGTTTGTTCCCTCTGCCCCAGAAATGGGAAACCTTCTACTCTGTTGACTGCCCACTTAGTTCTAGCAACTTTTTTTGCTTTAGGCTTCAGATTTAAAGAGACCGAAGTCTTACTAGGCTGATGCTAGGACTTACACACACCTCCAAAGATGGTTTACCTCATTTTCTATTGTTATCATCACCATAGTCAATGCTTCCTCAGCACTTTTCACCTCAGGAGAGAAAAATATCAATATATAGTTGTGGAAAACAGGTGTCTTTGAAACCTTCTGATATTTCAAGCCAATGTTCCCATTTTGCACTGGGTAAAAAAAAGCGTTTTAAAGTAACTTGTAAAAATTGAAAACAGCTGATCACAGAATAGATCATTACCATCTTTGGGCCTAAAGAAAAGTCAGATTCTAGTCTGCCTAATTCAAAGCAAGGACTTAGATCACCAGAGGGTTCTGTGTTGAACTGGTCCCTGCTTCTCATGTAAGAGTTGTTCTATTTTGTGTAAATAATGACATATTCCTTGAGCCAGAAACACACTAATTCTGTAACTCAGTAGCGACAGTACTCACCTGAAATAGAACAGCCCCGGTCTAAACCACTGCTCCAATTAATATTTAATTGCTCACAGATAAGAGTGGAGCTCAACAGGAAAGGGTATCTTTCTTGTGGGGTCTGATCAAAAATGTCACCCAAGAGCTGAGCAGCTCTTCCTGAGAAAAGTCACCTTTAAACTGTCATACTCTCACAAAGAAGTTCTGGTTTAGATAAAAAACCATCTTTCTCAAAACATTTCTAACCGAATCTCTTACTGTGTCCCACCTCTTCTTAGTTTTTGGAATAAAGCAGAAAGTTTACTTTGCGGGTGCTGGAAATAATGAATGAACTCCACAATAAAATTGAATCAGAGATTCATACAAAGCAACAATGAGAATGATTATTTTTAACGAGTTTGTGGAAGATACTGCAAATGAGTTTGAGAGAGAAGTACAGCTATGTGCAACTGGGACTAAAAAAGCCCAGAAATTTTGTCCCTTTTACAGCATCTTATTCCTGCCAGACATCACTTATGTATTGTAAAATATATAGTTTAAAATAGATATATGGATTTACTTTTGCCACAGGATCAGAAGGGCAGTTTGCATTTCAGTGGAAGGTACTGGGTTTTTTGTAGTCAATCCTTTAAAAGCTGTTGGTCAGCAGATTGCAAGTGCAGAGACTTGTTCTGATTTGGAGGGGAAGGAAGATTTTATCTTGCAAGGTAATTGAAAGTTGAGAGAAGAATATTTGGTTTGAAATGCTATCTCTACACCAAAACAGTGGAGGAGGAATCTAGCACTTCTGAAGGTATTTACTTTGCCACTTTCTTTTTCCATTATATTATACCTTCAATTCTGTTTTCATTGCCTTCCTCGGGTTTTTCTTCCTAACCTTGAGAAGTAATAGGCTTAGATCTGGCTATCGTCTGAGACAAGGGCTGTATAACCATGTCATGATGGCCCAGAGCATATATGCCTCACTGGTTGGCAATGCTGAAGAAGAAGGGAGACAACCCTATAATACAACATAAACCAGCCTGAGTAACTTGGTACCTTGCTCGCAATCTTCATTGTCCTGCACCCAGGTGAACAGGCACTTGAAGTCAACACTGTAGCCTATGCTACTAGAAGGAACCTTTCCACCAAAGATGAAAGCAATGAAAGTGCTATGTGATGGGATCTATGTTCCCTGCACTCTGATGGCCCATATGGGTTTTGCAGTAGGCAGCTGAACACCAATTTTGCAATGACCTTTTAAGAGCAGCCCTTTTGTCTTTTCCAGCGAGGGAGAAAGAAATAAATGGGATCTGAAAGCAGAGCTCAGGCTGGCTCCGAAAGAGTGACAGAAAGGTCGCTTTTCTGATCAAGCCAGTATGTTTAGTGATCGGAAGGGCTTCCAGGGATCAAAGCGTTGAAGCTTTTTCTGGGTCAAGCATAATCCCGCTAACCCCCACGTACACCAAAATGACTTGAATTTTTTATCTGATTGATCAGCTCTAGGTAAATGTATTACATAGACTGGATACCTGTGGCAAGCCACCAAAACTGCTTCTATGGTTTCACACGTTTAGTCCTCACAGATACTCACCAAATCCTTTGATTTGTGTACCCTGAAGTATGATTTGTACTGGGGCCTGGTATTAAATGTCAGCTTTGAAAATGGGCCTTGTCACGACTAATGCAAAATGCACTCCTGTGGTTAATTTAACGAGATAGATCGGCAGACATTGTACATTTATTAAACAGCCATAATTATATTTATATTAATGCTGGTATCTGCCCAGGAGAGATTCAGGTCTGGCACAATAGGATTTGTTCATAATGTGGAAGTGAGATCTCTGAATATAGATACAGTGAGAAACTCAGGATTGTGAGAATGAGGCTGTGTTGTGGGCTGAGACTGAGTAGCTCTGGGATGTTCAGGTGCTGGTTGTACAGGTGAGGCTGTGACAAAGGTACATGATTAGAGCTCATGTCAGACTTTGGGAATACCAACAGCTTTTTGGTTATGCTGGATGCTGCAAAGTTTGTTGAAATTCATTGGCACAGATATTGACTGCCCTCAGGTGCACTGCGTTTGCATGCTCATTCACTTTAAAAGGTCAGCAAAGCACCCTGATGATTTTAAAGGTGGCCTGCTCTGCCTGAAGTGTATTTAGTTTCATGCTGTCACCTCTGCAGGATGTGGTATCAAGTTGTTTTGGTGTGATACTGATCATGTAGCACATCCTTATGTGGACAAGATCATTGTTTAGGCTTCAGAGATTCATACAAAGCAATAATGAGAATGATTATTTTTAATGAGTTTGAGGAAAGTAAGAATTGGATTCTTTCTGAATGTTCCTACATACAATTACATTATTTCAGGAAAATGGCCCATGGTTATTGCCCTGTTCCGTCTGGTTGCACTGATGTCCTGGGAATAAAGCAGAAGGTTTCTGGGACAGTAGTTTGATTGCAGGAGGCAAGAACAGCCTCTACTGGATTCAGCCATGTCTGCCTGTTTCTTATGCTGACACAGTGCCCACCTCTCCTCCTCTGCATACTGATGTCCCATATCTTTAGTCTGCTTGTCTGTCGCTGTAAACAGGGGGGAACAAAGTTGACAGTGTTGGATTGAAGGGCTGTAAGTGGTTATTGATTCACAGACTTCTGGCATTCCTAGAGGTTGGGAGTCAAGAAGGGTGTGTGTTTGAGTACAGACATGAGCATGCAAGTTTGCAATGGTGTGTTAGCACCAGTGAGTAATAGGATGTACATGATTTTGCTTTTCAAGTGGATTTGTATATGCTGTAGCTAGTTGTGTGCTTGTATGCACACTAGGGGATGCATTTGTACGTTATACTTGGAAGTTGTGCACAAGGGTGTGTGTACGCGTGTGAGTGCGCATTTATCTTCACTTATAGGCAGAATACGAAATATATGTAATTAGCATAAGTATTGCTTGAAATGTATGAGTGCGTGTATCTTGTGTGTATATGTGTAATAGCATATGGGGCTACTTGTGGGTCTATATTGGGCTAGGTGCAGCTAAAATGATGGTGGACTGTGTGGCACTGCTGCCATGTGACACCGTCAGAGTTGCTAGTGCTGGTAGGGCAGGGAGAAGGCAGAGATGTATAACCCTCAGCCTTCCTGCTAAATCTTTCTTGCACAGCACATGTGGGAGCCTGTAGTAGCCTGTGAAGGGGAAAGGGAGCTCATTTCTAAATGAAGACTGTAAAGAAAATGCATACAGTAGTGATGCAGTTCAGATTTCATTAGCTTCTGATATCTCTGTTCACAGGAAAAAAATTCACACTTCCTTGGTGACCTTTTACTAAATGCAAAGCTAGGGGGGGAAATCTGTCTTTCAGTTCCTTTACATTTAGAACTAATTAGAGTGGAAGTGTGGGGTGCGGTGTATAGGATTGCAACGAAGCCTGCTGAAGGACAGCACGCTCGTATACATTGCTTGCATATGGTAGCCCACAGGACAGTAAAGGAGATGAATGCCTTCTGAGGTCCTGTCCCATCCCTTCTTCTAGCTGAGGTTGGACCAGAAGGGTAGGGCAGCCTCTACGCTGTGCAGTCCAGTTCAATGATGCCTTATGGAAGTGAGGGTGCCAAGGTGGTGGAAAGCAAAACAGCACAGGCAACGCCTGTCAGTACTGCTTCTTTAAGCTGATGTTACCTGCTGCATCGTAGAGGAAGGGGAAGCAGTTTATCCCTTGTAATGTTTTCTCCTTGCCGTTCATCCAGTGTTTATTAAACGGTTGAAAAGAATGAACCTTATCGTTCTTAACTCTTCTCGCCTTTCTTTAGGGTCTTCTAGAGCTCTTTAGAAATTTGTTTCTCAGCATAAACATTTTGGGAATTAAAACAACATGGATGGGTTTTGTGGCAGAGGAGGGCAGGACAAAGCAAGACCATTTCAACTGGAGATGTGGAGTCAGATCCCATTCAAGTACCCTCAAACTGTTGATTAAGAGATACTCAGTACCCCATAGGTGTGTAAATGGTGACTTGTTATTCATGCCTTTGATACTAATTACAAGGGTAGATGTTTGACATCAGGGTATTCAGCTAACGTTTTAAAGTCTGCTGTTGACGGGTGTAGCATGAATGACATCTTCCATGAGTTCATTGCCAGAAAGCAGAAGAAATCTTACCAGTATTTTCTATGTCTCTTTGGAATAATCTTTTGAGAGGTTCTCTGGCAGAGAAAAAGCTCAGGTAGATTTATGAATTCATGAGAAAAGGTTCTTAAAAGAGTGACAGCCTAAAGAACGATCAAATTCATTGTGGTACAGATTTGGCTTATTATCTGCTCATAAATCCCAACAAGAAGCATGTGGTGCTCCTAGGCCTGCTCAGAATACATAAGTACAGTCCAGATGGCATGTAAGGTCAGGCTGGCATTGCTGGACACCCTGACTGGTTGAAATAAGGGAGGCTAAAATTTTGAAGAGAGGCTTATTTCATGAACATTGAATAATAGATATTTCAATCCCCAAGGTGCTTCATTAAGTATCCTACTCTTTCCAGTCAGTTCAACTGATTTCATTTGAGAGTGTACAGCTACAATAAACTGAATTAAATGTGAGATCTCATAACTCCTTGTCCAGATTCTAAACCTTAAAGAGCTTCCAAAAAGGCAGAACCAGTAATTGAAGACCTTCTCTTTGAGACAGTCAGAATGCTCCCAAGACAACCAGAAGTGTTTTACCCATAATATTTCTGTGTCAATACTATAGAGGCTTGGCATAACCCCAAAATGCGTCTCATTTATGTATACGTGCTTGAATTTAAAAGGAAAAGGAGAAAAAAAAAAACAGAAAAAACCAAAGCCTTAAGGTCTTTTTCCTCCATGGCACATGGCACTTTTGTGTGCAACAGCACAAAATTACTTGTTATATATTGGCAACTTAGTCTATAAGATTGTATAGAATTTGCTTTCCATTTGGAGGGAAAATCAGCAGTAGCGTACATGGAGAGGCTAATTCCACATATAACTTATGTAACCTGCCTCTGTAATCTTACTATTTGCCTATGGGTGAATGTTTTGCCCCTGTGAATGGATGTGCCCACAGCTCTTACAGACCTGGTAAGAGAACCTGTAGGAACTGAATTAAGACTTCATCTTTACTGGTTGGTTTTGGATGCGGAAGAGAGGCTGCTGAGTTGGACAGACCAAGAGGGGAGGAGATGTTCAATCACAGGTGGATTTGAATGTTTGCAGTAGCTGAATATTTGTATTTTCATTCCTTGGCTTCAGACTGACACCAGACTAAGGGGCTTTGTAGTGGCTTTAGGGGAACTGCTGGGGGAAATTCATAAGTGGTGGAGCTGGACTTGCTGAAGGTGAGATCTGTTGCGTTTTCCAGTTTGAAACTGGAATGGCAGAGACTGCAGGGTGGAGGAGCATGAGTAGGGCAGGATCAGTGGCACTGAGTCGCAGAAAGCACAGCACAGGTTTATGCTTATATATGACTAGAGCCTGCATAATCCATTGCTTGCTGACAAGTGTACTACGCTCACATACAGACAAAGAAGTGAAAAAGAACAAGGTATATTTTTCCCAAATCACTTGCCAATCATTTTTGGTTTTCATTAGGAGTCTGGGTCGTGGTACTGCTCAGCTTGGCTCTGTGTAAAAGGGCTTAATTTTTATGTTTCCATTTAGTCATTTTTATTGTGTTGTTTCTTAGCTCGTTGATGAATAAATCCTGGTTACACTGAAGCAAATGCCTGGAAAATAGAAAAATGATTCTGTGCTATCCTTTTGTATGTATTGGGGGTGACAGGTATTGCTGGTGTAATTAATTCACGTATAAAGGACCAAGATCTGCATTCTTGTGTTTTCCTATTATAACACTAATTACTATAAATTATTAGCACAGTGTTAATAAGTGCATGAAGACCATGTGCACAATTTACAAGAGAAACAGATATGAATCTCTGTGTGTTTCCATTTAGCTATCTGCCTGTACTTCCCTGAATCACACATCAGGTGAGTGTTTGTACTGGTGGGGTGTTTACGTGCAGTGTGGGTACATGCATGTGAGTGTGGGAACTAGTCCAAAACATGTTCTCTCAGATCTTCAAGTGTGCAAATGTGCACTGGTGTGTCTGATGAACATATTATTTTAATTGTGTACTTATGAATGGGTGCTGTTTGTTATGGTACCCGTGTCTTAGAAATGTGTCCTTGTGCATCTGTGATTGTGTGTGTGTGTCTATGCACAGATGTATGAGCATGTTTGATGAGCGCACATCAGCCCAAGCTGGATGCAATATGCTGTACAAAAATCTCTATAAACTCCACCTCAGTCATGTTTAGCAGTCATTTTGTACTAAGAAGCAGGGGATTTTCCTCTGTGAAAGAAGAGGCACAAATGAAATAAGTGGGCATCTATGGCAGTGACTATGCAGTTGATTGTCAGTCTGAGACAGAGAACTTTCTATACGTGCCTTTTTCTCTCACTGATCCTCACAGATTTGACCTCTACTAGTAGCAGTTAGTAAAGCCTTTGGGTTTTGTTTCTTTTTTTTTTTTTTTTTTTTTTTTCTTCAGAGAAATGTGCATAAGAGCTTGGCATAAACTGGCATTTCTTGAAAGTAATGTCTAACATTTTTTCCACTGTCAGCCAGTTCCTTCCTATAGTCTCTGAACATAAGACATGCCAATAATAGTTCAGAAATAGCTTCTCTCACTAGAACTAAAGTTTGCCAACAATAGCTAGGGAAGAGAAAAAGAAATCAATTTTTGTAGCTGGATTCTAACATGAGGTAACCCTGTTGGCTTTAACGAAAATTAATTTGGCACCTAAAGTTAGAAGGTTTATTTGTACTGGAAAGCTTTTTGACCAAATTCATATACAATGGTTGAAAGGTGATGCGTGTTAGCTACTTACAGATAGGAAGGTGTCAGACAAGTGAGTGTAATGTGAAGTTAGTCTTAATAGAGCCGTGGTTTAGGATGTTGTAACCTCTATATTGAGGAGTGTGGGAGAAAGGTGAGTGTGTGCCAGTGCAGCCTCCGTCAACTTCATGGCCCTTCTTCTCTGAGATTTCCCCAATATCAAGACTGAATGTGAAGGACTGCAGAGCTGAATTTGAAGGAACAGGCAGGTTCAGCTCAGCTAGTGATAGACAGGTTGAGGGACCAATTCCTCTCATTCAAGCTACAACTTCGGCAGTATTGCTTCTCTGGCGTTGAGATGGAGAGTTTGGAGTGCCTGTACTGAGAGGAGAATTAAGGCCAGTGAAAGCAATGGGAGACATGGAGTTAATACTAGATGTGTCTCCTTGCCAGCCAAGGCCCCATCCTGCTGCTGCCGAGCAAGGTGAGCAGGCCAGGCCTGTGCAGGATACGCAGGTTCAACCAAGAGCCCGGGTCACCAGACGAGTCCATGGAGATGCAGCAGGTCCAAGGTCAAGCCAGGAACACAAGCCAGTGAATCAGGGTCGGGTCCAGTGACGGTGACTGGGGTCAACCTAGCCATCACCTGGTGGGTCCGTAGTGACAAGGCAGGCCCAAGGTGAAGCCGGGATGTCAGTCCCTGGGTCAGAGTCCAGACTGACGGGGCCTGGGCAGATATGTTTGTTGCTTTTGCTTGGGAGGCAAAACCAGATTCAGGTTCTCAGTTGCCGTAATAACAGCTATTCTGATAGAAGAAAACATCTTCCAATGTGGCGTCCATCTGCTGCCATCCTTGAGCGTCACCAGTCTCTCCTCAACTAATGCAGCTTTTTAGTCCTCCTACTGCCTGAAAGCCTGTGGTTGTATGTCATCTTCCCGAGCCTGTCCAGATTCC
This sequence comes from Buteo buteo, assembly GCF_964188355.1. Lineage (NCBI taxonomy): Eukaryota > Metazoa > Chordata > Aves > Accipitriformes > Accipitridae > Buteo > Buteo buteo. Next base: position 23,163,797 of record NC_134183.1, read on the forward strand.
ACCCCTGTCTGTCCCTGCTGCGTGGGGACAGCAGCAGCTCCCTATCCACATTGTATTCTGCCATCCAACTGCACCGACAGAGATTGGAGATCCTTTGTTAGAGTGACAGTGGTGCTCAGAGGCTTGCTGGACCTGTCTGAAGGCCTTAGTCTCAGAAGAAAGGGGAGAAGCAGGGGTAACTGAAGATTTGACTGCTGTCCTGCTGTTAGCAGCCATCTGTTATTTTGTCCGAGTGCGTTTCATGTATTGCTGTTGTTTTATTACAAAAAAGATACAAGTTCCTTTAAAAATAGGCTCTTTTCTTCGGTTTTGGGGTGGGGTTTTTTTGAAACTTAATTTTTATTTCTTGTTAGCTTCTGATTTTGTTTTTTTTTAAGTATGGCAGAATTCCAGATGAATAGCTTAAAACAATGTTGTTCCTAGCAGCAAGAGGTGAAATGTGAGAGGTAAAGAGAATTGTGGGCTCTCTCCATAGCTCTGCCAATGCCCTTGACGAGGTGCCTTTGACTAGACTACTCCTTCTCTGATTCAGCATCCCTGCTTGCAGTACTGTTCTCCTATCTCCCAGAGGGTATCCTGCGATTAATTGAGGGATGTATCTAAATGGCTTTAGCATGCAAGCTGAAAGTCACCAGGGACAAAGCTGTTACTAGGGCAGCAATAAAGGTCAGACCCTTGCTGACATCATTGTCTTGATTAATTAATACACTAATCTCTTTAACTCCTCTTCAGCAAATATAGTTTGGCCTCATCTCTTGTTTTGTTCATTTTTCTGTGACTTAGCTTTGAGGCAACTGATGAAAAGACCTAGGTGGAAAATACTGCTTCTCATCATATCCCCTGCCCTGGCCTAGCCCTATGTCTTGTTCCCCCCTTGGCATCCTTTGCCCTTGCTTGTCTGAAGGCTTTGCAGAAAGCCCTGTCCAGTTAAGTGACTACTCACTTGATACCAAAGCAGACTTACCCCTCGATTAGAGATTTGGGGAGTGGTGTCTGATTACTTGAATTACTAGGAAAACAGTGTGTGGAATTGACTGAAGGGGAGAGTTACATTTGATACTATTTTCCTGTGGCTATTTCCTATGGGAAAGTACAAGACCAATGCTAGAAAATGTTAGGGAGTCTTTGTTCCCTTGGTGAAGCCTGCTGAAGGGTTGAGTAGCCATGAATGACTGCAGGAAAGAGATGCTGGTAGTTTGGATTCTGTGACTGACATAGCCCAGGGGCTCAGTGTTTCAGGACAGCTGCTTTTGAACATAGAGACTGTCCAGGGTATATTAGGAATCGCTACCAGCATCAGAAGATGCAGCAGGGCTTGGAGAGGAGCAGGAGACAGAGTGAGGAATGCATGTGGTGAAGCGCAGTGAACCGAACCGTCCTTGGATGAGCAAGAGGGAATATTCCCTCCAGGTTGCTACCCGGTGGGAAATCAAAGAAATGAAGAAAATCTCTCCTTGTCTCCTATTCAGCTCTTAGTTCTGGTTTGTTGTACTTTCCATTCCTTTGTGATTACATCCATGTCTCAGTCAGGTATTGTTTTCTGCTTGAGTTGGGAACGTTCCCTAAAGCTGTTCTGAGTGCATAATACTCTCGTTTTCTTTCCCAGGCCAATTTTAGACTGAATTTTGGCAGATTACACAAGTGCAGAATGTTTACTGTCCTGTCTTACATCATCATTTTCCTGCATCATTTATTTTTCTTTTGACAGATTTTTAACACTGTCAGTCTAATATGCATCAGAGGTTGAAGTGCATTACCATACTGCAGTGCATTGTGGATAATCCCATGCAAATTGTTCTGTGGAGAGTCATGCTAAATTATGTTCTTGCCAAGAAAAAAAGGCAGAAAAATAAAGGGGTGTTGGGTTTTTTTTTTTTTTTTTGAACTGTTTGTTCTTTGGATCTCAGAGCAGCTGCCAGAGGCACAGGTTTAAGCCAGTTGTTTGACATTCAGCACCATGTGCAGTGATGCTTCTCCTCACAGGACACTGCTAAAAGGATGGAGTTGTGCACTGCAGTGGGTTTTCTATATGTGTGTGTCTGATGTTTAGTTTTAAAACATTGCTAGCTTGTCAAAGGAAAAATCTGAGTGAATGTTGGAGTGGCACAGCAAAGAAAAATGTCTCTTGCCACTTTTTCCAACTCCATTGTGCAAACATCTATAGCAAACATCAGTTTTTATGAACTTAAAGGGCATTGGATGCCTCTTGGAAGTGGCAGATCTGATCACATGTAGTGTTGGTTTTGTATCTTTGTCTTCTTTTGTTCTCTATTACCAAGGTCATTTGCTTGGAAAGTGGATGCTTTGTTCCTCTCAAAGTCCTTATACTTCTCCAAACTGAAGCAGTAATCCTCTTTTTGGACAGAACACTTGATTGTAGTAGAAATGATTGCAGTGTCACAAACAGAGGATTATCATTTTCAGTAGAAGTCATAAAAGCATGTTGAAAAGGACTCCTAAGAAAAAGGCAGCTTGTTCTTATGCAAATTTTCTCAGGTGGTATGGCTGCAAGATGAGAAATTGTGAAAGCCTGTAATCTGGAGTCAGCATCTTCTCTGCTGATAAAGGGTTGCCTGCTTTGCTGTGAATGGTCAGTAGGTTTTCAAAGACTCGGATACTTGTAGTTTATTTTTACAAGGCCTGTATGCTTCTCACCTGATGCTCTAGGAGGTGAAGCGTTCATCAGCTGCTGTGCATTTGCTTCCTGCTGGTCTCCATCTCTGAAAAAGCCAATGTGGAAATATCCATGGCAGAACAAGGAGAAATGTAAGCTGCTTTTGTGTGAGTCACATCAGTTATCCCACTTGCTAGAGATAGCTGCCTCCCCCTCACCCTAGCTCTGTCTCTCTATCTTGTCTCCCTTTCTTCAGTCTGTTTCTTGCAGTCTTCAAAGACCTGATTTCTTTTTCTCTTTCTCACCAAAAGCACAGTAAGTGGAGATGTTAAACCAAGCCTGTGCTGGTGGGATTAAATAGGGGAAAAGGCTCATAGGTGGTTTGCAAAAGTCTGCACCCAACTGCCACGTCTAACTGATACTCCTTGGTAAATAAGTCGAAATGTCATTTGCATGCTGCTGGTCAGTTCCTCATGGGCAAGCACCACAGGTTCATCTCTTCTGTAATAAAGTAGAAGCTTTGGTTTTGATCTTCATTTTTGTTTTCCTTTTAATAATAATTTTTTCCAGCCAATATTAAGGTAAAAAATATCCATCAGCCATCTCTGTGGCTGTCAGTTTACTTTGTACCCCTGGACATGTAGGCTGGTGATAAAATGAACCTTTGGACTCTGCTGACCTCTGAACCCTGGTTAGCAGTTAATGGCAGCTGTTTCATCTGAAAGAACTTTCCTGATGTTTGATTTCTGACTGTGGAGTCCACATTCCAGAGACTGACTGCAAGATGTCCTTCCTAACCCAGCCTCTTAATGAAAAGATTAGTGACTTGCACTTGGGTCATCCCGTAAATCTCCCTTTCACCTAGCTTTCTCATGTATTCTTTAACTCTTTATATGGTATTATTATATTAGACGTTTGTTACATGAACCTACATTAAACCAGAGCAGACATCAAAGAGGGTCCTGCAGTACTTTTGCCTGAATTACCCACAGTGTTATCAGCCATTCTCTAGGTGGCTGGTACAGAGTATTCAAAAGAAAGAAAGAGACAAAAGAAACGGTCACATTTTCACTTTTATTGTCGATTTTTCTGTTAAATGTGACAAGCAGCAAGAAGGGTCCTGTGTCAGAATGATTATGCTGACACCTGTAAGAAAACAGCCAACAAGCTCCTTGCTTGCAGTCCCATCGTTCGGCTTCAAAGGGAGCAGTTACCAGGCTGGGGGAAGCCCTCTCCCATGCAGTTTCTCTTTCCTCTCTGATCTGAGCTGGGCATAGATGCTTTTTGTGCTTTCCCAAGTGCCTTTGGCTTGGAAAATCAGTGACTCCTTTGTTGTTTCAGAAGTGCTAATACAATAATTGTAGAATCGTAGTTGCTTCCTGTCACTGATCCTGAGGTTATAGGGAGTGACAGGTGGGGAGGCCAGCTTTGATGGTGTTTGCTGAAGATGACCAAAGAGAATCTGTGATATGAAAAAAGAAATTAGCCTGGGGGGAGTCATTTATAATTTAGGAAAAAAGTCTCAGGTAGCTCTTGAGTTGTATCAGGATAAGAGGATGGACATACAGTGCATGAAAGGTTAGTGTAATGAAAATTGAAATGGGGCAGGAAGGTGCAGAGCTGTAGATGGCCCTATGTCCTTACCTCTCACCTGTGGATCTCTGTGTGAGGACCTATTTAAAGTAAGTTTTTAAGGAGACCAACACACAGGGAGTCTCAGGATAATCTCTTCTGAAAACGGGCATGTAGTTATTCCACCATGGAAGCTGGCAGGTGGCTAGTGATGTGGTCTGGGCATGAAAACCACCACCAGGTGGAAGTTCTGCTCTGAGGCCATTGGCAGAAGATCTCGGAGGAAATGAGTGTTTTTGTGGAGAGCAGGGTTAGATCTGGAAAAAAGAAGTATGCTTCAAGCCATGATCAAAAGGCTCTGGAAGAAAATATGGGACCCTCAGGACTGGAATAATAAAGGATTATGTAGGCTGAGATTTCGATGCATTCTGGAGCAAATTATTTGTGCTGCCCTGGAGCCACAAGTACATTGGCAGAGCTGGTAGGCAGCCAGGACAGGAACAGAGCGGGATGCTGTGGGACCACGCTGGCTGGTTTATACATGAAGACAATACTTGTGTATTGTCTGCTGTGTTATTTTATATTTGGCTAAGGTTATAACTCACAGAGTCAGATGAAGCCCAGGTTTTGTTCCTGTAGGGGTTGTAAGGAAACTAAGGAACAGAGGATTTGAACTAAAAAGAAATCATTAAAAATGGTCAGCTGACTAGATAGCAGACTGTATACGACATGTTTAACAAGGTGCTAATTTTGATTCTTCATGTTTAAAAACTTACTCCATGGGATGAGAGAACCACCGATAACAGGACCACAAGCACGGGAGTAACACAGGGATAAGGAAACACAGTGACCTAGAGTGTTAATAGTGCCTTGATAACATGGTGGATTCTTTCTGAAAGACGTGTGGGGATTGGAGGATGAAGGAGAAATGGTATATAAAGTTTTGCCCATGGCTTTCAAGAGTGAACCAAGAATAATTTTCATGCAGATTGGATGGCTGGGAATCCCAGATGAGTCAGAGCTGATAAAAAGAGAGCTTCCCACAAAAAAAAAAAGGTATAAAGAAATGTTGGGATTTATGGAGTGAGACATAAAAGAACTGTGTAGTCAAAAAACTATTGAAAAAGCTGGAAAAAATAGGTAGGATACATAAGGCATCCTTGGGATGGAAAGAAGTGAGTTGACTCCAGCTACCACTCTGTGAGTTGGTGCTGATCAATATTTATAATTTTAATGACTGCGAGGGAAGAAAAACAGTAAGATAATAAGATTTACTGTTTGCAGCTGATACAAATTTTACAGTAGGAAGGAGGACTGAAAGACTGTGGGTACCAGAATGGAAGATGAAACATAGGAAGTGGCAGGGTAGAGCATGTTTGAAGGAATAGTTTAAAACATTCAGACACATGATTGGGCTCTGAATTAGCTCTAACCATTCAGGAAAACATAAGTAGCTATTATAAAGACAGCTTGATAAAAATGTCTGTGCCATGTGCAGCAGTAACAATAAAGAAAAAAGTGAATAAGATGCCTGCATGTGTGAAGAAAGAGGTAGAATTGGAAGATGTTATAATATCCCTATAGACGTGAATGGCAATACCTCCTGAGGAGTACTGTGTTTGTTATGGGTCATTTCTTTTGTTAGAGACAAAGCAGTGATAAAGAGGGGCTAGAGGGAGCACATGAAAGTGTGTTGTGGCCTGGAAGGCAGCTTCAACACGGGGAAAGCATTAGGTATACTAGAGCTACCGAGTTACAGAGGGAAGGAACAAAGCGTTACAGTGCAGAGAGCGCAGCAGCGTGCAGGTAACACTGAGCACTGTGCTGCGGAGAGGCTTGGCAGTGGTGGGGATGGCTGGCAGCAGCATCCCAGGAAACAGGCTCGCTGCCCCGTTGGATTCTCCTCTGCATAACATCGCTGCCAGGCCAAGACACAGTTTCACTGGCCTACCAGTCTCCGTAATGTGCTGGCGTGGGAGCAGAGCACCGGAGATAATGTGGGACAGAGCGTTATCAGGCTGGAGCAATGGGGGCGATGTCTGGGTCGTACTGTGTTGGCTTCTCACTAAATCTAGTGCCTCAGTCCCTGTGTTGGTGCAACAGTGAGAGGTACCATGATCCTGGGGTCTCATTTTGGATGGGGAAGAAAAGCATACTAGCCTTGATGTCTCATGGTGGCCAATATATTTTCTCATCACCTCTGTGATGGGAAGAATACCATGTATTTTATTGGCATGAGAGGGAAAGGCTGTAAAGTTTCTTCCTTTGCAGTTTATAGCACAGTGAGTTTTAAGATAGAAACTACTTTGGAAGTTCCCAGTATTGTTGCTTTAAATACTTTAACGACACACAGAAAAATAACAAGGTGTTGTGTAATATAATACAAGGATATGAGGCCATTTCATGAAATTAAGATGCAACAATTGATTCTTTATGTAACACATAATTAACCTGGGGATCCCCATAGTGGATGGCATTATGAAGATAAATACCTTATTAAGAATTTTTAAAGCAAGGTTAGACACTTTATGAACAGCATCTGCATTTACATTAGCCAGCATAAAGTTATAAGTATCATAAATCCTTTTGTTCCAAGGCATGTGGTGATCACCAGCTAGGATTAGAAAAATATTTTACTCCCATGGTGAAATATGTCCAAACTGGGTAAATTCATAGCTGAAATAGGACTTGGGTGGGCCAAGGGTCTGGTCACTTGTTTTGTTCACTGAAGTTATTTATACAGGCAAACTTTTAAGTGGAAGTAGAGAGGGAGGAAAAATGATCCAGGGATTAGGCTGCCAATTTAGGACTTGCAAAATTTCAGCTTCTTGCTTTCCCAGGCTGCTTTTAAAAGCTAATTCATTTGACACAGATTCTCAGACATACTTGAAGCCCCACCTCACACTTAATCTTCAGATACCTCAGGCTATAACATGTCTGACTTGTTCCAGGTTCTACAGTGTTCAGATAGCAGGAAAAAGTATGTATGTGAGAGAGTCATGGATAGACTACTGATGAATTTTCAAGGCACTGTCAGATAGGGTGATACCAGTTAGCCTGTTGGAAATACTGGGAGCATGGGGAAGAAAGGTGCTTTCTTGAATAAAGGACTCGATTGTCACCAATGTAAGGTAACCACTTTCTTTCCTCACACTGCCCCAGAACCCCTATGTGACCTTGAACAGTTCCCTAGTTCTATTCCCTGTCTGCCAAGTAGGAGGCTTAAGTGTCCTGGAGGAGCATTTTTTTTTTCTTTACAAATTAGCATGTTGGGGTTGGGTTTTGTTTTGTTTTGCTGCTTTTTGTTTTTCATTTTTTTTTAATTTAAAATAAAAATGCCCATTGATTCATTGTTTTTGTTAGCTCTACTATCAAAAGCTTGCACTCTGGACTGTCACTTCCAAGACTACTCTTCTTTATTGGATGGTGCAGGCAGCCTTCTCCTCCCCAGAACTGTCCACAGTCCTTAGATCAGAACTTGAGACACTTCTGACCCTGCCACTGTGAAACAATGCAGGTTCTTCCGAAGTGCTCAGTTCTGGCCTGGCATTATCGTTCATTCAGCTTCTTCAGTTCTGTTTGAAAAGACACTGTGGGACGAAGTGAAAGATTGCTTAGTGTCTGCAAAGAGAGGGATAATCTGTTGATGCTAGTTCAGGTCCATCTAAAGCCTAAAAATAGGTCCTTCACATGTCACATGGTAACAAATGAGACAGAAAACCAATGTACTACTCAACTTTATTGGAAAGCAAGAACTCTACAAAGAATAGAATTTTCCTATATGGTTTGTCTGCATAGGGGAAAATATCCTCATTTCTCTTTCTCTTTTTGTTCATCATTTATTCTAGACATGACCACCCTTCACAATTATGGCCCACATTAGTGAAAAGAAAAAAAAAAAGCATAGCCTGTCCCTCTGGTATTCAAGAAGCAGTCTGGCAAAGCTGAGCTTTCTAGTACCGTGCACCACCTTCAGTCTCATACAGCAATGCAGAACAGGTATAACAGCATCCAATGGATGTGGAAGCATTCCCTATCTAACTAGTACCTCTCTCTATGAGTGTGCAGACTTTGGGGATGTGGAATTTAAAGCCATCCCTGTCTACATCCTGGATAATTTGCAATTTGTTGACATAAAACATGAGACAGTGTGTGGAATAGAGTGGTCAAGCAAAGTGGCCAGCTAAGATCGGCAAATGCAACACCAATGTAATTTCTTTGGCTCTTCCAACACAGGATGAGCTTGCCATATGTTGAGGATGGAGTAATTCATGGGAGCTGATTAAGGAAGGGAGAAAGGATGCTGAGGGAGGAGCAGAGAAGGAGAAGTTGGGAAGGTAGAAAAGGGTGGAAGGAAAGGACAGGGAGAGAGCTGTGGAAATACTGGGAGAGAAAGATGTGGAGATGGGAATGTCAGACAAATAGCAAGTCAGCACAGTGGAAAGGAGGAGGAACCCCCTCCCTGCAACAGACTTGGAGAAATCATAATCTAAATAATTGTTTTGCTGGAGAACTTGGCCACAAGTTTTTCTGTTTGCTGAATCACGAGTTCTCCTATGAGCAGGTTGTTCAGGACTCTTTCTTGAGCAGATCAGAGGGAGAAGGTATTTCATCTTCCTGCTCACTGCATTCCTTGAACAGTGTTGCCTGTAATATACCTATCTTTAACCAGGGAAAGAGTCCATTAGAATGATTAAAACAATAATCATTTCTTTGTTTCTGTACCCAAGAAGTTTGCTCAGCCCCAGCTCAGGCAAAACACCAGGTGAGTTCAGCAAAAGTTTTGTGAGAGGATTCAGGGCAAGCTAGGCCTTGTTTCCTCGCCACGAGGCCAAAGTACCAGATGTAATGAGGACAGATGTTCAGAGCAAGGCACACCTCTCCAAGGTGAGAAGGGGGTAGAGGTTTTCATTAGCTTTCCTCTTGTTATCATTCCTCTGTATTAGCATCCACTGACCTCAACAACCCCTCCTCCTTTCTCGTTCTTTTATCTCTCCCATCCTTTTATCTTCTGTCTCTAACTCCAACCTCTTTCATCTTTCTTTCTAGAAATTCCTGCTAGCCTATTTTTTTCTTGCATCTTCACCCTTTTTTGCTCCATTAATCCTCTTGAAATCTTTTGGCCCAAATTCCTGTCCCCATCCCCTTCACATCTTCAGTTTTGCATGTCATACCTGCTGCTTAGGGATCTCTGGGGCATGAGAAAACCTGGCTTATTCCCTACTGTCCTAGTTGTCTAAATTGCCAGCTCCCCAGTGTGTGTCTGCGTATTTTCATTCATAGGGGTTGAAAGGACAGTATCTTTCAGGGCTGGCCCAAGCTAAAATTAAGTCTGCAGACACCAGGCACCAAATGTTTCATTCAGTTCCTTGGTTTATCCTCTAGAGCCTCCAAATGGTTTCTATTAGTATTCTGAGGGAGAGCTCACTGATGGAATTAGTGCGAAACCAGACTGTCAATTTATTTATACCCAGCCTTAGGGCATAACCATCGTGCATGTGTAAAGCTATTGAGATGCAGAGAATATTCTGTAAGTGTGTATGTACATGTATTGACTGGAAGTGAGTTTGCACAGAAAAGCTCTTGCCCCAAGGACTGAACAGTGACCAGAAGTGGGAGAGGCCGCTGAAGTGGCCATGCTCCATAACAAAGATCCCTTTTCTCTGAGCACAGAAACAATTGATCGCTCTGAAATCTTTTGTCTACTTGTGTTTATTAGTATCTTCTAACTCTGATTTTACTGTAGCTCTAGTTACCCTTGCGAAGAAATTTCTAATTTAACTTCTGGAGTCCTTCCACCTTCTTCAACAATATCTGCGTTATGAAACTGTTGCTGCCTTTGGCAGCAGGAGTGTTTCAATCATATGAGTAATGAATAACAAAGTTTTTCCAATGCTTTGTCATTTAGGCTCTGAACCATTTTGGGAGCAAGTTAAGAGAGATAGGAAACATTTAGTTGTGGATATTTATTTGATGCATCAGTGCTGAGTATGAATGAACTGTTTTTCCAGTATGATTTGATCAATTTTGCTAAGGAAAATGTGTATTGACAATGTCCTGTTCTAATGATAAGTCAAAGAATAGCTTTTTTCTTTCTTCTCCCCAGTTTCCTGTTACTATGATAGTGTCAATTAAGAGATGCAGGTGAGCATCCTACTGCCCCAGCTGTTATGCTAGCAATAGTGTTGGCAGAAAAGGCAAGAAAGTGACCTAACTAGACCAAGAGTTAATAGACAAAGTGTCTGTTTCATTCACCTGATTGGCCATGTCACCTACCTCTGAAATTTGTTTCTTCCCATGAAAAATAAATATATTCAAAACTTGGACTGTTATTAAGTGTCACCTTCTCCCATGCTGTCTGTTGCAGTATGAGAATGTGGAAAGGAATTGGGAAAAGTTGTTTAGCTCCATTATACTCTAATAGCCAGGAAACAATTAACCTGTTATACCTTAACATGATGCCTGCAAAAGACTGCATGATAGGGCCCATGGGACCAATGGATGTATTTATATTGCACAGTGGAGCACGGTGCATCAAGCTGATGCTGGTCCAGACTGGTACTTTCATGTAAGAGAGCAGAAACTATGCAGAGGTGTGAACTGATCATCGAAGTAGGATAGCTTTGTTAGCATGTTTCTGAGGCTGGACTAATTAGGACTGATGAGCTTGTCTGCAGCTTTCTGGTGCAGAGATACTGTTTCCTGCTTCAGAATTTGCTTAGATTCTGCTGGCTTGGAAGACTTTGCACCATGCTCCACTGCTCACATAGACGTGTCCAAAGGAGGACAGAGCCATAAAGCATTGTGCTAGAGAGAAAGATGGGGTCAGTGAGAATCCAGACTGGCAGGACACTGCAGGGGAGGTGCTGTCAGGCAGACCAGCTTCCTCCTGTGCAGCTGTGGCAAACAGACCGTATACTGTCACTATATGTAGAAGCAAGACAGTTTTGCTGCCATGGAGTTGTGCTTCCTACCAGCATATTAACTAAACCAAGGTGCACCGCTTCTACTGTTCTTTTCTTCTTTCTTGCGTTCTTGTAGAATATTCTCACAACTCTGGGTTGTAAGCATAATCCCAAAATTTTTACAACTGTGTGTGCTGCACAGCTACAGGGGACATGCCTGGAGAGCAGGCTTCCCTTTCAGCAATGCAAGAGGGACTGATTGTTAACCACTACACCAGCTCTTGGCGTTGCTGGCAGATGCCATCAATAACGTTAGTTTGATATGTCAGTTCTGTCAACAGCTTCAGTTTAATGGTAGTCACGCTACGCACCTCCAGCTCCACTCTCTGCTGAGAGCTGAGGAGGGAGGAGGGAGAGGGAAAGAATTATCTGAGTTAAAAAGTAAAAGTCTGTCTGTGTTTGAAGTGAATAAAGTGTGTTAACAAGTAATTCTCTAGCTGAGGTTTCCAGCTGTTACTCCTGAGCTGTCTGGTATCAAAGCAATATGGGTCCATCGTACAGCAGCTAACTTCAGTGCATGAGCAATTACTGTCTGAGGCTTCTGAGGTATATTATAGTTTTATTATTATTATTTCTCTGCTCATAGTTTCTTAAGGCCTCTTCATATCCTGAATAAAGCTCCAGGGAATCATAAAGCCACAGGCTGAGTTTTAGCACAGTCACTATTCACATCTCCTGGATTGATAGGTATTTAGTATGTTGCCTTGATCTTGGAAGCAAGACCCTGAGATGCACCCCAGGGAAAGCCACAAGATGTTCTTTGCATTATTTGCCCCTGAGAAAATAACTCTTTTGCTGTGGAAATGACATGTTTTTGCTCAGAAATGTCACTGCTTCTGCCTGCCGATTGTAATTCTGCCACACTTATCTTAAGACTATCTTCAGTCTTTTAAAGTAAAACAATAAAATATTTAGGAATCTATCCAGAGCTACTAAGCACTCTCATGGTTTTGTGTTAATGACCCTTGGTTCCCATAAGCCTCTCCCTCTGTTTTCTTACTATTATTAATTATTGCTGTAGTTCATTACCTGGATCTTGCTTGGCAAAGCTTGTAGTGGAGGTGAATAGGATGGAGAGAATAAATGGTGTCAGAGATTTGCCCACTGTGATAAAAATACTTAAGAGACAGTTCTGAGAGCAAAGTCAGTTCTCCAGAGCCCCTAGACCCTGCCTAGCACTAAGGCTGTGTTTTCTCAGATTGTCTGTGTGCTTTTCTGGGCAGGTCCTGTGCTTATCTAGTTGTCTGGCCAGTCAGTATATGTTTGAGCTCTGTATTATTTTGTGTTGTTCATGTTCATCATAATTACAGATTCATGCTGCGCTCACGGGGTCTCAGAAAGAAAACAGAATTACAACTTGTTTACTATAGGAAAATGTATTTCTTACCAGATAGGGTATTTGTAATGCCAGATGATATTGCATATGCTGGAGATGAAGTGGTGGTTTTCATCCTGTCCAAGTAGCTTGTGTCCTCTAACAAAAATGCATTAAAAAACCTTTGCAAGACAGCTGCAGAAGTTTATGTGAGAAATCTCTTTTCTCTTCCATCTACCTGCATGGTTTTGGTTCAGAAATAATCTTTTAGCTCTCTAGAGCTGCTCAGACCCAAGGATCCCAAAGCACTTTACAAATGCAACAACTTTATACAGAGAAAAAACAAAACAAAAAATCCCCAAAACCTCAACATGGGATCAGAACTCAGCCTACTTTTATGGATTACCAGAACATGTACAGCTTCATTACCCATAAGATGTCTATTAACAAATATGTAGTAGAGTGTCAAGTGCCAGGCGATGCTGGCATGGAGCTCACACCGTGCATAATGCTAGTGCCAGGACTGTGATCATGGGCTCCTGAGAGTTGCTAAGGAAACAGTCTTGGAAATGGAGCTGGAGCTCTCCTCGGAAGGTTGGCTGCAGAGATGTTTTGTGCTGCAAAAACGTGTAGGGCTGATACTGGCAGAGGCAGCAATTGTTCAGCAATTGATTCAACCCCTGATGTGTTAGCATTAAGGAGTACCTGTGATACGGTCACTAAATGCCAAAGATGAGGGATTTTGCAGTTTCTTAGTTTCTTTTTAGTATATCTGAGCTTTGTTTGCCTCCTGCCCTCTCACCGCTTGCATGAAACTGCCATTGATTAGATTGACTTAATCCTATGCAGGCCCTTGGTGTGTTCCTTCTTTGCTAGATCTTTTTTTTGTTTTTTTAATTAGTGAAAAAGCAAACACACACTATTCATAATTGGGGTTCTTCCAAGTGAGGATCCACAGCTTGGAGGAGTCCTCCCTTGAAAGATGATGTTGATAATCCAAACCCTGTTTGTGCTTCTCTGTCTCTGCTAGAAAGACATCAGCTTTTAATAGACTGAGAAATTCCTGAGGGGTGTTTGTTATTTTGCAATTACTTTGCAATTGATTTTCTAAAAAAAAAAATTCATAACTTGTTAAAGATCTCTTCTTCCCTTCTCTCCTGCTGCCGCCCTCCCCATTTCCTTTTTTATTTTTGCCACTGCCCAGTGTTTACAATCATAGGACATGGGGAGGGGTTCCATTGCTTAGGGAGATGATTCGTCTACAGAGAGACAGAAAAAAACATGTGTCCTAATGATTTGTAAATGTGGATTTACTCTCAGATCCTTCTGGGGGCTGAGTCTAATTCTTACAATGACTTTTTCTGCAAATGTAGTCAAGGCAGTTAAATTATTTGCCTCTGTTTCCCCATTTGTAAAATAGAGGCTATTTTAGAATAGCTTCTGTGGACCAAGTGCTGTCAGTTAATTTACAAATGATTCCATATATAGCAAATGTGAGAGAACCTCCAATTCAGAATGGAAGGAGGAAAGCTAAGAGTTGCCCTTCTGCAAAACAAGTCTGACCCTTTCCATCTACCTGTGAAATGCACACTCAGCACTGAAAATTTCTGCCTCTCTCCATCAGGGCCTGCAGCTGGGAACTCAAGAGCTGGAGGAGACAGGAAGCAAGTTTTGTCTTGGTTTGCTCATTCTGCACCTCAAATCCCTGCCCTGCAGTGAGAAGGTGATGGCTCAGGCAACACTCCTGCTAGATTTGGAGGAGGAGATAACAGACCGGGCACAAAGGTCAGTGATAGTAGTATTCAGAGGGTTCTCCTGTGGGAATCAAGTTGGTGGGAATATCTTTTGGGTTTAAATCTGCAGAAATGGACTCTCCTTATGGCTGAGATTTGCATCTTGGGAACTGGAGTGTATTGAGAGTGATTGGAAATGAAGATACAATTGATTCCCAGAGAAATTACTGAAACAATGGTTCCATGCCCTGCAGCCATCCATGTGGATAAAAAAGGTGAAAGAAAAGAACCTGGTTTCTATTTTCCAGTGAATTTCCATTTTCCTGTGAAAACTGATTACTGGAGCATAGGGATGGTACTGCCCCAGAAAAATGCATCAGCAGGAAACATTTTTCTGCTCACTGGAGTGTCAAGTGGTGCTCTGTCCACCTCAGATCCTCCATGGAGAGGATCTCTTACAAGGAAGACATTCTCTAAGAGCTGCAGGGTAGGGAACAAATAGTGCAGATCAGAAAAGGACTTTGATAGCATGATTTAGAAACTGTAGGCCTGATACTGCAAGGATACTCCCAGAAATTCCTCTTTTCCTCACTAAATCGAGTCCTGCAGACATTTAGGGCATAGGTTCATCACTTTTTGGTGCATAGGAAGAAGTCATGATCCCACTGATTATTTAGGAGGTGTTTTTCCAAATTGCAGAATTAATTTATTTGCTTCCTACATTCAATGGGGTGTATTTAAGTGAAGTTGCCCCATTATAAATATATGGGGAGTCTGACCTGGATAAGTGTCAGAGTATGGGACTCTTCAGCTTGAATTTGTGATGAAGCAGAAACATATATATTCTTTCTAGGCCACTGTCACTTGTTAGTGCTATATGCAAGCACATATGCTTGCAATAATGTTTTTCCAAGACAAATGGAGAAAGAAAACTTAGTGATGTGATATGATTTGAAGCTCCCTAAAGAGCTCTCTCAGCTTCATCCACAAAAAGCAAGTTTTTCAGTTGTAGAAATGCCCCCATAATTTATAGCAGGCTTCCAGGCTTCCCCCTGCAGGAATACTTAGCCGACATTACCACCACCTGTTCCTCATGCCGAAAACCATTCTTACAAGCTTGTTCGCAGTTTTTAATGTTTATGAGGGATAATGAAAAAAGAGAGCTAAAAGGTAGAGACATTCCTTTGGATTAGCTGTGCTCACTTATACATGTGAATATATAAATGAAGCAATTAAGGCGTATGCTAAACACTGTCCATGTTGTGGACAACAAATCATTGGCATATCATTAGACAGAACTACTGAAGCCTGGCTAGGTGGATGGTTTCGAGATATAAATTAAACTCTCACTTTTTAACTGGAGCTTGAAGGGCCTTTGCATGAAAATAACTTCTCTTATGGGAAGAAAAACATGGAACCCTGACTAGCCTCAGACACTGAAAAAAGCCATCTGGTCACAGCAACTCAGTAAGCATTTTCCCTGATCTTTGTAGTCTTCTGTTACTTTTTCCTTCAGTTGGTTTTATATCAATGGGCATTCATTCCATTTTCCCCAGTATTGTGTGGCAGTTGATCAGTACCAAAATAATAGTAAGAATCTCTCTAATTACTAATATTTTTAAAGAAGTTCACAACAGAAAAAATTGCCTTACTTTGTAAAACTTCCATATTGTTCCAAAGGTGTCCCCGGTAGCTGAAGGCAAAGCCTTCTATCCTTTCAAGTTTGCCTAGCATTAGTGAGTACCTCTATGGCATCCAGAGATGTAATGTCACTGCTAAAAGGCAATGTGACAATTACTTGTTCATTTTCACTCCACTGGGCATAATTGCGGGCTTGTAGAATTTTAGTAGCTTAGGTGCAATTTGTTACCATTTGCAGATCAGGTAAATAGCTGAATTGTTTAATCCCACCTAGATGTACCATATTGCAGGAGCTTGTTGCAGAAGGTTGGGGAAGGGAGATGCAGGGACCAAATGTTTGCTAGCATAAAAGAAATAATTCATGGAAAATGATTGCGCAGTATATTGACCCTGATTCAAGAAATTAATACTTCGCTTCTGGGTTTCTGTGAGTCTATCCAAGGGAACTGTGTGATCTGATTTCAGTGGGAATAGGGGCCCTACTGGAACCAATGGAAGAATGCAGAATACAGAGAGCACACTGATATGGGGAGGAGGGCAGCTATTTCTTCACCTCTCTCTCAACTCACAGACTTTGAAAAAAAAAATTATTCTCTATGGAAACATTTCTCTGGAGGAAGCAGAGGGATACCACTCGGTCTAATCTTACTCTGTAAAGATTAAGTCTAATCTAGGTCTTTAGGTAGCACGAGGAGGTCACCAAAGCCTTGCAGCTTAGTGGTGGTATATCATTACATCAATGGAAATTATACTCTGCTGCTTCCTAGACTAGACCCATCTTTATGAGTTTAAGGAGAGTGAAATGTTTGTAGTTTAAAACTGGCGCTGTTGTCTTCTGTGGTTACCACAAAAATGCACAGCATCCTTGAATGTTTTCTATACTATCGGTTTCTGAAAGTGTGAGTAGCTGTGAATGAAAATACCCAAATTTTTGTGTACCTCTGCCAAAGCAGAGTCAGACTTGGAGATCCTTCAGGTGCAACACAAGAAGAGCCTGGGCAGTTACCTTGTGCAATTTTTTCTTACATGCTTTACATAGTGAACAGTGGTGGCTTTAAACAGGTTGCAGGCGATCGGTATTCCAGAAGTCTGCACTGCCCTCGTCTCAGGAAATTATATGTGTGATTGATATTTAAGTGGGAAGCAGTAGCTCTGACTGTAGCTAATGTTTCCTGACAAAGGAAAGCGTGTCCCAAAGACTGTTTTGCTGACATGTCTAGAAAAAGGTACAAATATGGGTGATTCTTATCAGAACAGTAGTCACCAATATCAAAAGAAAAGAATTAGTATTGTTCAACCTTGGTGAAAAAGCAAGCTTTATTTAGTTGTTAGGGTTTTGTTTTGTGGAAAGCAGGCTGAAATTAAGCTGTGAGCACTGCAGTGTATTGCACAGTGCTTATGTTAAATACATCTGTCTCGATCTAATGTTTTTCCTAAATATGTGTTTCTGAGTGCCCATCTCTGTAGCACTCCAGGTGAGAGGTCAAGCCACGGAACAAAAAGTTAATCCAGCACTGGATATAACTGACTCCCAGATGAAATGTCTCGTTGCAAAGGTACATAGATCAAAAGCTGTGGAGCCAGAGGTCTCTTCTGTTGTGAAATCCCTGCAGTTCATGTCCTGCATTTGTCACTCTTTGCCCTGGTATCTGGTGTGTGTGGCATTGACTTGGCATCTCGGCATCTTCCTCCGACAGCAAACGTTTTCACCTGTCAAGGTTTATAACTGTATGTGTCTTTTAATTTTCCTCTTCAGGCTGTCTCTGCTCTGGATATTTTGCAGCCTTATACTTTCACCACTGCTGTGAAGGGGATGAAGGAGCAGGCTGGACCCTGCCTGCTTCCCTGGAATAAACTATTTGCTGTGCACTTTATATAGCTCTGTCAGAATCAGTGGTTAGCAAATTGGAGCAAGGTAATAGCTGTCAGGGAAGTGACTGGTCTAATGGAGGCATCCTGTGTGAATGGGGGATTTCTCGCACCAGATCAGGTCCGTTGTGTTCAGTGCACTGTCTCCAATGAGTCAAAGAAAGGTGGACGAAACCTTTAACAGACCTAACTAAATAGAGTTTGGTACACAGGCGAGAATTTCTTCCTGTCTGCAGTCTATCTTTTCCCTAAAGTGTGAACTATAAACAGTCATTTACAAGCATGAGTGGGGTAACTGTTGGAATAAATTTGCAGCAGAGGCAGAATAGCAAAGTAGCTGTATCTGAGAATAAGCAAGGGGGAGGGGGGCTGAACTTCCATCTGTGGGGCTATACTGCTAGGACAGTAGCATATTTCCCCTAAAACCAGGAAATCCTTGGACATCGTGAAGTTGGCCTAACAGCTCTTTGTCACTGGTCCTCAACACATCTATATGGCAGCTGTCTTGTAAACATGCCAAAAGGTGGAGAAAATATAAGATGCAATACACACATAAGATACGTTAGAGCTACAATGTATGATGGTGAGGAAGAGGGGTTAAATTGCTCCAGGTATTAGCTGGTCTCTTAATTAGCAACCTGTGCTCCTGGGACACTTCATATTCACTCTTACACTTATTCAGGCATTATCACTCTCACATTGCACAAGACCTACTTAAGGACTTTGTTGTTTGTGGCTTTTCTTTTCACAAGTGACATTTAGGTGTTTTTGTGCGTCAAATAGCCCTTTTTCCACCAACATTGAGTAGGGTTGGTCTTATGGACCACTCTGCCAAGGTCAAAGACCACTTCAAAAAACAAAGCAATGTGTCAGGTGCTCATACAGACACTTTATTCTGCCCTCTCTCAAACTTGGCCTCACAAGCATGCTATTGCCATGCCCCAGGAAAAATCACTAATTTTGTGTTTCCAGCCTCCTACTGTGCCTTGCAGTCAATTCTGGTATTCAGAAGCTCTCTGCTGGGAAAATGAAATGCCAGCTTGTACTTCGGACATCATGTTTTTTGATAATAAGTTTCATGCCTCATTTGCTGTAAAAGCAATTAGGTTTTAAGTCAACGCTGTCCAGGTAGCTTCACATTTGTCATGACCACAAAGAGGATGGGAAGTGACTGTTCACTTAAAGCAGGTTTGATCAAGAGAGAAAGCAAGAGTAACCCCCCACTATAGCTATCCTCCCCGTCTTCCTCATGGTTTGAACTGATGGCACATTCCTTCATTTTCTTTTTCTCTGCCCTTCAGGTTGTGCTAGAAAATGTTGTGCATACACTGCAGCAAT
This sequence comes from Buteo buteo, assembly GCF_964188355.1. Classification (NCBI taxonomy): domain Eukaryota; kingdom Metazoa; phylum Chordata; class Aves; order Accipitriformes; family Accipitridae; genus Buteo; species Buteo buteo. Next base: position 23,182,844 of record NC_134183.1, read on the forward strand.
TGTAGCCATTTGTTCATGAGATACATCTTGTATGTTGAGACAGGCTTTTGCGAAGTCATTATGTGTTTTCTGCTGACTCAGATATTATTAATCTCCTCTATTTCTTCATTATTTCTTACCTTTCTTTAGCAGAGCCAAATCTCTCTCCACCCCAGATGTTAAATATTTCTAGCTCTGCTATTAATCAAAAGGTCTATTAATCTGCTATTAATCAAAATCTGGTCCTTTGTCCAGATGTAATCTTTTTATCTTCCATACACTGAGCAGAGTTAGGTTGGTCAGTGTATGGATAGCAAATCCAAGAATTGATAAGAAGGATTTGCGGATCGTTTGGAACTGTGCTGGCTCTTCTATACCACATTGATGCACCATCATGATCCTGGATAGTATTGAACTGTTGGATTTCCCATCTTTTCACTATAATGCACCTTCCCCTGATTATGGCTGCACAAGCAGTTCCACTCATCTTTTAAGCTATGTGGCCAAAATGTGATTCAAATCAAACTAAAGTGAATTTGGGGAGATGAAGCAGATGAGAAAGAGGAAAATTCAAACAACAAAATAGTGCAGATGGAGCAAAGTATGCTTGCTTCATTTGGGGCATCTTTAGTGCATCTTTGCATAGCAGAAATGTAGCATTATACTTGTGTGCAGTGATGGGCAATGGTTCCCTTGCCTGGTGGTTTGGGTCTTTCTATACTTACAGGTGAATGTGGGTGTCATTCCTTGATGTTATATTTGGTTTGATTATACAAACTGGAACAAATTTCAACTGAAGGGTTTGAGTGCAAAACAGTGCTTCACCCTGCAAAATAACCCATCACCTCACAGTTAGGGTGTACCAGCAGTTGTGGCATCCAGTCCCCTGAGGCAGACTGGACAGTTAGACTCTGGGGAGTCCTCTGACATATGGATGAAGATGAAAGTCGTTTTTCATAATTTAGTGAATCTAACCCCATGGGGAGAAAATCAGCAGGAATTATTTGCACATTTTGATTTAGATTTCTATTTGATTGAAGCTTCATTTTTCTTTAAGTAAAGATCTGGTGCATTTTTAACCTTGATCATCTGTAGACATTAAATACCTTGTGGCAGCTTTCAGAAGAGGAGGTCGTTTATTGATTCTACTTTTTAGCTTAGTCACAGATTTTATTGCTGGCAAAGGAATTTGAAATTTCCACTGCTTTATGAGCATTTCTGGATGTGGTATTTCTGTATTTGGATGCTGGAGAGAAAAGTGCTGTGGAAATGCATTTACCTAAGCTAAACTACCATGTTGCTTTGGTGGCGCAGAACATGGGGCAAAAGGAGTTTCTAATGTATTTCCTATAACACTTGTGAGAGCACAGTCTAACATTAACGCAATGTGACAGGTATGAGTAGCTGAAGCTAGGCTTTGGCTTTGGAGTGGTGTCACGTTGCTGTAACCATTTAGGATCAGTTCAGGAAATGCCTTAACTCCTGACTGTCCTGTAACAGTCTCCAGTGATCTTTCACACTGATGTTGCTAAAGAGTGGTATCTTCTTGCCCTCCTAGGGTCTGACCTAAAGAATTGCTGCCTCTGCTTTTAAGAGGAAAAATACCTCAGATTTTGAGTTTGGATCTATTACAGGCTTTAGATTTTATTGTCATTATATGCCTTGATAACCATGTTTTCTAAATAAGAACGTGAACCTTCTTCCATCCACCCCTTCATCCTTCTTATCCTGCACTCTTCAGCGTCTCTCCTTTGTTATTGCAGAAATACAAGCCCAGTGAATTCTTTGGAGGTTCAGCCAAGCAATACAGCCTATAACGAATATATTTGGTATTCTGAAGGCTTTCATGTAGCTGTTCACAGGTGACCCACTGTAATTCAGCAACTTTTCATTAACACTTTCTGGAGCTGTCCCTATTTTTCTCCTATTGGTTTTTGTTATCATGAAATACCTTGGGAGCTGCACAGCTTCTGTTGATTGTTATCAAATGCCAGCCCCAGCTATGCCAGGCTGGGTACAGTTATTCATGCTTATTTCGGAGGTAATTAATTTATCATTTAATAGCTAATAATAGCAATTTAAATAGCAGCAGAAAGGAAGGAGAGGAAAAGAGCAAATGGAAGAGAAAGAGATCATAGAAGGAACTTCAAACATGCACAAAAGCACTGCTTGCTATTGTATCTGTCTGAGGCTATTCAAATTACCATACACGTACAGATCTGACTGGACTACAGATAATGAACTTGTATATATCCAGCAGAACAAATGGGCTCTGCATTGCCCTTTCTGTGAGGCGTATTGCTATATTACTGTCTGGTATTAGACATTTTCGTATTGATTAGGAGCATCTGTATTTCTGTGCTGCAGTTCCTTTCCCTTAAGATCTAACTTGAAATATGAAAGCCACTGGGCCTTTCACATGCTGGGATTGAAAAATAAAGCTGATTGCTCTCAGGGGTTCAGAAGCAATCCCCATTTATGAAGTGTCCCCCAAAGGAATGCATTATGAGGAACATACACGTTCCTCTGAGGTGACCTTTATATAGACCAGGATAGTGCTGACACCGGAAGAGAACAGATGGTTTTTTTCTAAGAGGGTACAAAGGATGATGGGAGGATCAGTCCATTTAGACTATTGGTCATCTTGAATGCAGGCAGAGGTGGCATTTCAGATTGAACATCTCACAGGTCTAGTGCTGAAGAGGCAGGTTCAGAGGACTATATATAGCCTTCTAGAGACTATATGTATACTGCAACAGTAGCTGAAACACCAGTTGCGTTAGATCTGGGGCTCTAGCACAACAGCAGGAGGAGACAACTTTGTCAGTGCAAACCTACTGATGATTTCTGTCCTTTGCTTTCAGCTGTTTGACAATATTAAGAGGGTATGGATGAACAAGGCATAACTGCGGTGGGAGTGCTTGTGTCTTTGGACTGGTGGGAACCATGGATAAAGGATAAGGTTATTTCAAGGACCTTGGTAATTTAGTGTTTCCTTGTGGATCTTTTCCAAATGGTGTTCCCAGAGTCCCAAGAGAACTTGAGACTTCTGAAAACCAGAGAACAGACAGAACTTTCATAGTGTTACATGCTACAGTACCTTCCTTCAGGCAGGAGAAGCAATGGAGTGAGTGGGTAGGATGGTAGTTAGGCAAAATGCACTTCCAATCCTTTAGAAGAAAGCACATTTTTGTGGAAGTAGTGTATTTTGCCTCTGATGAGTTGTTCTCTTTATTGCAGTTGTCACTTGAGGTGACCTCTAATTAATCTGTCCACAGCTCCCAACAGAGCCTCTTGAGGAACACACTCATGTAGGTGAAAATTAGACTGGTTGAAGGTCAAAACAGGCTTTGCTCTCCTGTGTGTTGGGGAGTTAATCAGGGAGAGTAGATCACAGGAACAAGAGACTTTTTGATCTGGATTATCTGGAACAAACGCTTCACCATGTGGAGGTCTCGCTTCTTGGATCCTACATAGGGGCCCAGACGTCCAAGCATCACAGAATTTAGAAGCAAACTGAAATAAATGCCAGTGGTCTCTGAGACTGTATAGAGCAGAATGTCTCGCTACTCATTAGTAGCATCAGAGCCTCACAATCCTGCGTAGTAATGGTGGTGACAGTAATGCATACATTGCCACTGTCGTGGGCAAAACATAGGGCTAGAAGGAGCTGAATTTCCTGTAAAACCGCCAGTGGGATCCAGTTTTTCACCAGATCAGAAGTTTGTACCTGTATAAGTTATTCAGACAATAAAAGCTAAGGAGAGCCAAATGGTTTTGATATAACGATGCTCCTAGGCACAAGGTTTGCCCATCACTGCATCCTTTCTATGCAAAGGGAACATAAGAGCAGAGATTTCTGCTTTCGAGGCAAATAGCGTATTGCAAGTCCTTTTGGTCTGGTGCCCAGCCTGCAAATGAGAGTCTGACCAGGCCTCTTGTACTGTGGTGACAGTGTACAATTGCTATCTAGGAGCACATAAAAAAATTTAGCAAGACAAATGAGAGATTAAATAGTTAAAGGGATAGAGAAGGCAGAGAAATTCATAATTAAAGCTGTTGAGTTGCAGTAAAAGGAGCACATAGCCTGGAAGGAAAGTGGGTGGGCGAGCAAAGTGTCGTATTTGGAGGTGAAAGTTGGCACTTGAACAGCATTTTAAGGTACTCCAAAGCCACCTCCACTGACATCTCAGCTCTATTGTATATTCTGTCAGAGGGTCTGGCTGTTCAGTATCGTGGCTGTGACTCACACACAGACCTTGCCTCTTGCTGCCACGCTCTATATTGTAAAGAGAGACATGGCAGAGGTATTGTGTGAGACATGAGATAAATATGTGCAGGTTCTTGTTTCAGGGCCCAGCACCGCACACATGTACCAGTGTGGATGAGTGCTTATGCATAGAGGTACAAATGCGAAAGCCAGTCCCTCTAGCCTCTGATAATTCATTGTATTCTCTCAGAAACAATATGGATTTATTAGGATGTATACGTTAAATGTGATGTTGTTAAAAATAACTTGTAAGAATTAGGCTAGAGCTGAGACTAGAAGGATGTGAGGGGGAAGATCCACATGAAATTAATACGTAGCCTTTTATTTTTTGTCTGCAGACCAGAAATGTACTCAAGCTTAAAATCCCAGATCCAATTCCCATGAATGTGGAGAAAGTTCACTTTCAAGTACAAGATGAAGACCCATCCCTTTTTGGCCTTGGCCAGTCTGTAGCACTTAATAATGCAACCCAGATAAGGGGTCTTCTCTGGGAGAAGTCCAGGACAGAGCACTGCCACTTTCTCATCACTGTCACAGTGCAATGTGAGAGGTGTGGGACTGATTCTGGCCTGGAACAGTGCAGATGGACCTGTGATGTTCTGGAAGGACTCAGTGTGCACATGGAGGTGGGGGTATTGGTAGAGAATTTGGAAAGGTTGCTGAGATGTATTGCCAGAACTCTATGGAAAATTGTAACTCTGAAAGAGTTGGATTGGGATACAACGGTCAAAACAAACAGAAACCCATCCCTGTATCTTGTGAACTTTCATTTGCCAAGGAAAGATTATGGCTTCCTTCTGCCCTCATGTCTGTGGGTAGATGCTGAGGGTTCAGGCAGCTGCTGTCTGGACTGTGAGTGCTGAGTGAAGCCAACACGCCAGCGCAAGGGCTGCTTTTGGAGCAGGAGGGAGTGTAAGAGGAAAGAAGAAAAAGCATCTATTTGGGAATGGTCTCTCTATATTCCCCCCTGCTCCATCTCCCATTCCCAATTCTATTTGTTCCTGTTAAAACTCATGGTTTTTAAATGAAGGAAAAGTTAATTTCTGGAAGGTCGAATTTCATTTTTAAAGTAACAGTAACATGCTTTATGATTAGACTTTCAAATATATCCCTAACCATTTAAAAATACATAATCAGCAGCTTTATCTATGACACATTATTCACCATTTAAACTATAATGGCTTCCTTTTAAGTGTTAACAGTTACTTACTACCTTAAATCCCTATTTCAACATGAGTTAGAGTTTGAGGATTTGGACTTCGAAGGCAGAATAAGTAATAGAAGCAGCTGAATGCCAGAAAAAGATTCTGCTATCAGGCCAGTATCATCAGAAATTAAGAATAAGGGGAAGAATAGAAAGCATCTCTTCTCTATCTATTTCTCTGTCTAATCTGTTTGTTCTGTCTAGTCTACCCAACAAGTTTTTACATCACACTCTACTTCAGAATTGTTTCTGAAGATGCCATTTTATAGCATCCTCCAAAAAGCACTGGCATCTCATTAGAAGATAGAAGTCCAATGCAATTCAAAGGGAAAGCAAACACCCATTTCAAATAATGAAGCAGTGTTTCATCTTCCATTGAACTGCAGGGGGCAGCCAAGAATTTGGGTAAAGTATTGCTACCTGGATTTATCTTGTTAGGTTTTCCCTAATATTAATACTTTTTTTTTCGTTTTAGCACACAACTTGTGTTTTCATATAAGAATAAGTGAATCACAAGAAGAGAGGATCCACTGTAGTACATTAATATAGCCAACTGTCATTTCTAACAGTGCTCAGTATTGGAGATTTCATAGAGGGATGCAAGAAATTGCCATTGTGGACAATTACAGAATACCCCTACCATCTGGGGGAATGCCTTTCTATCTTCACACTGTGATTTATTTATACCTGGAAACATGAGAATTCGTAGCCTTTCTGAATAATTATAATAATGATAATCCTATCTAATGAAATGTTCCAGTGCTCTCATTTTCTATATAAGTGCCTAATGCTTTTTCAATCTTATGTTGCTCCTGGCTGCACCCTGCTATCTCATGAGTTTTACAGATAGCTGTGTGTTGTGCAGAAAGCGAAAGTATTTTCTTTCATCAGCTGGTCTTTCACCTTTGCAAATGTACCTTTGTCCTCTGCTGTAAGAGAGAATAATTGGGAGTGCCCAAATTGCCAGTTATTTTGTAAACAACTATCACCTCCCTTCTCGTGCATCTGGTCATGAAAAATGCTCAATTTTTTTAGTCTTCCTATGCTTCTAACTACTTTTACCACCTTCTTTGGAACCCTGCTTATTTATGTTGTATCTTTCAAGATATAGAAAGACAAGAATTGAAGATGGTTTTGCTAGGGCAAGTGTAGCATTTGTTAAAGTAACAGTTTTGCAATATTTTCAGTGTTGTCCATGTGCCTTGTCATTGAGGTTTAGTATTTTCAAGAAGGATGGTAGGTTCCTGGATTAATCGGCTCTATCCTCACCTGCTTTGATGAACTGTATTGGAGAAACCATTTTATCTTTAAGCAATTATCTTGGAAGATTACTGGCCACAAATGGGATTGGTGAAGGAAACAAGAGTCTCTCATGTGAAAGTGCATGCCCATAAGAAATCACGTCATTTTTTTAGACCTTTTAGATTTCAGTGTTATGTGTCTGGCCTGAAGACAGTGCTTATTCTTACCTAAATAACCCAGAAAGGACCAAGTAGAAAAGACAAAAAAATGGATGAGGATGTGATGCTGGCAATTTGTGCATGGTACAGATCAGGGAGCAAAAGATGGAGCGTCCCTGTAACAGGTGGATATGGAAGGGTAAGGTTAGACCAAGACTTAAGCCCTCTCCCTGCCTTCCCCTGCAGCTCATGGAAGTGATTCTCAATACCACAAAGAACCTGATGCCTTAGTTTCAGGAGCTCAGGATTTAAAAAAGGGTTGGGTGGAAGTATAAATAATGGATTAGGCTGAAAAATTGATTTAGGCGCTTTGACAATGTCTCTGAGGTATCTTTGCCCCTTTCAAGGAGGAGCAGATTGGAGACATGAGATGCAGAAACACGGCTTTTGTTCACTTTTCTCTCTTGCTTTTTAAAATCATACCCAAGGTCTTATTGTGCAAATGTACTGTTCAGGATCAAAGACTCATCTCTGAGCAGAGAAAGTCCCTGGAGAGCAAGGCCCGAAGGCTAAGCCCACTGTGCTGCTGCTGCTGGCTGTATACTAGTCTGTTTAGGAAATCTAGTCATGCATGACCCAGCGCCAGGTGATACAGTGAAGTAGGGAGCAGCGTAGTCCGTGTCCTTGCATAACTTTTGATCTTTGTTCTCTTTGCCAGCTCAGGTCCCTCAGGTGGCCATGGTCCATCAGGAGTTTGTCCTCAGCAGTGTCAGATGTCTGTAAGGCTCTTCTGAAATGCAACATCTACTAATTCCTTAAATTTCTCAGAAATTGAATACTCTGGCATAGGGGCTGGAATTTATCTGAGAAGAGATAATGGATAGGATCACTTGAGGTCTCTGCCCTTTTAAGAGTATTTTTCCTCATGTCTCATTTCTGGCATTTCCGTTCACTTACAGAGTAACTTCAGGTAACCAGCTACTGGGAAAGAAGCAATAGAAAGATGTTCAGTGAATCTTCAGAGATGATTTCCCCTGTAGGTGTGACAGGAACAGCCATGAAAACATCATACCTGTTTGCATAGAGAGGTCTTCTGCCTTGTGGTGCTTTCCTGCCTTTACTGCATCCCTTGTGGGATGCTGGGTTTGTGTGCTAAGGCAGCTGCTGTTAACACAGCTTAAACACCTCACAAACAGCAGTGCCCTTGGTCCATCATTAAAAATGTCCTTGACACACTGGCATCAGAAGGAAAGTTTGTGATGTTAACTGCTGGCAGCACTGTTTTACCATGGATGTTACACAGAAAGCCCCTATACATTTTGTTTTAATTTTTGGGAAGGGGGCTGGTTTGGTTTTGTTGGGTTTTGTTGTTTTTTTTTTTTTTTCTTTAAATATTTCCCAGAAGGGCATACAAGAGCTGTGAGGGTAGGTCTGTTAGCCCAGGAAGGTAGCCTTTCCCATTCCTGCAGTTTCTTTTCTTCCCCCCCCCCCCCTTTTTTTTTTTTTCTTTTTTTTTTTTCTTTTTCTTTTTTTAATTTGAACAGCAAATAATGGTGGGGACTCCATTCTAAGATTTTTTTTAAATGCTGAAAGAGTAATTATTACCTGAATAGGTAGAAGGGGAACAGACCAAATTTCCTTTCTTTTAACAAGAGTGTTGAAGGTGGAGGGAGACAGAGAAGTCTGTCTATCCTCCAAACAAGACCTTCCCTTCCACACCAGGAAAATAATATTGGAATTGTATCAGGGAGCTTTGGACCTTCAAGAGTAGTGAAACCCAGATCCCTGCTGCATCCCCCTCACCAGAGATTTATCTTCTCAGAGTTTGGGCCTGGACTTTTTTCTGATCCTTCACCCAGTGAGTGACGTTCCTGTGCAGTTTGCAGCCTTGCTGTATTGTCCTCTCAGCTAGATCTGTGGCTGATGTAATCAGGCAGAGTTTTCAACTACTTCACAGCCTTTACACCTTCTGTGTGTCCAGCCTACCTCCATCTCCTCTATAGTAGTAGAACAAGTATGCCTGGAGAATTTCCCTACTTGTTCGCATCTTGCTTTTTTAGTAATTGCCTGTGTTCTGTAATGGTTCAGAAAATAAAGACATGGAGGCATATGCCCTTGTTTAGTCCCTGCTGATGGGTCAGAAGTGCAGATTAATAGGATAGGAAATGTCCTTCTACTCTGCAGTCAGTAAAGGAAATTCACTGGAACTAAATTAATCATGAAACAGACACAAAGAAGAGAATAGATTATCAGGGAATTAACTTATTAATTAGATTCATAGCAAAGTTCAGAAGAGGGTTTCCTTCAAGATAACAACCGAGTTCAAAGATCAGCAAGGGTTGGTCTTGAGGGGCAGACCATTTTATATCTGAACTCTATCAGGTTTTATTTTAGCCCAACATTTGCCTGGTTATAACGGTATATCAAAAAAGCTGCTGGAAGGAGTTCAGCTGCTGGCAACGTCTAACCACAAAGTGCCCAAGACAGAAGCTATTATCAGCCCGTTCACATCGTGAAGCTCTGGTTCCTGGTGTTACCATAAGTGTGGGAGCCCTCTCTATTGTGCCACCTTGCTATATTTAGAGCTCAACTCCAAGTCCTTGTGTGAATAGCAGCAGCTTGTTGAAGAGTGTTTTTTCCAGCATGGAGGTAACTTACTGCATGTTTCTAAGGAGATGGGGTTTGGCTGCAGTCTCCTCGCCATTCTAATGGGATGTTTCTTTACATGTTCCCCTCTTAGGCTGGGCTGCAGCTTGGACCCAGGGTTAATTTAGGATCCATGCAGCAGTGCTCTTGTTAAAGCAAGATTTATGCTGTCTGCCTCGTTTATTGCACTTTACCACAGTCTTGCTTCCTGTGCAAGTGAAATGTCTCCCTTCACGTTGCCAAGTATGGATACTCTGGTGAAGGAAACATAGGAGAAAAGAGAACTCACTTTGCAGTTACCCCTTACTCTGTGCTGCAGAAAGGCCCTGCCAGCTCCTTCAGACTCTGCATAGCCTTTGGAGTGAGACCTGCTGCTGCCCAGATGCCAGAAGGTCCCTATTACTGAGCTGTGTGTTGCAACACGTGCCACGCTGCTGCACAATGGTGCTGGTGATCAGTGTGTTGCGACTGGTTTTTGTAACGTGTTCTTAATGAACTAGCAAACCAGAGATGAACGCTAGTTGAAGTGAGAGTGAATCCATGTGAGAAAGGCCCCCTGCTTTCTGACTTACCCTTTCCCATCTTCTGCTTTTGCTACCTCTCAGCATGAATGCAATCAAACGGTACTTGGGAACATCTGAGCTGCCTATTTACCACTTAGGACTTTCTGGGTAGTGAAGTTTCCACATTGTTTATTTAGAGTTAAGTGTTCTGCTGGGTCTCTTACTACTTTCTGTAAATAACAACTGTCCTCAAAATTCTTCAGGCTGATTACTGAGACTGACAATCTGTGTGTGTTGAGTTGCTGAGCCGTATTAATCCCTAATATACTCTGGCCTGTGGATGGAAAAGCTAATGCACTGAGGATGTCACAAGAAGTAAAAGCCAAAGGACTCACTCTTCTTGGACATGCGAAGTACTTCGGTTGTGACATGAATAAATCTCCCAGCAGCAACAGTGCATATATCTGCTGTGCATAAAGTGTTAGAGGAGTCTGCCTTTGAATCCAAATTATAGAGATTTTATAGCACCAGAGCTAATTCTAGAAAAAACAAGGCACACTTTATGTTTACCTACCTGTAGCTTGTCATGGTAAAGTTTATTCCACTTAATGTTAGAGTTGATGGGAGTGGGGGGAAACACACATACACACAAAGAAAAATTATACCAAAGTCCTTCAGGCCCACCGAATGGGATTCATCAACTTTATTAAACATCTACAAGTTAAGAATCTGGCCACGTCAGTTATCAAAAGCTTTCTTTACAGTCATTGAGAGCAATTAATCGCATCTATCTTAGACACCTTTCATAGGTTCCATTTTGATTTAGTAGCAGGATAACTAACTAAGGAAAGCTATCTCACCAGAGGGCAGGGAAAAAAGGAAAAAAAAAAAAAAAGAGAAGGCATAGTCTATGGCTGTAATCTGTTCTCCTTTCTATTTTAGAGTCTAAGCCTCTTCCTATCAGAGTGTGAAAGCTGGAAATGCATCTCCTCAAACCCTATTGAAAGATACCTACTAGCAGCCCTTGCTAAAATGAAGATGGGAAAATTAAAGGAGATACCAGGTCCACAGATTATACAAAATCGAATTCAGAGTTTATGCTGTGATAATTCAGTCCTGTATAATCCACACCAGACTTATGAAATGTCAGCTTGTACTGTGGATGTGACCCAAGGCAATTGAAGATTTTACTGTGCTTTGGATCAGGACAGTTAAGAATGCAGAGTACACATTCAGTGACCAAAACATTTCTACTTTGTGCTTTTAATACAGCAAAATGCTCTGCTGCTTCTTTTGTTTCCTTCCTTCAGTCACAACAAAGGAATGTTGCGAGTGGCTCCAGAGAAACAAAGCCTAGAATAGAAAAGAGATTTAGAGAGATTAGATGAAATTGGTGAGAAAAAGTATTCCCAGGGCCATGTTCCCAGCTCAGCCTTCTGAAGGGAAGCCCTCTGCTCCTGATCCACTGTGATTCACTGGGCAGCTCTGCCCAGAGTGGCCCCTCTCCTTCATCTATACTGTTACAAACTAATACCCAGTGATAACAGCCCTGCCCTGCCAAGCCTGGTGGCTGCTGATGCATTGTACACAGCTTTCATTAATCTATTTGTGCCTAACAGCTCATCGATGAAAGCTCATTCTAATTCCCTTCCTTCTGATCTTCTATGGACTTTTTGTGAGAAGGAGTGAGTTTGCAAGAAAGGAGTGATCTGTAATACTCCCTAGGTTTAGCTGTAGGATGAGCAAGTTTTATTCAAGCTTTACTTTAACACTGTACTGTTCAATCAGTGCATGTTGATATAGACTTGCACTTCCTCATCTTCCTGTCTTTTGACCTTACAGTGATTTGCTTTTAAATACTGTTGTCTCCAGCAGTGATTGATTTTCATGGTTTGGGTGCCATGTGCAATCTTACTAGCACATGTCATTTCTGATATGCAACTATTTGTGCTATGGTTGGTGGAAAGTGATGAAAGTCATCTCGCGCCACTCTAGCAGACCTGACCTCTTACAGTCCTTCTGCTCCTTTTCCTCTGCTCTGCCAGTTGGTATGGAAATTATTCCTCCTATATTATCATTGTGGGGAACAAACTTTTAGCTTCATTTGTGTTTGCATAAAATTGGGGAAATCAAGGATTGGCAGGGATCTCCACGGGTCCAGTGAGGATCAGCTTTACCTGTATCGTTCCTGACAAGTTATTCTAATTTTTTTCTTAAAGAGTTCTAATAATGGAATTACCATACTCTCTCCAAATAATCTATTTCAGCTCCTACTACCCTTGCATTTTCCAGGTATCTTGGAGCCCTGTTTTGCTACAGGAGGACCTTGCCAGTTATTTTTTGCCCTATCCATCCTAGACATAGAGAACTGATGATTTGCTTTTCAATGTATCCTCCGTACCCTTTTCTGTTGGGCCAAGTCCTACTTGAATTGTTTTGCCCAAACTGGAAAGAGAACACTAGCAGAGATCTTAATAGTGCTGGATCAAGAGAGAACACATTAATTTATATGTCTTGCCAGCTTACATTCTTTATCCCCACCCAGTATTGTATTTGCATTTTTGTAACAGAAAAGAATGAGTGGCTCATGTTCAGCTTGTAATCTTCAATAATGCAAATTGTTTTTTTCCAGTAGAAATGCTACCTTGTCATTGCTCCTCATTTGTGTGTTTGTACCATTGATTATTCCTGTCTAATTGTAGTAACTTGTACTTGACCCTACTGAATTGCAACTGTTTTCTTCAGGCTACATCTCCAGTTTGTCAAAATTATTTTGAATTTTAATACAATCTTTGTCTTACTTTGGTTTCATCTGCAAATTGAATTAACATAATTCCTATTTCATCTAAATCTTAAAGGAAAATATTGAATTGTACCAAATCCATGACTAAGTCCTGCAGAAGCTCATTCAACACATCTATCTATTTTGACAGTGGAACACTGAGAACTGCTCTCTGAGCACAACTTTCTAAACAGTTTTATATTTACTCTGCTGTAGTTCATCTAGATCATGCTGCTTATTTTCTCTGAGAATTTGAAATAGTTTCAAAAAACTTTACTATATGACATCTTGTCCACTGGGTATTCCCCTGATACCTTCTCACAGAAGCAAATTAGAATGGGTCATCATGATTTGTTCCTGACAAAGCTGTGTTGACTGATACCCACTTCTTCTTTTCTCCTAGGTACTTCCAGATTGTTTCTTTGTTCTGAGGAGTTGGACTTAAGCTGACAGGTCTATCGTTTGCTGTCTTCCCCTTTTTTCTATCTTCAAAAGATAGTTACTATGTTGTGTCAGTTTTCTAGTTCATCACCAATCCTTCCTAAGTTCTAAAAAAATAATCGTTAACAGCTTTGTGATTGATTGAGTTGGTTCCTTAAAAGAAAGAAAGAATATAGCAGTTTCAGCTCATTTGGAAAGATCTAAGCTATGTAACTTCTCTAACTTACTCCTTTTGTATTCTGTGCCTCCTTTACTCCTTTGTTAGTTCTTAACAATGTTAATTCATCACAGTTGACCTTTTTATGAAAATTCGTGCAAAATCACTCTTTGCAGCCTTATTGTCAATAGGTTTTCCTTCTCTGGAAAGTGGACTAACAATTTATGCTGCCTTTTGCTACTAACAAACTTAAAGAATGATATCCTTTTCTGTGTGATATTTTTGCCAGTCTCATCTCACTTTGTGCCTTCATATTTCAAACTTTATTCCTAGCTGTTTTTTCTGTACTTTTTACACTCATTAGTATTAACCAATGTATTATAATCCTTTTTTTTAACTTCCTTTGTACTTCTACCATACATTTGAAGTCAATTAAGACCCTGTGGTATCACCAGGTTGGTCTCGGCTATCTTTCTTTGCAATAACATAGTTTGCGTTTATGTCATTTTTCTCAGGAATGTACAGTTCTTCTTAAGTCTCTTATAGAAAGAAAATTTTTAAGGATCCCCACCCATTCACCCGCCCATCTCCACTGAGTTCTCTGCTGTGGAAGATTTACATAAAGCCTCGTCCACTTGATCTTACTCTTTTGCTAAGCTTTGGTGGAGCTCTTCCATGGAAGCACCCTTCATGATTCTGGAATTTATGTTGTCTTTCTCTTCCGACAGTGCTTGCAAGGAAAATATGAATTTGTGCTTTAATGCTAGAGAACTGCATGTCTTGTGCTGGGTTGACAAGGTCTTCAAAAGTGAGAAAATCTGCTAGATATCAGGGTTCTTTGCCTCTGAAGGAAACGGAGTTCCTGTTCAGAGTCAGCTTTGCCTGGAAATCATACTCAGAGTCAGGCAAAGTTACAAGATTAATAAAACCACGTTATTCTGTTAAAGTGTACCTCAAACACAGATTGTAAATTTCATCATGTACTTGTCATTACAAAATGACGGGCAAAACCTTTGCTCGTTTTATCTAAAGACTTTGGCTTTATCTTTCATTCTGCAAGTTCTGTTTCCCAAAGTCTCTTCATTCTTTGAAGATATTGACAGGAGGTTTTGGTCGATTGAAGGTATTAAAAGTAGATTGGAGGTAGACTCTAGCATATTGACACTCCTTTAGTCTGGCTGATGCTCTATAATAACCCAGAACTGGCCTCCTGAATCATATGATTATACCAGCTGGATGCCTGATGACTTTAAGACCATGAAGATTTACTTTCAGATCTCATGCTGGGTACCCTTGGTTTACCTTGTAGAATCTGGGGGAATCCAGTAAGTTCAATAGCCTTGACACCGGTCAGTGTCAGCAAGTTGTTTTTGGGTTTTTTTTTCCTTGTGACTGAAGTGTAGGTAATTCTTTATTTCATTTGCTACTGGCCATTCAGTACCTCATGCTGGAGTGAGGGTTGCCAGCTACCCTGCTAAGCTTTTTATTACAATATCCTATTAGTTCCGTGCTGTAAACATTTGAAATTTTCCTCATATGATTTTATTGGTATCCTGCACTGCTCAGAGCCTAAACATGACACATTCAAATTCCAGCAGCTTTACTGGCAGGCCCTCATGACTGATCTCATTGGTGATATAGGGTATCAGTACTGCCACAGTGCTTATTTACTTACTGTCCTTAATCATCATGCAAGCATCAGCAAATCTATTTCCCACTCTAATCAGTATTTCAGAGGAAGGGCATGAACACCTTAACATACAAGTCTCTAATTCCCTTGCCTGTCTGTTCTGAAAAAGCTGTAATACCTTCATATTCATATGCTACTCATGAATGATCCTCTTGCCTGCCTCCAAAGACCGTTAGCTAACTTCTTTCCTATCCAATAGCTGGTTTGTCCTCAGCAGGCTTCTTTGTCCTAGGATCTGGAAGACTGATGCCCCTCTGTGCTACTTCTGGTGAAAATGGGGCTCAAGTCTAGAGCACTGAGTGTTTGGCCACTCTGAATACTCTGAGAACGGCTGTAGCAAGAAGACTTCAACAGTGACGAGTCAGGGAGTATCCCGTGTCCAAAAAGCCTGTTTGCTTTCTCTAGTGAAGGCTTCCTAGACTACCTGTAAGAATTGTCTCTTTTAGAACACTTTTCAGTCAAGAAGTTTAAACTTTTAAAATTTCTTTTGCAAAGACTATAGGCTTACTGGGATAGAGCAGACAGTATCTCTGTGTGTACATATGGAGGTGGGTGTGTTTAGGTGTGGGAGTGTGCATGCCTCAGTGTTTTGGAGCGTATTATCATTTTTCCCTGGTGTTTATTATCTGAAGATTGAAATCTGTAGCTGCACTTTGTTGGGTCTGTGTCTCCTCTAATTACAGCAACTTCTAGCTTACACTGATTTATAGCTTGCTGAAAAGTGCATATCCCATAGGATAGAAAGCATAATGTGCAAATTTATATGGCAGGACAGACACCAATGAAAAATGAAAACCAACCTTATCTGAGCTGGGGAAAGTAGAGAGGAAGACAGAAGGAAGGTACGAGCTTAAAGAAATAAATAAACAAAAAGGAGAAATTGAAAGAAAAAGGAAATATGGCAGTATATGGTGACCATGCCTACATTCACTTTGCTCCAGAGTCTTTTGGTCTTCTGGACCAGAACTGTCCATAAGAGGGCTTAAAGGACAAACTGCTTGCTAAATAACACTCATGCATAGGTTTATATATTGGATTCCAAATTCCTTAATAAGAACTCTTAATTAAAATCTCAAGTTTAATCTTGAAGAGCCCTGAGCAATTCATTGTGGTTTTGTATTTCTTGGTTCTAATCAAAGTTTTGGGAGTTAAGGCACTCAATAGCTTGGATCCTTGGTATTTACCAGTATTCACCAACCATACTTTTGATACCACATAGCAGCTGAGTGGCAGCCAAATCCTGAGAGGTGTGCAGTATCATCTGAGCACCTCTAGTTCTCCCAGACTGCCCACGCACAAAGTTGTCCTGATTTCACTCAAGGTATGAACTTAAACGTGAGTATGTGCCATGTTAAGCACAGCTTTATATGGGGCTCAGTTTGGCTTACATCAGTTGATGTCTTTAGTTAAAGCGGCTGTATTTAAAACCATGCACCTAATTTCTGATATAAATCCTAAAGCTTTTGGCTGCTTCACCTGCAGAATAAAAAGAGGACAAGTGTATTTAATTCATGTCATGTGGGGTGATTTCATTTAGGTGGAGTTTTGTGACCCAGGGACTTGTTCTTTCCAGTCATGTTTAACACTTGTTCAGTGGAACTGCACCTCACCTGCATTGGTAGAAAGAAGAATGGGAGCTTCCACCATTTCTAAATGCCATTGTCTACCTGAAGAGGTGAAAACTGTTCTGTGAATACAGACTTAGACTGAGGTGGACATGAGGTGAAATGGGCTATTCCAGAGCCCACTGAATATAATATGAGTCCTTCTATTGAATTTAGTGAGCTTGGATCAGACCCCAGGTGCACAGTGTGTGAGAGACTGCAGTCTTGAGCAAGGAAATTTCAATACCTTCATATTTTTTCATCACAGTTGTATCTAATCATGTTTTGTATCTTTTTTGGAGCAAAAGGCACTCTGATGTCCTGCCTGCAATCTGGAGAATAATAATTCTTTCTGAGATGCAGAATGTTAAGAGGGAGAAGATAACAGGAAGAAAAGACAAATCATTTTCTTGGGATCTTATTCTTTAGACCTTCAGGGAAGTAGTAGACACATTTATAAGTTCTATGTTTTAAAGCAAAGAATAACCTTAGGAAAGACAGAGGGGAGAGAAGAAAAGAAAAAAGAGAAGAAAGGAAAAAGAAAAGAACAACATTTTTCATATGGATTTCTCTTTTCTCTCCCTCGTTGCTCCTCCTCTGCTCATAATAAATTTCCTGAGGTCTGGTCATTCACTAAGGCTTAGATATGAAGTATTGCACAAACTTAGAAGTACTCTTCTTAAATTGCAAGGTCCATCAGATACGCTGGGAAGAGAGTTTGTTTCATTTCACAACTGATGAATGAGATCCTCTCCTTTGCATACACTCCAAACTAATTTTGAGGTGGAATTTTTACATGAATCACAGAGAGCTCCACTGGGGCTTGGGACTGAGCGCAGGGATAGGAGAGGACTGCAGCTGGGAAGTGAGGCAGGACTGGAAAAAACAGGAGATAATACAGCTGAAGACTGAGTGCATTAGCAGAGTTATTTGACAGCCCTAGACTAGAATTTCGCTATGTGTTCCAGGTTCACACTGGCACACGTTGATTATGTTTAGGCATCATCCTGTCCCTGAAAGCACAAACTAGTACTTTGATTCATTATGAACCCTACGCTGTTTTAAGGCTGCGTTCCCAGTGAAGGAACAAAGAGTAGATCCAATAATGCTAAGAAACAAGGGTGTGATTGCTGTTTTGAATTACTGTGTATGTGGGAACCTGCCTTCTTTGCCCAGTACATGTAATTTTGGAGGATCTGTATGAGAACTTAAATAAACTCTGAAGCAAAAGTTTTGGGAAAACCCTGGAGAATGTGACTTGGAAGTTCCTGGAACATTTGTTTCTATTTTCTCTTGTTTTCTTTATCCCATGTCAACAGCTTCCAATTTCTAATGGTTTCTTCTTCTTTTATGGTTTTGGCCTCTTCTTTTCCCTCTATTCCAGCCTTCTATATGAAGCCAAGGCTTTCTAATCTGCATTTGTAATACATACCAAAGAGGAGATTAGTTTTAAAATGAGAATAGAAAATAGTACCTGGCTCCCTCAGATAAGACTGAGACAAAGCCAGAACAGTGCTGATCTCTATAGAGTCCTGGTTATTGCATTGACTTCTGCTTGTGTTTTACCCCTGCATTAAAATATATTTCAGAAAATTGGCAGTAAAGATTACTTTGCGGGGTGTCATATTAAATCTCTGTCAATGGTGCCCAAATGCAATTTGCTCACTTTACAAATCAAGGGATAATTTTTTTCCCCTCATGTAGGTACCTCTGGCACTAGGAGTACCATCTTAGATCTTTCAGTCAAACTGGCTACTTTTTTAGCTGCTATAGCAATAGAGAACATGGAAACAAAAACCTCTAAGCAGAATTTTTTGTTCTTGTGAAGTAACTGTTTTACTTATATGAGAGTATCATGGCAGCTCCCACAAAAATCAGTGGCTTTAATGAGGTCTTTCCCTCTTCTGTACAACACAGCACAAAGGAAACAGTATATGCCTTTGAGCTTTTGGTGTAAAGAACTACAACTGAAGAATATATTCCCAGTTTTTTGATGCTGTTAATGTCATCATGCCTAGTATTTATCTGCCCAGTGTCCAGGGCTTTGTGTCATGACTACAAAGAGAAAAAACAGCTAATACTGCAAAGCATTTCCAACAAATGGGAGTTTAAATTTTTGTGTTTGGTTTGATCATGTTTGCATTCCTTCTGTCTTGCTTTCTGCCAGCATCCTGGCTAGGAGTGGTCTGGGACAGAGGCAGGTGGAAGAACAGATTATAGAACAGTTATGGGAAGGACATGCAGAAGTTGCGATTGTGCGTATTGTTGATTTTGAAAGCTGAGCTTTTCCAGCAATGCAACAGAAACATCCTCCATGACTTAAGTGTATATGGCAAAACACTAAAGAAAAATCATAGTCTTATATCCAGATTTTCACAAAGAGAAAATAGGCAAAGGTTGCAGAAAAAACCATTACTCACTGTTATTTTTCTAGCTATAGAAAGAGTAATTTCAGAAGGAATGGTTTATAAGTAGAACGGTGATGGCGAGTGGCACTTGATAGCAGCCTGTGTCCAATATCCTGAAAAGTGGTATATTAATGCATTGTCCCCATTTCTGAGTCACAAATGAAACTATGATGTTCTTCCTTTCCTGAGGTTCTGAGATTTAGAAAGCGCTAGTTAGTCACATAAATTTATATTTCCTCTATCTTAACTCGTCATAAGTTTTCTTTCAGCTTTATAGAAGTATGTCCATGCCCTAAGTCTGATAGAAGTTAAAAAAAAAAAAAAAGGCATGGATTATAGCCCATTTGGGGATTTTGGCACAATTCAGATTCTTAAATAACAGTGATCCAAATTAAATTAGCTGAAATTGATTAGTTTCCCAATTTAGCTAAATCACCTTTTAGTCTAATAGAGTGTTTGTATATATAATTGCACTAAAATAACTCAGCAAATCTTAGGCAACAGATTCAGTTATGTGTTCATAACCAGACTCAACCACTCTCTTGGTGAATGCTAGGAAGCAACATCCTCTCAGATGCAGATGGGCTGAGATGAATGAAGATCAGGAATGTTTCTAGCCTGATCTTCAAAGCTGAAAGATTAGTGTAATTTGGAAAAGCAGACTAATGAGAAGGGATCTTCCTCTACATCCATCTGCCATCATATTTGTTAATGTCTTTTCCTTCAGCAAAGAATTAGATCAAGAAACATTAAGAATGTCCATTTTTCTAGGAAAAGACTATGTGAAGGGAAAGAATTTGTTAAAGATACTCTGAATGCCTTTCTGAATATGAAGTGGCAAGTGCTTGACATCTCTTCATGTCAGCCATGCTAGAGCTTTCTTGTTCCCACCATATGGAACTTCACTAATGAATAATCAAAGTAAAGCAAAAAGCCTTTTTTTTTTTTTCCTTACTGCTATTCTTTTCCACTCAAGGTGGAGGGGGAAGGGATTTGGTGCCCTGAGATAATAAAACTGTGAAAACAGAAGCAAAGGCATAGAAACTGCCTGCCTTTGTCCTACATAGCATTTCCCTACTCAGATGGAGTGCTTCTCTATCTAGCTTTGTATTTTGCTCATACTCTGAGCATTTTGATGCTGAACTTCCTGTGAAATGAGGCTATAGTACCTTGGCTTCTAATTAGATTAAAGCTGCAATGCAAAACACCTTATTTGGAGTCCTCTTAGGAGAAGCAAAAAGCAAAAAACGGAAAGCATCACAGCAGTGGAAGGCAGAGAAAAATAAGGAGTCAGAGAAGGATGCCTCCAGAAAAATAGGGGTGAAGTCCTGCCCTTCCAGGAATATATTCTGCTTCCTGCAGTGTGTCTCCAAGTCCTGATTCTTCCAGGCTGCCAAGTGAAAAAGGACAACTATCCATTTTCAGGGACATATCAAAATCTGATGAATCCCGTATTTTATCACTTTTGAGGACAATTTTCCAATCATGCTGCTGCTATATTTACTCATGATGGCTCAATCCAGAGAGCAGAAAAATAGTGCAGCACTCTTCCACAATTTGAACCAAGTTCAGTTCAGTGCCTGGGAACCTTATTTTATGGAGGCAGTTGAGATTTATTACTTCAGTGTCAAAGCTAATGATTTGGCCAAATATGTAAGTAGAATATTGCCCTTTGTGGAATTAGAATTTGCTCCTGTTTATATTCTACTCTGTATGGATATGTCTAAATTTCAGGACCTTGGCAGTGTACCAGTTCAGTGTTTGCATGTACCACCCCATTTTGTTTCCATAAATCCACAAGTAAGGGCTAGAACGAAGCCATGTCCCTGAAGAGTGACTGATCCCAGAGGCTGATGGACTACAGGCAATACACCTGTCATGCAGTCTCCCTACAGCTTATGCTGTTAAGAGCTAAGGGAGTTTCAATAGGTTAAAATGATTTTTAGTTTTGCTTTTGGGATAGCTGCTTTATCGTGCATGGCAAAGGTGTGAATGAATATGGAAAGTCATCCTTCCAAGTGCTAGGGAACTCTTGTCACATGGCCTGTAAAAACAAAAGACTACGCTAACAAGAATCTGACTTATACAAGTTATAGAGAAAGAGAAAATGAACACTAAAAAAACCCCAAATATTTTTATTTCTACTCAAAACCATCATGGTTGTAAACTCTGCTGCTTTGGCCCTTTTGCAACAAGAAACAAACACAGCCAGCCATAGGGCAAAGTTGAGACATTCCTCTTTGCAGTAACATGGAGCTCCTGACTGGGGCCATGAAAGTTCTCACTGGTTTAACACTACAGGTATCCCATCCTAGATCTTGTGCACAAGAAAGACTGATGGAAAAATTTCACTTGACAGAGGAAAGAAGTTGACACATTTGTGACTTTTAGTGCAGTTGCATTGGAGTGAGAGTAGGGATGGTGGAAATAGCCTTGACAAAGAAGGAGTATCAGGCAAAGTGCAGGTGACAGTGCAATTTATCACATGGCTGTGAAATGTATTAGCTGCCTATCACCCTCAGTTATGTAAAACAAAGAGAGAGAGAATTGATTAAACTATGACCTCTTCCATCTACTGGCTGTCATTTTAGTTGTTGTGACAGAGGCTAGTGTCTAGTCATTAAATACACAGACTTCTCCATTTCAGATTTCAGCACTAGATTAATAGTTCATGTTGTGTGATTCTTTCTCCTTCTGCTTGGCTCAGTGTGTATGGTGGAAGCTCCCCTCTGTGTACATCACCACGCTGGAGTTAGCTGTCCATCCGTCACAGAGTCATGGTGGATCCCTGTACAGTGACTCACTCATATTTCTCTTTTGGCCCAGAGCCTTGTATTCTTGTAGTTGGCTCAGGATCTCTGTCTGTCCCTGGTAGCACAAAGGCCTGATTTCTTCTCAACTGCTTGACATTACATCCCATAGGGAGGAGGGACATGTTGGTCTCTTCTAACTTCTGTGTCCTAGGGGTAGGAAAATAGGAAATTATCTTCAAAAGTTTAGTTATACAAAGAATTATGGTTGCCTCTATGACAAAAGAACTTGAAGTAGCAAATAATTTAGCACCACACTTAAGGGGAAGTTTTACAGGTTTCTGTTATAGTCTCTGTTTCCATCTGGTTAGTCCAGATAAGGCTTTAAAGGAAGCCCTTTTCCATAGAAGCTTGATACTTCCACCTCCCATTTGCTGTTTAGGGAGATGGATAGCTGTAAAAGTAAAACAAACTTTAAAAAGGTAGCTGCTAATTATGAAAATTAATTAGTGAAGTTGCACAGGCTCTTTAATCAATATAGATAACTACCTGACCTGAGTCAGTAACTGGGCTGCAGGCAGGTTCTGTAGAGTAAGGGTTGCAATATTATTGTATTGCTTCTGTGGCAAGGATTTATGAGAGGTGTTATAAACCTTTATAGTGCAAGGGTCTACCAGACCTTTGAGAATCATTCCAGCATTTCAGTAGTCCAAGTGTGTTCAGAATTAATACAAAAGTGTTGCCCTTTAGGTGTCTGTGTTTTTCTTTCTTTATCCCCATGCCAGGTTATCTGAGCATCTAATGTATAAGGGCAAGTCATCCATGGATTATTAACATGGATTTGCTTGGGACCCCTGGATTATCAAAAGGTGCTAGAATGAGTATCTGAAGTGACAGGCTCAGTCAGCAAGGCTTATCCTTAAGGGGTTAGGAATCTATGTAATGAATGATCATCAGGTAGTAGAAAAACTATTTTTCTTAGAGGTTCATCTTGCGATTCTGTGGTAAGAAACCTGATCTGAAAGCATGTCTCCTGAGCAGTTGCTCTTAGTATCCTTTCTCATTGGGTCAGAATAGACTTCTTGCCTGAAAGAGTGATATTACCCTGCTATAGTAGTCAGCTGCACCTTGCAAACTTTCATACAGTGAAAGGAACACTTCTGGGCTAGGCATGAAATAGCTGGGAAAGGATGACTACCCACGGTCTGGCAGAAGGCCGATGTTGAATCTCTGGTAATCTGATCCCACTGTAAAAAACCTTATTGCTCTGGTTTTGGAATGTTCCTACTGTTAACTTTTCTGTGACAAGGTGTGAGAAATAGTGTGAACATGATCCTTCCCTGACTTGTGCTCTCAACTCCTCTCCTGAAGTATTAAGCAGGAGGAGCATGTTCATTTGCCTCTGGATGGTCTCAAAGATTGAAGCTTCTATAGCTAGACCTGGGCTATCTGTTGTTACATTTTCTACTGGCTTGCGTTTGAGAACTGGAGCCAGGGAGAGGGGTGAGGAGTAAGTCCAGTGAAATATAAATAAAACACCAGCAGGGTGAAGAATGGATCCAGCAGGCCCCCAATGCAAAGAAAAGCAGTGTCAAGCTGCTTGTGTTTGTGCCAGCTATCAGTAGCCATGTAGGGCCTTTTTGGTAGCTAAGCAACAGAGGCCATAAGGACATTGTGGCTGCACAAGCTATTCCTTTAGACTTTTATCCTTATGGGAAAGCTGTAAGAGTGGGCAGCCAGGTATGAAAGAAGCCAGCAGTGGATTTCTTCTTGCATTTCAAAGCACCCAAAGTAGAGACTAGGATCTAGCCACGTGAATGTGAGTTACAGAGGAAGAAAAGTTCTGTGAATTCAAATGAGTCCTGGGAACCTTACAAAAGCCCAGTATGCCATCTGGAAAGTTCACAGAACCTGTGTGTCCCTGGTAGTCCCCAGTCACTACCTAATAAATATAAGTCTCCTTATGTTGATCATAGAGGTCTGCCTGTTTTAGTTGCCTGGGTCTATTAGTCACCAAATTAAATTTTGTATAAGTAATAGTGAAGCACTTTCAGGTAGTTTTGTTCAGCAAATAATGAAGAGCAGCCTGAAAATCAACTTACTTATCCATTTATTCTGTGGATAAATGCTGGAGAAAGTCATAATAGCAATAACTGAGATTTATTCAGCTGCTTTCATTCGAAAGAATCCCAGAGGGCTTTTCTCACAGCATACAAAGAGATTGCTCACTCCCTGCTGAAATGCAACACTTCTGGGGTGGAACACAGCAACTGCTCTACTCCATCAAGAACTGCATCAAATTTGTTAACAGGTGAAGAGAGAAACAACAGTAGTATTTTATGTAGGCAGAGTGTAATCTTCTTAACTGGAATTTGGTCAGAATCTTGGATTTTAAAAATTTTGTGCTTGCAAGAAATGACAGGGTTATCAAGACCTTGATTTTATATCTTA
Source organism: Buteo buteo (assembly GCF_964188355.1). Classification (NCBI taxonomy): domain Eukaryota; kingdom Metazoa; phylum Chordata; class Aves; order Accipitriformes; family Accipitridae; genus Buteo; species Buteo buteo. The sequence continues at coordinate 23,207,129 of NC_134183.1, forward strand.
CCCAAAAGACAGCTACATGTTGGATGCTGGTTCAGTACAGACTAACAAGCAAGACCATCCTATATGAATTCCTAGTTCTTTACAGGATCTGGGTTTTCCTTAGAGGCCTTTCTGTCATCCGGGTTCAGACTTGCCTGGTTTATAAGAAATCGTGAGATCATACTCTTAAGGAGTTGCAAGTAGTGGTTTACTACTCTTAATCAAAACTGGGTTTTCTTTGCCTATATTCACTTGCCAAAAACTAAATTAGGTGTATGGTACTCAGAAAATCTCTTTGGGAGCTTGAGAAGAGATACTGTATTTTATTATTTGACATCAACACAACACAGCTAATTACAATACATCTGCTGCTCCATGATGACCACAGTATTGTGTTAGTGCAGGTGAGATTGTATGAAATAACCTGCTGCTTGGTGAAAGAGGGAGGGAGTACCTTGCATGTACCATCAAGTGTTAATCGAGTGCAAATATGCAGAACACGGGAGTGTGTTTTCCCAGAGAATGTTGCTCTTGTGTCAAAGCTCTCCATGTCTGTAAGTTATCTACTTTAGTGGTTTTCATTGCTTTCTCAGGTTGCTAAGCTCTACTGCAAAATACTATTAAGAAAAAATACCATTATGTGTATATATATGCATGCCCCTACCTAGTAATTATCAGAGACAAGTAACTGAAGGTTAGGCTGGCTTTCTCTGAGCACTAGGAGAGCTCAGAGCTGATACATAGTGGAAGCTGGCAGAAAAATTTCCTTTCTAAGCGACCTTCTTAACTAATGAGCAGTTGAGGGTCACAACCACAGAACAGATAAATCAGGGGACAGTTTGAGAAAAACTAAGCAGTAAATTATGGTAGAACACAAGAACATCAATCATTCTGCTTTGGCTTTAATATCTCAACCTGTAGATCCAGGCTAGATAGAGACAAGAAAACGCAAGTGCCGTATCTAAAAGTAGGAAGGCCAGCCCTTGGGCTGGCTGTGTGATGCTTAGTAGAAAGCTGTGAACATCAGGTTGTCCTCCTCACTCCACTGCACTCCTTGTTTCTTAATGCGTTCTTCTCAGGATCTCTTTTTCCTGCCATAATTTAGCAGACATATTCTAGCTACATAAATGAAGCAGTGGTTCGGACTTCTGTATGTTTCTGTAAATTAAGGGAAATGTTGAAGAATCTACTGTTAGCGTTTGAACAAATGTTAATGAAAATAGAGACTGAAGGATACCACAGGCTAAATTCCTGGTACATAAAAGAGTTAAATCAGGGCAGCACCACCTTCTTTGTCTTATTAACCAGCTTCAGAAATCAGAATACAACCAGTCCTTTGTTGTACATTCACTCTTAACCTTGTCAAGCTAACAGGGCTACTGGTGAATGTCAGCAGTACTGGTGAATGTCAATAGTACTGCTGATCACTTGGTTTGCTTAAAAAAATCATAGTGACAATACCGTTTGTCTTCCCTGATAACATTTGAATGCATTATCCAGTTGCAACCAAATGTGAAAGAGGGGGTAAAAATCTTATTAAGGGCCTAAAAGTGTATTGAAAACAGGTGTTAAAATAGAGCGGAGAGAACCCTGGTCACACCCCCACTGGTGAGGGCAGGCAGAACTTGGCTGGGAAGTGTCCTGCTTGCAGCAGCAGGCTGACTGGCTGCTTGGCATACCGATATTAGTCAACCTACAGATTGTTGTGGACCTGCTCCAGTGCTTTGGTGTTCATGGAGGACTTTGCTGGGGAACTGGGGCTGCTGCAGAGCTGGGAAGTGGCTTAGATGAATCAATAGGTACTTGGGCTTTGCTAGTCCTGCTTCTTCTGAAACTTTTTTAACCTTATCCATTTCGAAAATGCTACTAAAACCACTCAACAACAATCATTTATGAAACTAATGGGCTGTTCCAGGCTGAGCTCTCCCCCACATCCAATGGCTGGGAGCCAGCAGCTTGTGCATTTTTCATAAAGTGCCTAAAGTACTGGCTCTTACATCTTTGTGCTTTGGTTTTGCTCTCTGTAGAAATGGGAATAATAAATCCTGGCCTCCACAGTGGGGTCTTTTAAGACTTCCCTCCAAAGAGATAGCAGCAGAGTGCATGGTTTGTATCTGCTCGGCTCCAGCCACACTTGACTGTGGTCCATGCTGTACTAACTTGATCCGAAACTTTCCTAGGAGCTAAGTGAATAAGGACTGCCGCACTAAGGCAAAGGAGGAGAAAGGGGAGGGAAGAAGAAAGATCTGTTCCACAGGTAACGCTTATAAGAGAAATAGAAACGCACATAGCATTTCTGCTGGAAAGCCTGACTCTCAAACCAGGCCAGCAGAAACCTGCTGACTGCAACAAAGACTTTTAATGCCCTTGTAAGGCATATACGAATGGAACAGCAGCAGTCACTTTTGAACATGGTGTTTTCTGAAACCTCAATAAGTAATTAGCACTATCATAGTGCTTCATGGGAATTTTACTCAAGGAGGAATCTGTAATCTGGATGTTTTACAGACTTTTCTCTGTATAATCCAAGACTGCAAGAACACCTGGTACGGGATCTTTGAAGACAGGGGAAGGCAACACTGCATCTTCTGTAAATTGACATAGATGTACAATTTATGAAAGCAATAGCTTAATATTTCTTTTTAAACCACGTGAAGAGTATATGATGATCAAAATACTTTCCAAGGACATGCTGGAAATCTAGGCCAGCATTTACATAGAGCCTGTTGCATTGATTTTTGATACAATTGATATTTGCCATCTCTGCCACAGGAGATTTTCTGATTTGCAGGTTAGCCCTGTGGTTTTAATGATCACTGGCAACCCTGTGCAGCATACAGGTCTGAGGAAGCAATGCAGCCAGGTAGTTGAAATGCATCCTAAAAAGATGCTAAGTGTAAGTACAGACTAGCTCCGATTTGTCATTTGTCAGCTGTCTAGGCCCCATTGCGCTGTATCTAAAGAATGAAGTCAAAATATTTCTCACCATAATGGAGTAGCTATAAATGATGCCATAAATATCTAGGCAAACATGGGAATCACTAGTGCTCAGCTGTAGCTTGCATATGGGATATGACATATTGCTGTTCAGGAAAACTTAATTGAAACCATTTTCCATGAGAAAACACAGCTTTAGTAAAATGGATCTTTTTCAGGAAATCAAGAAGTTTCCAAGAATCTGCCTAGAACAGATATTTTCTTGACACAAATCCTTTTCAAAATCCCCCCCCTTTTTTTTTTTAGGAAAAATGTTCTATTCCTTTTATTGTTTTTCTCCATTTTCATACTATTTTGTTATTAGTAATGCAGAATATGTAATTTGTTATGAAATATCTATTTCAGGGAAAAAAATCACAGTAGTTGTACGTTTTAATTTTGTGAAATTCTAGAAATTTGAAGTTTTGACTAGCTCTCTTAAACCTTCACACAACTATACATGCCAAAGTAAGGCTTTCTTACCTTACTTTGCCCATGAAATTTTGCTGGTGCAAATCGTTCCCCTGTCATTTGGCCTGTCACTTGTAAATAATCTGAATTGTGAGCTTGTGCCATTCTGTGTCAGAACTGTTTCACCTGTCTTGTACCAACTGTAAATCCAAGAATTGCGTTTTCTGGGCAACAGGGTAAAAGGCATAGAAGAGAATACAAAGCTTTTATTTATGGCATTGCCCAAAGACTGAACTGTCAACAGGGAAATAATACTTCTTTCTTATAAACACTATTATGCTGTAAGTGAAGTCAACAAGAGTTCTGCTGTTGACCTCAGTGGGAGCAGGATTGGATCCAGGAAAGTATATCATGCATTTCTTCATTTTACCATTGCGCACACAGCCTGTTGATATACAGCTGAAAAGACATTTGATTGACTTACACTAATGTATGTTATTTGCAGTGACTTAAATAGCTGCTTTTATTTTTATTATTATTATTATTATTACGATAGGGCCTGCAGACCCCAGTTAAGATTTGAGGACATCATAGTCTGCTATTGTATAAATATAAAGAGAAACACGGCTCTCTGAATTCACGATTCCCTGAAACTGTGTGCATGCTGTGCATGAGACACAAGTCTTGTTGTAGAACAGTTTTGCACCTCTTATTTCAATGCATAATTATTAATGGAATTGGAATCTTCATGCAAAACAGTTTCTTTGTTACCTTCCTCCCAGAACTTTTCAGTTTTCCTTCAATGCCAAGATGACCTTTTGGTCAACATGGATTTTTGAACTCTAGGGAAATCTGACTGTGCCCTTTCTGTTGTTTAAATCATTCTCTCTCCTCCAAACATACATGTTCTTTCCTCTCTTGGATTTCATTCTGCTGTAGCATATTCTCAGTGCACAAGTCGGGGAGAATAAGAGGGACAAACGCCTTTGCAATTTGAGATTTATCAAAAGATTTTCATTCTGAAATGACGGTGGGGGAAATTACATCATCCGTATATCTGTCTGGGGAAGAGAAAGCAGACTGGGAAATATTTCTGCAGAATGATGGACTCTGGTGTCAGTGTCTGTTCCAAGGAAAGAAAAAATGCATGTGTGGAGAGTTAGAAGAATTAAAAAATATATGTGGGTATAGGTGACTACTTTCTGGCATCCATTACTGAGGAGATAACTAGGCCAACTTTGTTTCTCTTGCTTTCAAAAATACAAATAGATATGTTCAATTGATCTCAAGAGGGAAGTGAGAAGAAAAGTCTACCTCTCTTCTTCTTGAACTGGTCCTCAATTACAGCTCAATATTGATCTTATGAAATTGTAAGTCTCATGTCTGGTTTAAATAGATGCAGTTCCATGGGTTTTCATGGAATTCCCTGATTTCTCCCTGTTGAGGATCTGGCTCATTGTTGTAGCCATGGCAGCTAAAGCCCTGGCCAAGATGAAGTCATTGTACTGGATGTAATCCAGATACAAAGGCTTTCTCCAAGAAACTGGAAAGCTTAGAAAAAAATGTCCTCAATTGGCACAGTGGTCACTGTTGTTGGGCTTCTAGTCAAATCTAAATGAGACTCAGGTTGATCCTGGAGATTTGCTTGTCTGTGAATGTTGATTATTTTTTGTTATACTCAAATGCAACAAAAAAGTTGATTGGTTTCTGATGATCTTATGTTTTCAGATGCTACATAGTAAAAAAATGCATCTCTTTAAATGTGTTTCAGGAAATCAGAGACCAGCTCTAGGCATAGGCAGCACAGCAGTTGCTTGGGACAGGAGGGTGCTGGGAAAAGCTAGCCTGGCCTCCTTGCTCCTTGCAGTACAGGGGAAAGCTAGGCTTTCTGCAGCCAAGGAAGGGGCTGGGATGTACCTCACAGAAGCCAGCAAAATCTTGTCCCCTTTGTATTCATGGCACTAGTGAGTACAGCCAGCCTGGCTTTCCAGTCCACGCTCTCACCAGCTCTGTCTCCCTGCTCTGCCTCTTATCCCTCCCTTCTGTGATGCCTCCTTAGGTACCAGGGTTCAATTTTACATTAATTTCTGAGAAACATTCCATCATCCCTTGTCAGATGTCTATCATACCAGTAATATAATATGGAGCTTGAATTCAAACCAACTTGATTGAAGTTTACTCCATTGCAATAGCTATACAATGAGTGACCTGTGCCAACTGCATCTTTCACATTGGTGAAATAATTTTTCACTAATAACTTTGCTGCGGTTTGCTCTAAAATATTCACATAGTGAATAGTAAGATTTGTATAACAAGAATACTAAGATTTTACATAGAACTTTTATAATCCATATGAAATTTGCAGTCATTTAGGAAGGAGCTAAAATAATCCCTTTTTTTTTTTCAGTGCAAACCCAGACTGCTATTGATAGAGTTAAAGGGAAAAAATCATCAGGGCAGATCAAATCATCTTTTACTAAAGAAGATATCTTGCATTTCCCTCTAAAATGCCTGGCACTGATCGATGTCAGATATAGGATATGTATGGCTTTGATCTAGTATGTCATTTCCTACATTATTGAGATACCTCATAACTCATACCTAGATGGTGTCCAATCTAACTGCTGCCCACTCCTGGCTGCACATATCTGCCTCTCCTCCTTCACTGGCTTTGGCTTTTGTCTCACTCTCACAACCACTTCAGCATGTCAGGCCAGCAGAAAATCCACCCAGCCAAAAGAAAGTGAATAGTTATCTGCCAGCTGAGTGCATTGAAGTGTTGGCATGCTGGTTCCACTGGGATCAGCAGGATCCAGTCTTGATGGAATCAATCTTTCTGTTTAAAACAGGATGCTTATCTGACCCGCTTAGATTAAGCATTTGGCTTTAAGATACCAAACGGTTTGACGAGCAAATAGCATCTGAACTGCTGTAAACTCCTTGCTAATGCACTGCTAGTTCCTCCTAGAGGGTGGAAACTTGTGGCAACCTTTTTCTACTGAATCCTACTACAAAAATCTCTTCCCCCAGCCTGGAATCACAGGGTGATCACAGTGGTGGTTGACTGCAGCTTTTCCCCAATGTCTCATGTACTCCTGCAATTACACAGCCTCTGTTGTGCAAAGGATATTCCACACCTGTACTCCTGCTCCACGGAGTGCAGCTAACTGAAGCAGGACTTTCTGTATGTACAGTGTACTGTCTGTACGCTTCTCTTTCTAGAAATGGGCCTAATGGTGAAAAAGACAAACTTAAAAAACATAAGAAATAAGGCAGATTTCACCTATCCTCTCTGCTTAGTTTCTCAAGAAATGTCGTGAATCTTGTACTGGAAAGGGCCTAGCAGCAGGCATTGCTGTATTAGGGAAAATGAGGTGTAGAGCTATTTTTAAACCCACTGAAATAGCACCAGACAGAATCCATTTATAGGAACTTGTACTTGTCGTCTTCTGTGCCTTGAAAAGGATAATGATTTCTGTGAAGTAATGATCCTCTCATCATAAACAGGATCCTAAGTGCTGAACCTGGTGCCCTCCTTGATATTTCTGTTAGGTTTTTGGACTAACTTCCCTCGCTTCCTTTTCCCCCACCCTTTAAGCAAAGACACTGCAATGATTTTTTTTTTTTTCCATTCTCTCTTTTTTTTTTTTCTTCTTCATTATAAGAAAATTAGAAGCTGGGAAAAAGCCTCTTGTGGTGCTAAATTGTTACCGGCTAATAAAACTGCAGGAGCCATACATGGTGGGTCTTTTTACATAAATCAGCGGTGGAGGGAATTAGGTGGCAAGAGATGGAAGGGCAATGTTTAATCAGCTCATGTAGGAAATCATTAGCTGCACACCCTCATTCCATCGCTGGCTCATTCTTCATTCCCAATGGCTGCTTTGCCACCAGACCATTAACATTTTTCAATGACTTTCTAAATGCAGTGAAAAACCACAGTACTGGTGAAATATCAGTGGATGTTATGGAAACAAAAGGCTGAAGGACGTATCTGTCTTTTGTTTTCTTTCTTTATGCCTGTACGTTCTCTCTCTCAATTAGAAATGTACCAAGTTAAAAGACAAGTGACCTATAGCCTGGAAGGCTGTCTATCCCCTCTGCCAAATAAAAAGAGACAGAAGATTTAATAGTAACATGGAGAAGAATAAGATTTTTTTATTAGATTTACTGTATGTTCTCATTTATGGTTTTGTCAATTTCATAGCCTTTTGCACAATCTACCATTGTGATCCAATTTCTGCAAAACTGATCAGAGATTAAGTTTTTCACTTAAGTGGCACCAAAAAAAAATTGGGTCACAATTTATTTGCTAAAAATTCAGGTCAAGCAAAACTAGTGTTACTTAGCCAGCAAATCATAGCTCATAAGGGTCCCATAACACAACTGTGTGTCTCACTTGCAAAGGCTAAGACAAAACTTCATCTTCCACTGCCAGTTCTTTATTTGATCTGAGAGAAACTAGCTCACAGACTCGAGTGAGATGAAAACCTCACCCTAAGGAGTTATTGTGATTTTTCTACAAGACTGCAGTGGAGCTAGGGTTTGTGCTCTGGGTTGTTAATCCGCTATCTTTTACTAGCCTCCCTTTGCATTAGCTGATATATTTGGTGTGGTAGTTTCCTAGACACTCATACACATAGCCATGGAAAGTATGAACATCTATGGCTGTGTGCTATCCATGTGACAGCTTGCAGAGCTCTGTGATGAACATCCCTGCATTTCTCACCTCATCACCTGTCCCTTGCCCACCAGTCCACAGTCTCTGTGTAATCCAAGCCTCTGTAGAGATTCCCAGTTCCCATGGCTTGAAAAGCAAGAGATAGTTTTAAAAATTAGTTCCGGTGTATTTCCCAGAACTATATTTAATGCTTTTTGAATTATTTTTTTGTTATGATTATTTTTTGTAGCTTCTGGGGTAACTGTAGAACAAGCTATGGTTCAGTATTTTAGTTCTTTTATATTCACATTAGATGATCTGCTCACATGCATATTTGCAGCTTGTAAGAAATGTTCTCATGCCAAAGTCCTGTTGCTTTCTAGGCACAACATCTGTCACTTTCTGCCTGTACAGTTAATCACATCAACTGGTGGTCAGCATGACTGCTTCTGCATGGAATTTCCTATAGCAACCTGTTGCAGAAGAAAGAAGTGTCTGCAAAGGTGTGAGCTATATACTGATCAAATTGGAAGTACTGTGAGTTTCTGTGAAATAATATAGCTTTAGCTGAAGATAAAATCCTATGATCTTGAAAGACATCAGGTCCACAGTTCTGTGTTTAACTGGAAATGTCCTTGACCAGTCTGTCCCCATGCAAAGGGACCAGTTTAATCCCTGTTCTGTGCTTCTCAAAAACTGGTAGCAGCATTAATTCAAAATGTTGGCTAACTTGTTCAGCCCACATTTGACAAGAAGAGTGTGTCCAGCTCCTTATCATGCATCCCTGTGAGTTTTCTTTGCCACTTTCCCATCTTAGTCTGGACATATCAACAGAGGACGGTTTAAAGGTACCTCTGCATGGAGAAGGCAGGATGCAGTAAGCTATGCGTGAATTTGCACTACAACATTGCAGTGTCCCTCTGGGCGGTTGCAGACTAAGTCTTTCTACCTAACATGAAGCCCATGACAGGGCTATGTAGGAGAACGCATTGCTTCCTTAGCAGGCTGTCTAGTCAATGGGGGGAGAAAGGGACTTCCCGTGGACAATTTGAGTCTCAGGTGGGATTAATTCCGTTCAGGAAGGATGTTGATGTCAAAATAATATAGGGTGAATAGTTCTGGAAACAGGCTTCTAAAACAGGGATGGGGGGGAGAAATTCAAGTCCTACTTTACAAATACTTCAGGGAATTTTATTATATTTTGAAAATAGAGTAACCTACCTTACACGAGGTGCTCCTTTAAGAAAGATATGTGGAGAGTTGATTCAAAGTACCAAGTGATATAAATTTCCCTTTCTTCCTTATGTGTGACCCAATGCCAATCGAGAAAAGCTGGAGTAGCCACGCCTTCCTCTTGTGAGCAGCACAGATTGAAGATTCTTTCAGATGGATTCTAGCTGCTTCCCAGAAGGAAGTACACCAGTTTGAGGATAAAGTTTGACATATCTGTACAAGACATATTTTTTTTCTTTTTCTCCATTTCATGTTTGAATTCAGAGACTGTTTTAGTTAAGCATTAGCTGGCACTCCATTGTACTCTGACTCCTTAAAGTACAGTGTCTGCAAAACCCAATGTGAAACAAGAAACCAGGCTGATAAGTAGAGAACACACTTGAAGAAGTAACATCTCATTTGTCAGTGAAAGAAATATAGAACAGAATGATCAAAATGTGTCTCTATGTTAACCCTGATACCATTTTGCTTTGGTCAACTGAAAAGGGCTCTTCGAGCAAGAGAAGGTAATGACAGCCTACACCTGACTTTCATCAGCTGTTGCTGGAAGAGTGCTTCTGTCCTCAGGAGCCTCTTGCCTAATTCTCATTATCTTGGTCCTGTGCTAGCAGTTGAATTGTGGGATTCTGGAATAAAAGTGGCTGTAAATCACTGTTGCACTTTTTGTTCTTCAACAGACACAGTCTAACCTTTGCCCTGACTATTTTTTTCACCTCTCTTAAGCTGTGGGAAGCAAAACATAGCTCTTGTGCATCACAGTCTGTATTATACTCCTAGCCTTCTCCCTCTCTCTCAGGACACCTTCATCAGATATGCAAGGGCCATACAATAGAGGCCATGCATGGACAAGGAAAAAACTCCTCTTGACAGGTTCAGAATTGCTGGGGACAGCTTGGGAGGAAGATGCCAGAATGTGAAGGAAAAGCAGAAGGAGCCTTGAGGAAGTGTGCTTGAGGCTGTGCACTCTACAGGTGTAAACCTGGCTTCTGGTTTGCGCAGCAATTTGACAGAGATTGTTCATGTGCTCCGTTTTAGAGAGAAAAAGAAATCTTCATAGAATCATAGGGCTGGACAACATCAGGTCATTTGTCAATCTTCTATTCATGCTGTAAATGAGAAGAGAAAATAGCATTTTGGCTTATTGTTTTTGTTTTGGAGGGAGCTCGGTTGTGTTTGACTGTCAACGAGCAGTCTCCTGTGTGTGTTATTGTATATTCACCTACAGAGATGGTCACCTTTCCTGCTGTGACTGGCCTGGTATCATCATGTGCACAATGAGACAGGGGTAAATCTGATGTGCATGATGAGATTGGTGCTAGAGAAGGGTTGCACAAGCAGTTGCACATAGTCTTACAGTGAAACTGTCCAACAGTGATACAGCAAACATTGCTTTATTGGTCTATTGGTTCTTTTTTGTTCCAGCCCTTTATGTGTTCTTATCAACCCTGTGAACATAAGGTTCATTCATGTGTTCAAAGAAAGAATGGGAGGTGATGTTAACTTTGAGTATAGTACAAAAAAAACATTTTATAGGATTTTACTTCTTTAGCTGAAACTATACCACAAGTCAATAGACATGTTCTTCAAAGCATGCTTGATGAATGGGGAAGTATGAAAAGCGCAGAAGAGCTGCTGTTTATAAAATTAAATTAATAGTGTAATCTGTAGAGGGATGGCAGGAGAAAAAAGTGTCTCTAGTTAGATATTGTTTGCAATGCTATTTGTGGTGGATATGTGGGGACATGTAACACAATTCTTCTGTTGGAATTTACAGATCACAAACAACAAACAAACCCCACAATGTAGATTTTAATGTTGATACATTGAACAAAATACAAAGGAAGAAAACATTGGTGTGTTGTGGATTAAAAGGCTGGTGGTAATAAAGGCTCAGAGAGCTCCAGTCTATAGCACATACCTTAGATGAGAAAACCGTAAATGGGAGAGTGAAAAGTTACTCTAAAAGGAGAAGAAAGATTGAAGTGGTTTTGTAAGGAGAAATGGCTTTGCCAAACCGAGTCTGGTCAGGAGAACTGGAGATGCATCTGCAAAGATCCAAATTCAGAGATATTAATTAAGACAGAACATTAAATACTACAAAGTTTTTCTTAGCAACAGTAATCCAGACAATCAGTTTATTTGGGGAGTCGGAAGAAAGTTAAAGCAGCAATGTTCTTGATAATTGACAAAAACTAAGTGGAGTTTCATACCCTGCAATGCACAGCTCTGTACACATTTGAAAGAGTTAAGTTTAACTGCAAATGTCAGGTCTCTGCTGCCACAGTGAGAGTCACAGTGCTGTGCATAGAAATATGGCTTGATAAAAACAGAGAGTCTAAACCACTTAATACTGAAGGCAGATTGACACAGGAGTTTAAGCATGTGGTGTAATGATTTCCTCTTTTAGACCATTGCTTTAAATTCAGCCCCTGTCATCTGTGACTAGAATGTGTTAGCCTGCAATAGCTCTTTGACCTACTTGAGGTTAATTGGTGGTTTCAATCCATCCCTCCTTACACGACTGTTCATATCTAACTGCCCTATTTCGAGTTGGTCCCAGAGAAGCTCTTTGTTTTTAAACTGGCTTTTTCAGTGCCCTTATTTTACAGAGACATAAGAGTTGCCAACTGGCATCAGACCAGTGGAACATCTGGTCTTCAACTGGTGAAGAGCAGCCAGGGTCTGCTGCCATGGGGAAATGGGCAGGGAAAAGAGAGATCTCATCTCTGCAGATGAGAGATGACTCTTGCCCCTAGGTTTCCTGTAAAATGAGATTTGGACAGACACACCAGCTACATACTGACACTCAGTCCAGATGCAAGGGAGCAGGAGCAGAAATGGGTTGTGTTTGCTGTTGCTGTTGTTAGTAGATGTATCTGCAGCATCTTAGAGTTGCAAGCTGGGACCCTGCTGTGTTAGGCAATGTGCAAACTTGTAAAGGAAGGGCTGTTTCTTCCCCAAGGAGCTCACAGCTTATGGATAAGGCAAGAGAGCACAGATGGGCAGGGCCAAAAAGAGGATAGAAGAAATGATTTGCCAATACTAATCAGCAAAATAGTCAGAAATTATAGCCTGTCATTTCCATATTTTTTCAGGCATCACAGCAAATGGAAGTGTTAATGAGGGACTTGAAGGATGTCTGTAATATCCTTGTAAGTCTGAGGTGAGTCTCAGAGCTGCTTGCTTGAAAATCCAGCAAGCCTGCAATGGAGCTGGTGTTGTGTGGTGTTCGGAGAAAACAACTCATGTCTTACCCCTAAATAAGAAGTGTCTGGTAGTATAAAGGCAGAAGACAGAGTGCCCTGGTATAAATGGAAAGGACTGGAAGCCATGAAGAGATGGCGCCTTTGCCACCTAAAGCACAATTACTCGGTCTTGCAAGGATGTTGGATCCTCTGTGGTTGACATATGAACCTACAGCAGCGTGTTGAGAGATGGTAGCTAGGTATTGTTACCATTTATTTTAGATTTAAAGATGGCTATTCTGTCGATTTATTATTTGGTTGGTTTTTTTCCTTTCAGCGAGAACTTGCTGGAGGGCACCCCCTGGGCCGTCAATATGTGGTCAAAGAGTATAATCAACATTGGTGCAGAGGGGATCCCTTTCCATGGCAGCCTGTATCATGTGTGCTCCAGGACCCAAGCTGCCTGCCTGTGAATATTCAGATTCAATTGAAAGGTTGCCTCTCACTTGAAGTCTTAAGTTGTTTGAAATGCCCTACTTGAGAAAAGAGAGAGGCACTCTTTTTGCACTTTAATACCTGAGCTCTGCTCAGTGCAGGCATTTGAGCTTCTGTGAAAAGCCTTCTCTATGAAGGGCCTTTGGCAGTGCAAGAAATTCCCATCCTTCGTCCAGAGTAGCTGGGATTATGACTTGCTGTCAGAATGCAAGGCACACAGCGCATCTGCTTGTGCGGATGGGAGGGGATTGCTCATATGAAGACTTTTATGTTTTGCTTGGGAGGACCTATACCCTTTTTGGCTCTTGGGATATGCTGCTGTTCTAGTTTTGTTTTGATAACTGGAGTCAAGGGCAACCAGGTTTGTTTTTTTTTGGTTTGTTGGGGTTTTTTTATTGGAGAAATCCAAATAAAACTCAATAAATGAACACCAGCTGCAGGCTACATTCTAGAAGGTCTAAAGAAGGGGAAGAGGCCATACAGAGGTTGGAGATGGTTTCTGTGAACTCTATACATTACTCAGGGCCATGGATCAGAACACTTGAGATTTGTAAGGCAGAAATCTGATATTCAACCATTTGAAATTACTGTAACTGAAAAGATTTTTCACCTTTGTTTCGGTGAGCCAAAAGTCTTTTTTTAACCCGGATTTGCCTGGGCTGGCCTTGTCTTGGAGGTCATTACAGCCTATAAGAGCCAGATACTCCTACTCCACTTAAAAAAACAAAAGATTTAGACTCACAAAAATCCCATTTGTTCAGGCTGATGGAGTGATGACCATGGAGCAGATTGTAATAAGTACTGAGACCTGTTGAAACTGCACTCAACAGCATTAAAGGAAATGTTCTCTTCCCACTGGAGGTCAGCAGTGAAATGTTTTATCAGTTAAAGACAGTAGGGACATCTCTGCTGAATGTGACAAGCAGCAGGGCTCACCATTTTCCTGTCAGCTTCTGATTAAAGAGAAATTGGTTCAAACTTGGATTAACAAAATCATTTTGTCTTCCCTCTCTCTATCTCTTTCATTTTAAATTTTGGTTTTTATTTTATTTGAAGCCACGTTATATCTCTTCACTAGCATGTGTAATTAATTAGGAGTCTCAGGAAAGCAACCAACTCCTAAGCGAATTGCTGTGAAACTGCCTGGTGTTTCTTCTGTGGCTCCCAGCCTTTCTGGTTTTTTTTAAGGAAGATTTTACTCCATATGAAATTATTTTAATTTTATTTTATTTTTCCTTCCTCCCCTTCATGTAATCTCTTTAGATGCTTGTTCCACTTGATCTCAGCAGGACTCGCATGATTCCAGTCACAGTGTATTTTTAGAGGTTTTTTTTAATGGCACCCTTAAAATACCTGCTCACTCCTTTTTTCTCTCATCATGTTAGTCAGCCCCCTCCAGCAGCCAAGAAGTCTATAATTTAAAAAAAATAAAGGAAATCCACTTTCATGGAAAAAAAACCCTGGAAACTAAACCCTTACTCTAAATCCAATAGTCCTTTTTGCCCCCTTTTGTAATTCCTAGACAATATTCTGCTGCTGAAAGGCAGGGGCTTGCTGGGCAAGGAAACTGAAGACTTTGTGCATTCCCAACGTTGCCACTATAAGACCAGCTTTGCAGCATGGACAACAGGTAGGGCCAGCACCTCTGCTGTGGCCCAGGCTACTGCGAGCTCCTGATCACCTCTGAGGGCCAGCTCCTGCTGCAAAGCAAAATTTGTATTACCTGGCATAGCAGTCAAGGTATCACTGTCCTGACTGTGAAACTGCCTTCCTTTCTGGTGGGGAGGAAATGAGTTTGACTTTGTACTGTGCTGGTAGGGAAAAGAACAAATGCTTCCAGATTCCTGGGCTGGATTTTGAATCAGAGAAAGACAAAGTGAGCTGGAACAGGATGCAAAGAGCCTTGTCAGTGTCCTGTGGATACTCATCGCCCCAAAGAGGATTTCAAGTGCTCACCAAATTTACAAATGATCACAAAGTTTGGAGCTTTTTCTGCTTTGCTCACGGAAACACAGATTTTCTCTAGCAAATGTATGATACTGTGTGTCTGCATGTGAAATAAGCTCACTCAGGGTAATCAGTGCATCTTTTTAATTGATGGTTATGGGGCTCAGTCTACTCCTTGTGGCTGAAGACAGTTTTCTTTTACTCAGTGCAGTAGTTTTCCTGATGACCAGACCGTGGATATGTATAAGGCTTGGTATCTTTTTAGGAGGTCTGCATCTTCCTGCTCAAGGTGTCTGACAGTAGTGAATGAAAAAAGGGACTCAGGGATTAAAAAGACAAGAATATGAACAGCAACATGACAGAGGCTGGCAGGTAGATTCTGGCAGGAAAAAAAGAAAGAGATGCTGTCAGAGCGGGTGGTGTTTGGCACTGGGATGTGGAAGCTAGTCAGAATAAAAATTTTCTCTCTTTTTAACAAGAGCTTCACTGGTAAAAACAGAAAGCAAACACCTCAGAACTACCCCAAGCCCTCATCACAACCTGGTGAGGAATTGGATTTTCAAGGCAAAAACCAAATCTTTCCCTGCTTCATGATATATTGCTAAACTAAAGAGCCTGCTGGCCCACACGTGTGAAAACTCAGAAAGCCTAAATCAGCTGTTCAGCTCTCTATCTGGGTCAGAATAGAGCCAGCATCTAGGTTAATAGGACAAACATGCTCTGCCAGTTCTAGCTGCTGTGTCTGAATGAGTTTGCTCCTAAGTAATAGAGCAAAGCCAGAAACAAAGGTCATTATGGAAATAAAAACTGCTTGTTTCCAGCCTCTATCTCTCAGTGGCAGAAGGTGACATTCATTTTCCTAATCTAGTTCTTGGTTTATAGAGATCCTGTATTGCAAGGCATGCATGCGCTAGTGGTAGCTTTGCAGGGCAGAAAATAAATGGCATAAGGAAATGCGTAAGAAAATAGCTAGTTCTCTTTAGGGAAGTGAGAGTAATGAAATGCAGGCTTCCTACTTCAGGGGAGTTACAAAAAGCAAATATCAGGGAATGTTTCATCAATTCCAGCTCTATTTTTCCAATTGCTGGCTGATCACTTTGAAACAATTCAGAATGAGCCAAGCATTTTCATTGCTTAGTATTTCATGAGATTTTGTAGACTATTCCGTAGTAGAACACAAACAGGTGATTTCAAATGGACCAGGCTTCAGCAGATTTTCCTTCTTGCACAATACTGGGTAGGAAGCGAGCAATGAGCCTTTAAATTACACCTCTTCAGATGTGCCCTTATGCTATGCAAAACTGTAATCAGACCTCAGTAAGTCTTAATGGCTCCGGTGCCTATGTTGGCAGTCTCCCATAATCCATCACCTCACAGTTCCCTCTCAAAAATGTGTGTTTTAGGCGTTCTCCAGATAACTTAACCGTCTCTGCCTAAGAGAAGGAAACGCTGGTGTGACAAGATAATCACCACTCAGCAATGAGCAGTCGCTGTTATGCTAAAGCACTGAATTCTGCAGTGTCTCTGGTGAGCCTGTTGCAGTCATTAGTTACAGGCCTGTGTCTGCGAAGATGGGTGAAGAGCTTGTAATGAAGAAACAAGCCATTCTCAAACTCGGGCGTATTTTGTCCCTTTTAAGCTAAGGTTCTGACCAGCAAATTACAGTGCCCTTTTAGCAGAGATCATCTGCTGTTCTGAGAGTAGTGAAGGACAGCAACACATTCACAGCACCTCTTGATGCTAATGTCTCAGACCCAGTGAGAGCACTCAAACATGCATTTTGTCATTGAAAGTAATTTCAAATCTCCGTGTATACCAATACTAGATAAAGAGTTTTTATTGCTTCCAGAAGTCTGGTTGATAGTATAATTGTGGAAAAAGCAAAGGAGATATGATTTGTCAATACTGCCAACTATGTAGGCAGAGAATGAGTGCTTTTCATATTTATTACTGTTATTTTGAACAGATTTCTTCTTACTTTGCATTTTGTCCTATTGCCCAGTCCACACTCACAGTGCTCCAGTGTTCTGCTCCATGCTCCCAGACCCTGACTCTGGGAAGCTGAAAGGGGTAAGACAGTCAGTGCTTTTTGCTAGTCTACAAAGTAAATTGTGGGAGGTTTCATGGTGTGAAGCATTAGAGCTAAAACTGGGATCCTTGCACTTCAAGACAACCATCTCAGCTGCAGCCCGGGCCCACATCAATGCAAAATTGTTGCTGTTGTGTAGCTCTTGGGTGGGCTGTAGGTAATGATCTGTCATCTCCTGATTGCTTCAAGCAGACCACTGTCTGCATTCACTACTAATTGACATTTGTGGGTTTAGAGAGTGGTAGGGGTGAGCTACGTTGGGACCTAAGGCTTGATTCTCAGCTGTGCTAAACCTCTGTCTACTGCTAGCACTAGATCCTGGGGTTAGCTGCAGTCTGGCCAGAGCTCCTCTCAGTCAGCTGAAGCATACCCTGAAGGGACATTTAAACAGGTCAGAACAGCTGGAGTGCACTTTCACAAAGTCTCTGCTCCTCTCCTGTGAGCAGATCCTTACTGCAAACCTGCCTCTTGGAAAGAATCAGATGTCCCCTTTGACTCCAGGGAGAAGCTGTTCGTGTGGAGGATGGTGCTCAGAGTAGGCAAAAGTGACAACTACAAATGCCCTCTTCAAGTGCAGGAGAAATTTCAAGAGCTTTTTGCAAACAAGATTGGAAAAGGAAGCTGCAGAATCAATGAAAGATTTCAAACATTTGGTCCCGTGGGCTTTGAAAAAGAGGTAAGATCCCTGATTCTATCAGAAAACAACAAAAAAACCCCCTATCATCTTGTTAATTCCTTAAAGCTTTAGCTGTTTGCTGTATAAACACATATGGAGGGGTTTCTGATTAGTGGTCCACCTGTAGCAGAGGAAGGAGGAGAGGAAGATGCTGAAAGGTGTGGAGAATTTGGCACTCCAAAGAATTTTAATTGATTTCTATTGCTCCCTCAGGCTGAGGCTGCTTCACACAAGGTCGAGGCAAGGGCACATCTATTGGCAGCTGGAACATTTGTGTCTCCTCTGTTGGTAGCCAGAATCTAGCACTGTCAGTTCAGTTGATATTAGACTTGCTAAGTCTGTAGATCCATCTGTCATATTGTCGATGGTCATTGACTTGCAATGTCCAGTCGTTGGGTATAAATAAGGGAAGTGGAGGTGGGGGGAGTTACCAGGCTTACTGGAGATTGACTTGAAATATCCTGCTGCAATTGCCTCAAGTCAGTACACAATAGACTCTTTATCAGCTATGGAAACAGAGCTGAAATTACCCCCAAGAACTCAAAGGTTATGTATTTGCACTAATGACAGCATCCTAAATGATTCCTTCTGGCATCATTATTGGGACTAAGAAGGCTCATACTGAGCTTGCCTGAACTTGGATTAATTCAGTCAGGGCACAGTGAAGCCAAACTCCTCCAGCTGGGTGAAGTAGCAGAGAGGTGGGGACCTACAGCTGGAATATAGGATGTGCCTACTGCTTCCTTTCATGGTTGAGCTCTTACAGCTATATGTGAAGTGCAGACTAGAAGTAAAGTGCCCTTCAGGGTGAGGGCTGACTTGGATCGGCAGTACCAGCAGGGAGGTGTTCCTGTGCGAAGAATAGTAACCGCTAGTGTAAAAATAATACTACTATCTGGCTCTTTTTAAAATTCACCCTGCCTCTCTCCTGTCGGATGATCCCTAAAGCTGAGCTGAACACTAATGCATTCAAAACTGGAAGCAATCATGCCTCAAGAAACAGCTAATACCAACAGAGCAAAAACAACTGGGATAGATCACACAGCTAGAACCGTATTTTAAAAATCAGCACTTGCTGTAAGGTGTTTTGTTTCATTATTGAAATGTTGGGTGGTTTTCCTGTTGCTTAAGAAGGTGAAGGAAAGCTGTGATATTGCTGGTCAGAGGCCACAGCAATTTTCTACCTCACGGTTCTGAATGGCAACTTCTAGTCCCAGGCCTCCACAGAGACCTCCTCAACTCTTTTTCTTCTTGGTATAAACTTGGATATTTCCAGACATTCTTATCACAGACTTTTCATGTAGCTCTGTTAATGCATCCAAGTCTTTGATTTATATCTGTTTTCCCCAGTTCTGTCCCTCCAGCAATTCTCATTTCTCCTAAATCCTGGCCCGTGACATTGCCAGTTCTTTCAGTCATGAAAACTTCTTTGGGTGAAGAAAGTGAACATACAGGTCTGAAGCAAATAAAAATCCACATGGGAATACCCTGAGACTGGCAAATGTATTCCATCTCTGATTCCAAAGGTGAAAGAGAGATGCATTAGCCTACTGTGCCACCTGGCCTCTGCTTGCGAATCAGATGTTTCTGTAATGATATGTAATACACATGTGCTCATGTGCCTCAAAGCTGTGAGAGCAGTGAAAGGAGGGAAAAGGGGTAGTCTCCAATATGAACAATGCTGTCCCTTTTCTTCCTTTCTCCTTATATCTTTATATGCCAGAAACTGCTTATCCCCCAGGCATCTTGACTCGTCCGCTTCAATAAATAAAAAATGTGCCAGGCAGTTACAACGGAGCTAATTGCTGATAGCTCTCTATTGATCCATCCATTTGGCGGCTCTGATTACAGAGTGATACTTCCACCTAATCACAGCTGTGGTAGCTAGAAAAAAAGAGCCTGGGCTCAAAGCTTTGAAGTGGTATAGTGTTCTCCAGCTTTCCAGACATTCTCCTGGGTGAGTGCTTTAGTGCATGGAGTGGATTTTGTGCTGTGTTGTCAGGTGCAGGCTCTTGGGAAGGGAAGGCTGGTTTGGTGAAACTCTGCTTGTGTAGAGCAGAAACAGCAATTGTGGAGATACCAGTGGCAGTCCTACCTGGGTGAAGCTTTCCATGAGCTGGACTGAAACGATGAACCTTTACTGTCTAGCTGCTTATGCATTCCTCATTGCAGAGAGTTAGCTGATCTGCTAGAGATCAGCTTCATAAAGGCCTGGAAATCCTTGAAGGCCTCTACAAACAGCTCATTGCAACTACTGCACGGCTACATATTGGAGAAGCTTCTTAGCTTACTCCAGCGGAAGCTGTTGTAGCAGCTGGCGTGGAAGGAGATGTTCTGCAATATTTTGAAGGTGTCGTGATGAGTTATGGATATTAGAAGTGAGTATTTGGCTCAGGTATACTTGACTGCATGGGCACTATCTGACATTCAAAACGTGCTCAAATGCTCCCCTACTGTTCTCTTCCCATTGCTTTTCTCCACAGCACTGATGGGTCCCTCGGTTGCTGTTGGCCTAAGGTCTGAACAAAGATGTTCTTGTTTCAAACACAGATAGATTATGTTTTGCCCTAGGGGCCTGGAATACATAACTAGAGCTGGTTGACATTAGCTGAATGGGAAAACTTGTGTCGGAAAATGGCCTTTTTAGAAAATGAACATTTTTGTTAAGCTGGAAAAGGTTATTTGCTTTTTTTCAAAACGTTTTGGGGTTTTAATTTTTTTTGTGGAGATTTTAAGCAATTCACCCAGTTCATTTCTTGTTTTTAATTTTTCTTTGGTTTCTATGTGTTGCCTTGGTAATCCATCTGTGGTTGGGGTTATTTTTCTTTGTCCGTATGTTCTATCGTTGGACACTTTTCTTTTTTCCTCCTGTGTGTATAAGACTATGTTGTCATTGTGCTGCTTCTCTCTTTTGCCCTTTCTTTTTCCTACCATGAAAGCTCTCTCTTTTTTCCTTTCTGGTTATTTAACATTTCAACCTTTTCATATTGGCTTAGTAGACAGGTGCTGTATTTTTTCCTTCCTCCTTTGTGTTCAGCCATTGTACTTTACCAGGCTTTGTGTCACACCTTTAGCCATTTGCCACACCTTTCTACTTCTGGTTCTTTGAGTCATTTTCCTTTCTGAGTGTCTGAGAGTGGTCACCATTCTTTTCTTATTCAAGAATTAAACTCCCTGAAGCATCAACTTTATTTTAAAATCTATGATGAAAAAGGCAATTAAGATCCTGGGGGTGGGGGGGAAGGAAGATGAAGAAAAGAAACAAAACCCAGAAATCCTAGCCTCTGTTCAAAATGACAACTATGACAATTCACAGTTACGTTTTAAATGCTCATGGCTGTTAAATGTAGAGTGCCCTGGGAGACAGAATCCAAAGCTGACTGAGAAAAATAAAAGGCAAAGACTGAGTGAACAGAATTCTTTAAAATCTCTGCAGAAAATGGAGGAAAAAGCCCACCAATTCTGAAAATAAAACTTTATTTTCGTGTTGATTGATAAAGGGTCTTCACATGCTTAAACTGTATTTGACTTAAGGAGACACATTCAGAAGTGACTCTATCTGAATTTAATGAGTTCAGGTCTGTTAATTTCTTTGGCTTTCTCAACATGTTATTGGGGTGTATTTTAGAGTCAGATTCTTTCCCACTTACTGCCTTGTAGCTCAAACCTACTTACTGGTTACCATTATGTTTTACCTGGATAAAAGGCTAAGTTAGTGCTGATGGAGCAGTTCATGTAAGATAAAAAGCAGCTGGAGGCAGAAACCCTTCCACTGGCACAGCTGGTTCTGGGAAAGGATCTCTGTCTTAGGCTTCTGCTTTAGATTTGCTTCCAAATTTAAGGTCAGATATTTGTAGGTATAGGCACCTAGAGATGTGATTTAGGAAGATATTCAAACTACTGCCATTCCTAATTTACAGTGGCCAGGAAAAGAGGAAAGAGCAAAGAAGAGAAAGGGTAAAAAGCGGAGAGCAGGGAAACAAAGTGAGAGAGCTGTAGGAGTTTCACTTCTACCACCTTGTAAATTATTCACACGTGCCAGCTGGTAATTACTTATAATGAACGTCTATAAAGCACTTTGATATGCTCAGATGAGCAGTACTATAGAAAGTGTGTCCACTGTTTAGATCTAAGGGATAAGACACCAGTAGAAAGGCAAGAACTACCCATATAATTATCCTCTTATGATATGTTGGCTCACTGGTGCTGTACCTAGATGCGTTATTAAAGAACCAGATTACTTTTTCAGAGCGTGAACTTCAGAGGCAATAATCTAATGATGATTCAGGTTTAAGGAGCAATGTGGAGCACTGACAATTTCTGGCAGTCTTGCTGAACATGGAATTTGAGTCCTTCCTTTCCCAAAGGGGTGATGTCATCATTATCCTTGAATCCGTCTGTCCAGCTGCACGATTCAGCTGTGCATCTCTTGTGCCCAGCAAGCCAATGATCAAGCAATCTGTAATTTGCATTCGCCTGTGATCTCCCTGCAACATGAGTTGTAGAATGTGCTTAATTAGATTTTTGATCTACTGATTCATAGCAAGATCCCTTAATGAAGCAATTTTCTGCTGATATTTGTCAGTAGCATCCTAAGCTGGACCCTTGATTGTTTGATGCTCCCCTTCTGTGAAGTGCATCCCAATCCCCTGCATTATGTCACTTTGAAATGGAGCCCCGTGGAAATTTACTGTGCAATGAAGTTGTATCAAGTTCATGGCCATGGCACATGCAATCTAAGTGACAGGTGTTTTTCAGTTTGTGGTAACATTTCAGTATAGGGCTGCAGGTTGCATTGGAACAGGTGACATTAAAACTGTTCGTTCCTAATCTTTGTGAGCATCCACTTTTCCCTTCCCAACCCATGTCTTTGCATTTCTGAAGAAGCACCTTCCTCACCTGTTCAGGGTGCTGTTGGCATCTGTTCAGCATCTGCTAGCCAGTTAAGAAAAGTTGGCTGTGGCCCTGGTGAAGTAGAAGAACTTATTACAAGCTAAATTTGGTTAAAAATTTGTGCTGTATCAGATTAAGGGAAAATGTGTTAGTTTAATGGGGGGTTAGCCAAATTAAGAGTAGTCTTATCCCGTATAATGTACAGATGCTCCTCTTGACCTTTTTTGTATTAGAAATCAAAATCAAAGCAGAAATGCAGTGGCATAATAAAGAAAGAAAGGAGGGAAGGAAGGAAGGAAAAAAGGAAGGAAGGAAGGAAGAGACTTGATTAAAATAGAGCTCTTTCATTTATAGATATGTAAGTTAGGTCTTTTCACAGCACCAATTGAAAGCTGGTGACATTTGAGAGTTCAAGATAAGTGAAACACCAGTTGGAGATTAGTATCAAGGAACATTTTTTTAACAAGTGTTCCACAACGGGCCAAAGGTAGCAAAAAAAGTCTTTCCTTCATACGTGCTTATCATTTGAGAAGGAAATAAAAGTTTCATGGTTAGTGTGTCTTTATGTTTTATTCTCAAAATGACCTGTGTATTCATTGTATCACAGCTTCAAAGTGGACTCTTTTCTCCAGCAAAGATCATGGTGGACCTTTTAAGTTTCTATCTTGGGGCAAAACTGCTCAAAGAAAAGAAGAGGTTAAAAAAAAAAAAAAAAAGAAATGAGAACGTTAAAAGAGTGCTGTAGTTTTCTTACCATCAGAGATTGACTGAAAAATCCCTCAGTTAGTTAAATACATATTAAAAATAAATGATAATATAAAAAGTGGCACAGAGGTATAGTACTTGTACAGCCATTTGAAAAAGGAGATGTGTGACCCATCTCCATGTGGAGGAAAGTCACAGTTTCTGTACATCTGTCATTTTAAAAGATTGCCAGATTGTGCAGCCCATGGGAGTAGATCCATTGGACTCGCTGGGACTGCTTAGGTAAAAAAACACCAAACATGCAGCAGCTGCATGGCCTGACCCTAAGTGGGCTACATGTACTAAAAACTGTATAGATAAGTCACAGCAGGAGGGAAACATCACATGCTAAGGGTCCTTATGCCATCCAGCACCGCCAGCTGGAATTCATCCCAAAGGGCAAACCAACTGCTGGGGTAGTGCTGAGTATCAACAAGGCCAGAGAAACCTGCTGGGAGGTACCACCTGAGGACTGGGTCCCTGAAACAGTGGTCACTGTTTGGCTGGTGCAAATGATGGTGTTGATCCTGCTAGGGATGTTATTTAATTAAACTGCTGGTATGCCTACTGTTGGGACATGTTTGAAAGGGGTGTGGGAATGGAGCTACTGTCTCCCTTCCCAGCTAGCTCTTTGATCTGAGATGCAGTAGGGTCCAATGATCAGGGTGGATGTATGGAGCAGGTGTACTGTACCGTACAGTGCTCTGCTCCCTTCTCCTGTGTGACCTCCAGCATGTCCCTAAGTCTCTTTGTTCAGTCTGTACAATAGGGAGAAAAGCTCTTCTGTACCTTCTCAGGCTATTGTGATGATGAATACGTTACTGATTGTAATGAACTCATATACTAGAACTGTGGGAGACATATAAGCATCTGAGATAGGTAACAAGAAGCACGTAGGAAAGGGCAGTGCACTAAAGCTTTCATTGGCAGAATTGCATCTTTCACATCCTGCTGAGCTTTACCTGCTGCGGATCACAATGAACAACTTAGGCCCTGAAGCAGGAGGATTGATATTCTTTGTATTTTACTTTTATCCAAGCTGGTGGAACGTGAAATGCTATCTTACCTCTTCTCAGTAGTGTCTAATCCTTCCTGGGCTCTGTCTGAGCTCTTTGTCCATGGAATACCATGTGGGAGTGAGTTCCACAGGTTAATTACATGCTAAATAGTGTTTCATTTTTGTCTGTTTCCAATAGGTGGCCCTTAATTGCAAATTGCCCTCCAGGTCTTGTGTTATGGGAAAGAGTAGAGAGAAAGGGAACAAGTAATTGCCCTTCTAGACTTATCTGCAGTGCTCTCATATATCTACTCTCCCTCTTTTGCTTTCTACCCCTCATCATCCCAAAGCTTTTCATTTTCCTTCTAATGGATTACATTCTTCCCCCTGTATAATAATGCAATCTACTTTTGCTGCCCTCCGCTGTGTCTCTTTCTGCTTGGCCTTTTTAGTGACTAAACCCGAGCACATTATTGCAGCAGAGGATGAAACCTACTTTTACACAGAATGGCAGAATATTATCTGTATTACTGTCTTGTCTCTTTTTAATATTCTTCTGTTTGGGGTTTTGTTTGGTGTTGCAGTCCTTGGGAGCTGCTGAAAAATGCAAGTGATTTCTCAGGAAAGGAGAGATGTAGTGACATTCTGGGGCATGCTGGGAAAGTGATCCCTGGATCACCAGATGTCATGGGTCTTTGGGAAACACTTTCAGTAAGCTTTCAGGTGACTACAAAGACACTGCAGCTCATTGGTGATCTTTGTGGCAGGATGAAATATCTGTAGAGCAGAATCTGAATCTGGTCAGTTTATGCAAAATTTGTAAAACTCCAAAAATATGCTGATAGTTTATGAATGTTATTAAACATAGGAAAGAATTAAATTTTATTTCCTTTGGAGATTAAACAGCTCTCTAGCCTGTAGAAATAAATCCTGAAAACATTTCTGATGATAGGAGGCAACTGAAGTTTGCTGTTTGCTTTTACAAAGAAAAGAAAATGCATCTAAGAAGGACTGCATTGGACAATGCCCATTGGGACCTGGTGATCCATGCCAGCTCCATCCCTCCTGAATGTCTGCCTGGCCTGGCCTCCTTCTAGAGGTTTGTACACAGCCAGAGGTGGCATTTCATGGAGGGCTGCCAGCAAACTCGTGAAGTAGTACTATTTTTATGGATACATCTTTCATTTTATCGGGTGAATGACCACATAGATCTCATTCATCATGGCATACATGACTCAGCATTGCAGTTTGATGGCTCTACATCACTTCAGAAAGTCATGTGTTGATATGAACACTGTAATCCTATCATGCAGTGTTATGTTACTGTATGAAAATGGTGACTCAAACACACTGACTCCGTTATTCTTCAAAGCATTTTTTCCCCAGGAGAAAAAAATCTAGATTGGATTTTCCTGTTCTGCTGTCTGTTCTCTCTAGCATAATTTGTAAATAAGATAGTGTCTTTCTTCATGAATTCCCCCTAATCCTTAGCAAAGCATATGATGAAATTTTGTGAGGATGTATAAAGGATGTATTTATGACCAGATCTCCAGCTGATATATATCAAGACAGTTTGTATTGCGTTTGTAGGGCTGCGCTGCTTTATACCGCTGGAATACCTTGCCTATTGTTATTCAGACTATCTTAAACATAGACACTGTTAGCACTGTTAGGTACTCTGCTTTTCTTTGTAGCACTTAGTAATAGTATGTGATTCTCACCCTCCACAGTTTCTGAGCGATATGAAAAACTAGAAAAAAATACATGTAATGCCATGCCTTGGAGGGATTAGAGAAACAGAGGGAGGAGAGATGTGAGGAACTAAATCTATGTAGTCTAGAAAAGAGAGAACTTGGGGGGATATGATTGAAGTCTATAAACACCTTCCAGGGAACAATACAAATTGTTCAGGGAAGGGAATTATTTACTCTCTAACTGTAGCAGCACAAGCAGCAATGGCTTAGATGAATAAAAGAGAAGTTTGTGTTAGTTTGAAAAGTTTTTCAGTAATGGGAATTAGGATGTCAACACTATGAAGTGGGTATATGTATGGCATATTGTAACATAGTGGTGTTTGAGGTGTTGTGTCTGCTGGATGGTACCGCTGACAATCTTGAACGTAAATGAATTAACTTTGGTTCCTATCTCAATTTTAAATACTGACCATAAAGGTGACATTACTCTCATGCTTAGTAAGTTTTGAAATTAAAAGCTTAATGAAGAGTTCAAATATCAATTGCTGGGCCTATCCGTTGGAACACTTTCTCTGAAACCTTGGCTCCAAGGGGAGCTCTATCAGTAGCTGGTAGGCAGCTGGAGAGCTGAGAAATGGCAAGATCATTTGATTTCTAAAGAAAAATTTTATTTCTTCCTGTGATCTGAAGGCAGAAAGTTCCATTTCCCTAATGTTAATTCTGTGAGAGATCTTCTTCCACCAGCTCATGATTTTTCAAGGCATATTTGCTTGATTACATTGAGCAAAAGGTTTGCATTTACAGCTATAGGAAAGCAAGTTGGAGAAGTTGATGCGTTGACCTTTAAAACACAAAGAATTTTGTCATAATCCCAGCTTTCCCTCATGAAGGTAGTCAGCCTGTGCTCATTTTCGAACTATGTTTGATGTGTTATAAGCAGAACTTTTGGCCAAAAGATCCATCAGGAGCAGTTCAGAGAGTGATGTTTTACAGGAGCCAGGCAGGCATTAGAGCATGACCTTGAAAGAGTAACACTCCAGGCTGGGGAGACATGGGGTCACCTTCAGCAGAAATGCAGTGCTGTGAAACAAAGCATAAATCAATAAACATGGCCAAGGTCTTGAAAACAAAAGTGAAAGGCAGTGTAAACATATCCCAGCATGATCTCTGGGGGACTCAGAGGAGTGTTAGAGATTTCAGAAAGACTGGTGAGGTCACCCAGAAAGCAACAGTAGAGTTTGGAGACTCCAAAAATGGATCTTGGCATTGGCTGTCTTCTAAATTGTTTGGTTTTCTAGGATCCTCAAATGGAGAAGCCAGGGATAGTCTGGGGTGTGTAAATAGTCTGGGAGCCCCAGAGATCTGTCTCAGTGCTATAGTTTCATCTTTCAGTGCCTAGTACATATTCCCCAGCTATCTTAGAATTGTCCTGGTGCCCGTCCAACCTCACAGGTCCCTTTAGTTGTACCATTTACAATCTGGCTCTGTGAACAAGTTTCTGCCAAGTGAAGAGGACAGTGACGTTTCAGCATAAGTGTGTCAAGCTACTGCCCATGTGCATCCTCTTATCATTGATGAACATAAGATAGCTTGTTCCCACCTACTCTTGTAAAGTCAGAAAAAACGAAGGCTTGAAATAAGCTTCTGTGCAGGAAGAGAAATTAGATTAATTTTGTTGAATAGGAGGCTGTTGGGAGCTTGAGAATCCTGTTGATACTATTCAGTATAACAGGATGTCGTGGTTTAACCCCAGCCGGCAACTAAGCACCATGCAGCCACTCGCTTATTCCTCCCCCCCACCGCTGGTGGGATGAGGAGGAGAATCGGACAAAAAAAAATCGTGGCTTAAGGTAAGAACAGTTTAATAATTGAAATGAAATACAATAATAATAGCAATAATAGTAATGAAAAGGGAGATAACAAAAAGAGAGAGACACAAACCCCAAGAAAGACAAGTGATGCACAATGCAATTTCTCACCACCTGCTGACTGATACCCAGCCAGTCCCTGAGCAGCGACAACTCCCCCCAGCTTATATACTGGGCATGATGTTCTATGGGATGGACTATCCCTTTGGCTAGTTGAGGTTGGCTATCCTGGCCGTGCTCCCTCTCAGCTTCTTGTGCACCAATTCACTGGCAGAGCAGGGGAAACTGAAAAATCCTTGACTTAGGATAAGCACTGCTCAGCAACAACTAAAACATCAGTGCATTATCAACATTATTCCCATACTAAATCCAAACCACAGCACTGTACCAGCTAATAGGAAGAAAATTAACTCTATTCCAGCTGAAACCAGGACACAGGGCTAAGAATTCAGAGAGCACCTTGAAAATATCACACCTCAAGGCAGCCTGGCGGCAGAGAGTTTTCCAATCAGTGAAATGCTAGGAAGGCTATTTCCAAATGGAAATGAGTGAGCCTATTTTTTTTACCTCCCATCTGGTCTTTCAGGAAGCATTGTCGAGTCCACAGTATGGATTGCTTAATGCGGGTCTTCATTTCCCCCCAGCAAAGGAATACATTCACCTCCACTTCATGCTAAAACCCCCAATACCTCTAAATTGTCCCTGGAGCTAGTATCCCACTTCTAAATGCCCAGACTGGTCCCACAACTTAGAAGCTGCAGCCTTCAAATCAAGTTGGGTTTGGGTTTTTTTCCTCCCTTGACATGGGTTAGTTGACAAGCAAGCCTCCACCCAGATAATTAGTGGCAAAATAAGTTAATAACAAATAAATAATGGATTTATACATAGTAAGAGCAAGATTTAGAAGTTGCAGTTGTCTTCCAGAATAAATAATAATTAAAAAAAAAAAAGCAGAGGGAGCAAGACAGTCCATTAAGGCATCACATTAATTCAAGGCTGTATTTTTTCACTCTTAAAGTGAGGTATTTGGCAGAGCTGCTCAGTACATCTCCAATGAGCTCAAAAGCTTGTTTGTAATAAGCTGCATTTCTGCTTGCTGCAATAATTCGTGAGAGACAGAGAGTCTACCTGTAACCACTCTCTGCAGCTCTCACATCTGAAGTGGAGAACAGTCTTCTGATTGGAAACACGTTTTTGGAGGGAAGAATGAATTTGGATGGAACCAAAGAGAAGATGAAAATTCACCTTCCCTGTTCCTTCTTCCACCTTCTGCTTTTCTTATGTCTTCTACTTTATGCCTTAAGTACTTGAGAAGGGTCTTGCAGACCATGAGATCTGCAATTGTGCCTTTTCCTTCACAAAGTTATCAGAGCTCTTTTGCTGTTCAATGCACAAGTGCTTCAGTGAGTTAGTCTTTCCAGAAACCTTGTCACTGGAGACACTGAGCACTATCCTAGGTAGCTCAGTAGGAATTGGACTGCTGTCTGAAGGATGGAGCTCATGACTTCATAGGCTTTTTCTTTGCAGAGCTCAATGGTGCTACAATTAATTAAGCTTCGCTTCTTCAGAGCTCTCCAGGGGAAGAGTCTCCTAGGCTAAGAGAAGCTTTCACTCATTCTCACCCTATTTCTTCACATTCCTTCTTCCCAGCAGGACAGTTTTCCCATCCTGGGTTTCAACCTTCCTTGTTTGTAAAAGAGCCGCTTAGTGGTAACATTGTTAATTACAACACCTGCAAGGTTCACTGGAATTTTAGGTTAAATGGTATCCAGATATCAGGAAAGGTTACACGCTGACAAATCAGTTCTGACAATGAAGCAACGCCCAATTTTTCCTCTTCTGCTAACTTTTATTCTGGTTTGGCATAAATGAAGCAGTCCTTTCCCATCATGCTTTGCATTTAATTGCCTGATTAGTTTTCTATGCTACGCACACTTGGTGCAATATTGACTTTTTAGACCTCTTCCCACCCTCTCTGTCACCACCCCATTTCTCTCTATCATCCTGCAAGCTCTCATTCCAGCCTGCCCTGACACTTTCAGCAGCTTACTGGTAACCCCAGTCTAACCCTTCCCATTAGAGATAGGATATAAAGAGTCAGCTAAAGGAAAAACCTAGGCTGACAAAAGAAAGGGTGACTGACTTTGCTGGCTTCTTGAGCTTAATCATGATGGCTTAAACTTGAAGGGATTGCAGGAGAGAAAGGACCTGGGTGAAGGTTTTGAAGATGAAGAGCCACAGCATGAAGACCTGGCTGAGCTGTGGAGTTGTCTCCAAAACTTAGATAAAAATATTTCCTTTGATTAAAATCAGGTTTTGTTTGAATAGAAGTGAGGTTCCTTTTTCTGGTTCCCTTTGCAATGCAGCATGTGCCATGACAGCATCTGCAGCAGCTGAGAAATCAGCAGAGGGTACGGATGCTGGTGGTGTCTAAACATTTCTGGAGGAACTGCCAGTTGGCAAAGTGACTACCGCTTTCTTTTGGGTACTAACCGCTTCAGGAACATCACAAGCAGTTTGCCACAGTTATGAAGATGAGACCAAAAGCACCTGTAGTGGAGGGGTGGGCAAAAGGAAAGGATAAGAGGAGAAAATATTAGAAAGACAAGAAATTAAAGGTGGAAGAAAGGACTTTGGTTTGAGCGTGGTCCAATGCATCACTGACACTCAGGCTGTGAGCTTTTCTAATGTGTGGTGTTAACCACTGAGAGCTGAGGAATTAAGAATAAGACAAGAATATGCCTATACCTTTTTTTACCACTCTTTTATTGCCTAGAGACCTTTTCCTCAGGTCAGTCATGGAACCACATAAATTTCTATCTAGGATGCTGCTTTTCCAGTTTACATTAGCTCTTTATTCCTACAGTCCCTTTTGTTGGCAACTCATCCAAGCACAGTCTGGAAATGAGAGAATGTTGCCATCTCCATGATTAATGATTTCCTCCATTGAATTGCAATTACAGGTTTTAATCAGTTCATTATTCCACCTAGTTTTTTGGGTCTTGACAGTTTTGCTGTGGAAACTAATTGAATTGGCTTCACCTCAAGGCTTTCCCACAAAAAGATCTTGTCTTGCCTTTGGGGATTGTGGGGGCTAATTGGCCAACTCGGATTTAATTTCCTCTTTTACCAACCTGGGAAAAAAAAAAAAAAAAAAGATATTCTTATTTCCCAGTCCTTGCCAGCCAAAATTCCCATTTTCTATTTCACTTTCCAAGCTCTCTTTCCTTTAAAGTGCAAAATGGGTGCACTGCTAAAAGTTCAACTTCAGAAGTTCAACTTCAGACAACAGTTGGGAGCTCATTATTTTAGTCTTCCTCTTCCTCAGAGGGTGGTTGCTTCTCAGAGACTGCAACTGTTTCTTCCCTGACTGTCTTTTCACTTCAGCTGGTTTCATGGCTCCTGTTCATAAGGAGAGGTCCTGTGACCAGTAAAATTCTTGTTTGCAGCATCTATTATAAGTCATCCTTCAATTTTGTTTTTCTGTGTGCCTTATTACTTTAATTCAGAGGTGAGCAAGCAGTAAATTCCCCAAAGATGTATACTCTCAGAAAAGAATTCGAATTAGTGGATACTTAGTACTCTCTACAGCTGCCAAAAAGCTCACAACTGGACTCCATTGTATAACACAGGTGTGATCCAAAAGAAATTTCGGCATCAGCTGGAGTCAGACTGAGTTGTTAACACAGTGTGAGAAGATATGTAATCAGTAGCTGCAACAGCCCTCCCAGGTAGAACCAACCTGCTAAGCTGTGCTGGTTTTGTCTGGGATAGAGTTAATTTTCTTCATAGTAGCTAATATGGGACTCCATTCTGGATTTGTGCTGGAAACAGTGTTGATAACACAGGGCTGTTTTCATTCCTGCTGAGCAGGGCTCACACAGAGCCAAAGGCTTTTCTGCTTCTCACCCCACCCCACCAGCGAGGAGGCTGGGGGGGCACAAGGAGTTGGGAGGGGACACAGCCGGGACAGCTGACCCCAACTGACCATATGACGTCATGCTCCGTATATAAAGCTGGGGGAAGAAGGAGGAAGGGGGGATGTTCGGAGCGATGGCGTTTGTCTTCCCAAGTCACCGTTACGCATGGTGGAGCCCTGCTTTCTGGAGATGGCTGAACACCTGCCTGCCCATGGGAAGTGGAGAATCAATTCCTTCTTTTGCTTTGCTTGCCTGTGAGGCTTCTGCTTTACCTCTTAAACTGTCTTTACCTCAACCCATGAGTTTTCTCAATTTTACTCTTCTGATTCTCTCCCCCACCCCACCAGGGGGGAGTGAGCGAGCGGCTGCATGGGGCTTAGTTGCCATCTGGGGTTAAAACCACAACATAAGCTTTCAGTCGCATGGAAGCGCTGCCGTTCACTTTTCTATCTGCTTGCTTATTTTATGGTAGGTGTCTAGGTCACATGAGACAGATTTTCAGAAGCATGCTCTGAGTGTCAATTTCTTTCACTGTATTTGCCTGGGAGACTGTCTTCTTAGGATCTGTCTTACTGACATTGAGAACTTTAACTGAAAGGGTGGGTTACAGAACAGCCATGGTAAAGGCCAAAAAAGGTAAAAGAGAG
This sequence comes from Buteo buteo, assembly GCF_964188355.1. Taxonomy (NCBI): domain Eukaryota; kingdom Metazoa; phylum Chordata; class Aves; order Accipitriformes; family Accipitridae; genus Buteo; species Buteo buteo. The sequence continues at coordinate 23,239,543 of NC_134183.1, forward strand.
AAGAGCAGCTCCTAGTGATGACAACCACATACCAAGTGGGATTTTCAGAGCCCTGAACCTTGCACATTTGGACTCAAGAAAAGAGTTTGTTTGTAATTAATCTATGGTTTTGATTGGTGTGCATGTATTTTAAAGTTCAGTATCCAAGCTGGAAGTTGGAGCCAACCCTTTCTCTTTCCTACATGCAGCACTGGATTTCTCTCTGCCAGGGCTTTCAGGTCTCTTCTTTGTTCAAGAGAAAATAACCCAGTCCCTGGCTGGGATGCTTTGGAAGGGGGTAAAGTTAAATCATGGAAAGTTGAACATGTTTTCCTACCAGTTAGTTTTGGAGATGGAGATTTTTAAAGAAGCAAATGTATTAGGGAACCAAAGTCTGTTATCTTACGTTTTTCCTTTTTTTTAAACATTTTTTCTTTAATGAATCAAAGTGTTTCTGAACCTGCCTTTTCATCCCAGCAGGAGTCACCAGCCAATATAACTATCAGAGAAGAGGGCACAGTGGCATCCTAAGTTCCATTTTTCATTGGTGCTTTGCTGTAATTAGAAGACTTTCTGCCTTGATGGCAAAGCCATAGGCTACAAGGCCAACACAGAAATGGGGCAGAACCATACTATTCACCTCAGATTCAGGTTCCTTTTATTAAATGATAAAACCATAAGTTTCCATTTCACAGCAAGAGTTTAAGGCTTCAGTCAGAAGTGAAAAGGTGCATCATGCTGGAAAGCTGTTTAAAAATACATGCTGCATATTAACAGAGCACAAATGGAATAAGATTTTTCTTAATTCTTTCAGTTATTAAGGTACATCAAAGGTACTTGCTTTTTAAATGATGAAAGAACATCCTGTCCTTTTAGGCAAGGTGATTAGGGATATTAGTATCAATAATATCAATTAGTATCAGATCCTTTTGGTATCGTTAACAGGGAATAGCATTCATCTGGCAACTCACAGTGCAGTATCCAGAAGGGAGCTTATTAAAAATATGACTCTCTTCCCCTTCCCCCACAACCCTTTGGCTTAATTACCTCATTAATAATAATGCAGGATCCAAAAAGTAACTTCCTCTTGGGTGCTTCCAAGATGTGTTGTGGAATTACAGACACCAGCAAGATCGAGAGATATTTATGTGCTCTGACCTCACATGGGAAGAGGGGATGTAAAACTGGGGAGCCATAAGAACACAGCAGAGTCTGGAAAGTGCAGCATGGCTTGTGATTGCAACCACATTTGAACACGCTTTGCAAGCAAAGAGAGTGCTCTGTGAGCTCAAGAGAAACAAACAATAACAGTTCCTCTAATGTGCAAAAATAAAGATCTGTTGTTTAAAGAGCACACAACTGTATCTACCACCTCCTGATGCTTTTGACAGGAATCACAGAAGGAGCAGATTGGATCAGCAAAACTTCACTCAGCCCTGACAGTTTGATTGCACTGCTGTGGAGGATATGACAGATGTTGGAACAGCACGAGCAACTTAAACAAAATGCATCAAGCACAAAGCTGGGGCTCAACCTTTCCTCCACTTAAAATGATTTGCAGTCTCTGAGGGGTCAGAATGTAGGGGTGATGGTTTTACATGTACGGGGAGGGAAAGAGGGGGAAAGGGAAGATTGAGACAAGTGGGAAAAAATTGCCTCCAGATGATGAAGTGCCCAGCAATATCAGACAAGTGTGTAGAACTCAAAACATGCTGTTTGCCTTTCGTGAAATTATTCTGAAATGAATCATAGCTAGGGCACAGGAGGCTTTGGAGATTCATCGAGCAAGCAGAGAACAGATAAACAAGCTTTACAGCATGTGCAAATGTAAAAATAAGAAGCAAAATATTCAAAGGAGACAAGGGGCTGATGTTTGGCAGCTCATTCCTTCCTCAGATATTTACCTACCTGTGGCATTGTTCTCAAATTTGCTAAGCACTCCTTGCTCTTGCTGATTTTACATACTGTGCTCAGCATTTCTGAGAAGCAAGACAAAGGGGAAGAGAAGTATTCAAGTCACGTACCAGAGGATCTGATAGAGACAGTAGGCATGTGCAGTGGTGATGCTTAGGCGACAGCGTTTCAGAACCAGTGCCTAGCATGCCACTGCCAGATGATGAATTTAGCCTATACATTCAGTGAGTTCTTGCAAGCCACGCCAGACTGCTTTCCACATCATAAGCAAGCTATTGATTTGCCTCCTATGCTTCATGGAAATCTCTTCTACTCTCTCTTATGGGTACATATGTGAGGTCAGCAGTCATATTTCACGCTCACCATTTGGTGTTTGTCATTACAGCAGTTTTTATTTTAATGCGGGTAAAACATAATCAGAAGCTCACAAAGTGAAGTAGGTGGTAGCACCAGCTAGATATAAGGAGTTATGTGGGCTGTGAATGTGTTAACATCTTCCACAGTACTATGAATGCACCACCATCCTTAAACAACACACCTTTCCTATTCAGGTTTCAGGCATAGGCACAAAATGACCAAGTGGGGCAAGAGGGTCTTTGCCAACAAGCTGACTAGACTTACATAAGGGGAGCTTTAAACTAGATTTAGCATGGGCAGGGGCTGGAGTTTTGTGCAACAGGGAAGAGCCAGGGTATTAAGAACCAATAGGGCTGCTACGATCTTAATTTTAAAATACCACTCTTTTCTCAAACTTTTTACACCCCCATATTTTAATGGGCTTTCTTTTCTACCATTAGTAGAAAAGATTCCCTGATCCACTGCCCTTTCCTTTCTCAGATCCCTCCTGTAGATGTATTTCCTGTGGATGCCTCCAAGATGGGAATCAAACTAAAAAAATAGGATTTTCATAATATTATAAGCTCCTGTAATGTTTTTCTTTCTCTTTACTTTCAAGTGCATCCCAAGCAGGTGGCAGCTTTCTGGTTTCGTTTATTCACAAAATGGACTCAAAAATCCAGCCCACACCTTCCACTTAAAGTATGTTGATCCCAAGTCTCCTCCTCAAGGACTGTTCAACCTGGACTCTGGGTCATCTCCTTATATCCAGATGGGACAACAAATATCCTGCAAGACTGAGCCAGCAAACCACACATCATGTTTCTTAGCAAGCAAGACCATCATTTGCTTACAGGCTGAGATTTTCAGGATAATACTGTATTGCAACTTAATGTATTGTCATACTGCTTTTATATTCCAGCCCACTCCTATGCAAGCTCTTTGGGGTAGGATTGCTCTCATTTTGCATCATGTGTAATGCAAAACACATTCATTGTCTTTGCAGAGAAAACTGAGTAAATATCTAAGCAAAACACAATTTTTTCTGTTTATATTTTGCATGCTCTAGACCTTCCCTAGTTCAATGACATATATCTAAAATTCAGGACACAGGATATTCAGACAGCCCTGGTGCTGAACTTTGCAGGCATATGTGGATTTAATAGTTCAGACTCATCTCTTTTTGCATTGACCATTTTAATACCCTTCATCTATCTCTGCTCAAACATCTAATTGGGGTGTCCCTTCTCAGCAGCATGATGCTTTGCAAAATGTAGCCCTTTGTACGTAAAATCTGGGTGTCTAAATAGACCTGGTTACGTGCCCTCTTCTGTAGTTCATGAAGAGATGAAGGCACTGCTAAAAGATGATTAATCGATTAACTTTATTTACCAATGGCTACAATGTGTGTATTATTTACCTCCATTGATTTGAAAGGTAGCCACAAAATTTAGTTTTGACTAGATGCCTAATTCTAAGTGGCTAAACTACCTGAGACTAATTCCACTCTTTCTTACAGTGGTTTAGTACTTCATTTTGTACATGTTTCCTGGGATGGCAAGCCACAGTAATTAGCAGATTGAAGGCCAAGAAATGGAGATAGCAATAGGAAAAAAAAGAGAGCTTAGCTAAATTTTCATAATCTTAATTCCTCTAGGAGGAACTAATTTTGATTGGAATCTGGAGCCTGGGGAGTGGACAGGTGTTTGGGGCTTCTTTTTTTTCCCTTTCAAAAGATTTTGCCTATCCCTAGAAATCTCATGTAAATTAGAAATATCGCAAGTTTCCTGCTGTGGCTGCTTCCTTGGCTAGATATGACTGGAGTAACAAGCAGCGTAACAAGTACATGATGACATAAGAAAACAGCAGTACACAAATACACTCTGTGCAAGAGAATCCAAATCACAGTCTTGGGCATTCATTGACTCAGCTAGGTTTGGCAAACAGAATAGGGATTTATAAAAATAAGGTTGCGCCTTTCAATGCTTTTCAGCTGATTTTATGCTAAAAGAAACCTGAGGATCAGAGCAATGACACACACAAGGCTAAAGTCTCTGAAATCCCTGCAGGCCTTATTATGTGTATAAGGAGACAGACAGCACATTTTTCAGGGCTGGGGAAGCTATTGCACTTGATTTAAGGGTAATTAAATTGTGTGAGTGACAGCAAAGATGACATGTGATGCGTCAGACACCTTTTCTCCATTTCGCTTCTGCTTGGCAAACTCATCTGCATGCTGAGTGAAGGACAATGTCTCATAGCCTTCTGCCTCTACCCTTGTAGGCTTTCTGTTCTGCTTTCCCCGTTCCTCCTCACAGCTCTCCTCTGCTCTGGGATTTCAGAGAGAATATCTGGCTTTTGCTAGTAACTAGATCCTTATTCCTTCCATGGCTAAGTCAACAACAAAACATTTATTCCTGTTCTTGGTCATGCTCTAGAGCATAAAAATTACCAGTATAGTGGGCTATTGAGAATAAAATAGCCCCTGCACTGAGACATTTTTGTTAGCTGCTGTGCAATTTTTTGTTAGCTGCATTCCAGTGCAAATGAATGCAGGAAGGGATGCTGTACTCATTGGTATTTTTAATCTGCCCATGGCTCATTTTTATTCCAATAAATCAACCAAAGCCAATGTGAGAGTAAGGATTCATTGTGAATATTCAGTTCTGGAAGTGAATGAGTCTGCAGTTGTATACACAGTACTTGCAGTGCACAGCCTGGATCTGATGGCTGATAGATGTGTGGCAAACAGGCATAGGAAGATGGAGGAAAGTCTTCTCTCTCACTAACACAAGCAGTTCCTTCCATGCTGCTGGACACTGGGTCCCAAGTGTTCAGAAGACTGTTGTTTAAGCCTCATTTCTGAAAGACCTGTCTTGGATATCTTGTGAGGGGGTTGAAGGCCATCCATGATTGCAGATAGATGTATTTACATTAAAATAGAAAGACAGAGAATGCACACAGAGCTGATAATTGTTCACATTATTTCATCTGCCTAATAGCAGAACAAAATTACTGCCAGAATGGAGTTCACTGCAAGTGAAAACAAAAAGCCTGAGGCACTCACGGAGCCATTAAAGAGAAGGGAAGGTTTGGGCTTTGACCTGTGACGGTCATTTGCCTCCTTTGACTGAACCTCTAAGTTGAGCTGAATCAAACTGAAAGTAGTCATGGACTCAATGGTATGTCTCTGTGGGCAGCAGGTTGCCAAAGGGAGAGAGGGCAGCAGTTCACGTATCTTAGAAAGGCAGCATTTCTTTCACTGGTTCCTGATTAAAAATGATGTGAGACACAGAGCTGTGTGGGGGATCCATGGGTGATGACAGCCTTTGGGGGTTTTCACCCCTTTGATTTAGAAAGTGAGGATTCAAGTTGTGGAAAGGATACCGTTTAGATGAGATAGTTTATGAGTGAACAATGTTGCTGAACTAACCAAAAATAGACAGTGATTCTGGAGGAAGAGTCTGCAGGGGAAGAAGTGTCCAATCCTTCCTCTGATAAATGTCACTCCAGTAGTATTGCTTTTGTCTCCTATTTCTGGAAGTAGAACTGAGGTTTTTAGGTTAAAGAAAGGTTTGGAAGGAAATTGAGAGTCACAGAGTTGGGATCTATATTCTTTGACATGACAGATCACACCAGATCAGGTTGACTACTGTCACATCAGAAAATCAAGCTTAAGATGCTTGTTCTGTTCTTTTTCACTAATACCTGGCATAAGGACCTTCCTGAGACCAGTTATTCAGGGAGAAAATAGAAATGTCAGAAGGAGGGTAGGGAGGGAGTGAACACAGCTTATAACACAGCAGTCATAGTGAAATTGCCAGTAACTGAACAGATTTGTTTAACTACTTTGGATAATAAGGATTTTTTATTATTATTATATTACATTGTGCCCTTATGCACTTCTGGGTACCCACATGTGTACATATGGATTGTCTCCTTTGCTATGCATCTTTTGAAGCAATATGTCTAGCATGTTGCTAGCATGTCTAGCATTCAGTCTCACCTCCATCAGATGCTCTTATCCTCCTGGCAGTGATTTCCCATGATAAGGTCTTCATGGCTCACCTCCCTCATGTAACAGAAATGTAGCAAGGGTCTAGTCTGAGGTATTTAATAGAGGGCTCAATACTTCTGGTGGAAGGAGGGGTGCTCATACAAAGCTGTAATGACTAGCTGTCAGGGAGATGCATGGTGTCCTTTCAGCAACTGAACACAAATGGATGAGTCCCTTAATTAGAGCTATGGGTTAGCAGAGGCACAAATGGAGATGTCTTCCATCATCACTGGTGAGGAGGGAGGTAGGGCAGAGAAACTGGTTTGCTTTTGTTAGCCCCAGGCATCCTTTGCACTGGTATGTGTTCACCTCCTCATTTGTATCACTCTCCCTTTAGCTGTTTATTTCTTCTTTCGTTTCTCCCTGCATTCCTTTCCTTTCCTTACTGCCTTCAGATTCCTAACAGGAACTAGTTTCCATTGTAAATAGCTGGAACCTCCTGTTTTTCCATAACAGACTTCCCTAACCCAATTGTTCAGAACTGCAGTAAACTTTAAAGACCACCTGCAGGGTTGTTATGTATAGGTAGCTCAGTGTTGCAAATAAAAGAAACTGAGACACAGTTAGAGTCAGTGAATGCTCCTAAAATGCTGAAAACAGAGCTCAAGGATTGTATTCCCATCTCTGGACTCTCACCCGTAGGTACTGTGTAGGCAAGTGAGCTCTTTTGCTCCATGTCAGGTACAACAATGCACAAGCACAAATGCGATGCAGTAAACAGAGATCCGGGGCTTTAGAAAATATACTTGTATCAAAGGTGGTCTATAGAAGGCAAGAAGGATAGGTTTATTTCTAGCCCAAATGTGAAGAAATTTCAAAAAGCGGAAAATATGTACCTTTTCAAGTTTCTGTGAGAGGAAGAGACACCCACTTCCCTTCATTCATATCTCTGCCCCTCACAACCTTTTTCTCAGATCTAGTTGATCACAGCATCAGCTGCATCTCTCTGCCCACACACAACTTAAAAACAGAAGCTCCTTTTAGCTTATTGCACTGGGGGAGCATGGGGGGAGTCTGAGACCTTGCCCCCCCCCAACATCTCCTCTGGGAAGTCCAAGGAAATGTAAAGTCCCTTGTGCTAAATTCAGAGGTTTTGGCAGGTAGACAGCAACAACAGGAGGTGGAAACAGACAGCTGCGCAGGGGAGGAAATGGTGATATAAATATATGTTTAATTGCAGTTTAATTACAATTACTTACTAGGCAAAGTTTATTTAAATGCAGTGTAATTAGAGTGAGACCTTGATTTAATCACAGTCTTATCAGATACGGTTACTACTATTTTCCTTCACTTCCTCCTCCTCCACCTCCTCTTACGTTCCCTCTCCTGAACTTGCCCAAGGAAATTAAAATCCAAGGTTTGAAGTAAGCAGAAGGTATCCATCTTGGAAAGTTTTCAGTTTCCTGAAAATTCAGTTGCCAGGTGGCTACCAGCCCAGAATTTTCTCCCTGGAAATTGTGAACCCCCCCTCTGTCCTGGCAAGCCATTATTCTTCCTTAGCAGCTAATGATAATGGATCCTCATTAGCTGGGAATGACTTATCATGAATATAATTCATCACTGATGGCAGACCTCATAACCCATCTGCTCACAATGAGTAAATTATATAGCCCAGTCAGATGAGATGGATTGTTCTTTCTGATCTACCTTTGGAGTGTCGCCACATCCTGTTCCAATCAGTACATACTTTGTCTTCACTCCATGATCTAGGTGAACATGAGGAGAGACATTTGGGCAAAACCTCTTGAGCAGCTGACCCCCGATCTCATCATTCACCATTTTCCCTCTTTCACTGCTGCTTCTTCCTATGCTCCTTGCCATGAGTCTGGGCATGGCAGTAGCTTACTTCTTTAGGAGACAAGCACTAACATCAGACATCTCCCGTGGACTTATTGGTATGTTCATGGCTTGCTCCTGCATGAAAACTTTCCCCACTCTAATTGTCACAGCACTTGGCTCTTTCATGGATGTTGCATGTTTAAAATGCTATTAAGCAGTCCCAGCCAGAAGAGGAAAGGGGAATGAGAGGTTACTCTTCTGCCTTCTCATCTGAGGGCTGCATTGCCTCCTCTCACCTTCTTCTCTAAGGGTTAGTCATCTTGTGGCTGATAGCCACTCCTGAGAGCACAGTTATTCCTTCCCATCCTTCAGTATGAAGAAACTCGGGCACAGACTAGTAGTCATAGCTGGTAGTCTACATAGATGTGGCAGACTATGGTGGGAGGGGAAATATGCACAGCAATTTGCCAGAAACACATGGCAAACTCATGGTCAGGCTGGGATAAGAGTCTCTAAAAGAGCAGGGATTCAAATATTCCTTTTTGGTCTGCTACTTGAGTCTGTCTTCCTACTGCCTGTCCATTGCTTTGAATTGAAATAAATCTGAGTATTTCCACTTGCCTCTGTGAAAAAAGCATCACATATCTACATACTGATATTATCCCAAACATTTGTTAGAGAAATCTTACAACCCTCCACAAAGACAGATAGGGTAAATTCTGAGGTGTACCAGGCATTTAGGTGCAGAGGAGTGGTGTCCAGTCCAATTGGCAGGCAATTCAAATTTCTACCACTCCCTCAGCTGACAGCTACCACTGTGGCCCAAATATTTTTGCTTCCATTTAGGGTTCTCTTGTCCCTGCTCTTGCACAATTCTGGAGAAGGTATGCAGAGGTTCTTTACTCTCTGGGTAAAATCTGGTTCCCCTCTGAAGTCCATAACCTGTTAGCAAGTTTGCTGACTTCAGGGAAAATATCATTTGCTCCTTCCATGTCAATACCACTTAATTCACGTTGCCTTACTTCGCATGTCTCTTTTCCAGCAGCTCTAAGCAAGGGATATAGTTAAATCTATCCACAAAACTGTTAAGCTCTTCATTAATTACTGCATATTTTATTCTGCCATTGAACCATACTGGCCCTGCCTGAAGGAAAATTATGAACTGCTGGAGTCTTCACTCAGGGAACCAAAACCAGGGACATGGAAGATTTTCCCTCCCTCCTTTTCTGTCATAGTTTGCTCTGCTTGCTTGCTTGCTTGCTTTTTCTTTCTTCTCGCCCACCCCTCCACCACCCCCCCACCCCCTCCTTTCTTTCAGATGTTCCTGATGTTTTAACAGACTCTCTGATCACTTCCAGGTGACCTGACCATCTTTTGTACTGTTCTTGTCACGATTCATCTTGATGAGAAAAAAGTAGGAAGAAAAAAAGCAAGAAGAGGTTTTAGTTTTTACTGCCCTTCCTTTCCTGGCCCTGAAAGCTTGTCCCTCTCCATCTCATTCAGACTGATGCTTTTGGTGGGGAGGAAATCTCTCCGTATCATAGGCTTTCTAAGAGCTGAGGGTCATTGAGTCCTTCATACACCTGTGAAGTGGGTAAATAGGCTGTGAAATCTATTTAACCTGTTGTGCTGGGCCTTGTGTTGCAGATCACAATAAATCACACAGAGCCAAATGGATTTTCCCCCTGCTTTAATATTTATTTGGCAGTGAATTTTTAATAGGGAGGGACTTTCACTTGTCATCCTGAGAATGCCAAGCAGGCAAAAGGGAAGGGACAAGCTTAGAGGAGTGGATGCAAAGCATTGGGGGAGGGAAGAGAGGAAATATAGGAGGAGAAAAAGGGAATGGGAAAGGGGGAGGAGAACAGGGAGGCCATCGTCCCTGCAGCATCTTTGTTTGAAGATGAGTTTCTCAGATAACAGCAGCTTAGTGCAGCTCCCTGCCCTCGCAGCAGTGAACAGTTCACACACAGCAGGGAAGCAAATAAGCCTGGGAAAGAGTCTTTGACCCAAAGGTATTTGTACCCTTCCAGAGTTCATTTCTCACATCTAGCCTTTCCGTCAAAACAAATAAATTAATTGGTGATTTGTGAGCCGGATTTGGCAAAAAATGGAAACTATGGTTGTGGTCCAAAATCCGTAATTACACTGGTGCTGTGTGTGACTGAGAGAAGGGGATAGAGAGTCACTACAGATAGACAAATACCATTGCCTAGATAAAGAGATGGTGTGGAGAGATACAGCAAGTGTTTCAGATAGATGACGAGCATTAGACGGAGTGGATATATAGTTAAAATTAAAGAGATTGATACTGCAACTACACATGGGAAGATACCTTGTACAGACATATTGTGAATAAATGTTGCAGGAAGAGGGATATTGTTAGATAGACAGACACTGTCTGGGAAAAATGGGTAAGGCAACAAGTAATGCTGCAGCTAGGCACATAAAGATTGATTCTGTTGATAAATAAATTCTATAAATAAATACTACAGAAAGATATTTCAGTAGCCTGCCATCTATGAATATTTGACACACACATCTAAGAAACCGCATAGCACCTCATCCAAAATAAACATAACCAAGCAGCTACTAGATATGTGTGTGATCATACTGTTTAAACATTTAAGAGATATTAGCAGCTGCAGCAAAAACAGCAATTTATCACCTGATTCAAAGCTCATTTCACCCTGATGGACACATCATTGATGGCCTGGCAACAGCATGGCAGAAAAGGCCAGGCCAGCAGGTAGACAATTAAGTGCTGAAGCAACATTGGATAAGTAAATGGGAAAATATGGTGTTTGGATTTCAAAATTGGAAATAGGCCACAATCTGGGTACGAGCTTCCCATCTTGTATCCAGGCTTACCAGGAGATGATGCATTTCAAAATAATTTCCACCACTGTTCTACTGTCCCAAGCCTGACCTTATTGGCTTGTCTGTCCCGTGCTGCTGTTATAACCCTACAAGCCCCTGTAGGGAGCTCCATTCCCAGCGCTCCTCAACTACCTCATTGACCTCAGTAAGCAGTCGGAAGTCCTACTACTGAGTGTCCTGGCAGCCGTGCAGAACATCCTGTTCTCCTGTAATAGGCTTTGGGCAAGAGTTGTCATCTACAGAGACACCTATTTCTGCTGAGGCTGTCAGGCTTACTCCTACACCTGGCAGATGCCGCCCAAATTGAGAGCCTTTCCAGGGAGGCAGATCCTGTCATGGTTCCTGTGGTCAGCGGTCCTGTGGACTGCCGGAGTACATGGTGTCTGAGGAGTGAATGTACTTCATTACTTTACATCTTTCCACCCTCACTGTGTCTGTCCTATCTCACCTCAGGCCTCTCCTGAGCCTTACAGGGGGCCCATTTCCTTGCTGTGGTCTAGACTGAGGATTTCAAAATTCTTGCTGAATGGATTTCTGTACTAGCTACTATTTTGTTCACCTCCATAACCACCTTTCTACCCTGTGCTTTGGCAGGATCTCTCCTTTTGTTGCTTGCTCAGCCCAATGTCAGGGAAGCTTACTTTGGGACTATCAGTCTCTACTTAGCATGTGTCATCACGCTGCCCTTGAAGCAGACAAGTTCCTTCTCGGGGTGCTGGTAGGCATCCTCCAGGCTACTGCTAATGCTACTTGTCCAGCACAGCCCACCTGTGCTCTTAACCCTCTGAGAGTTTACGATACACCTCAAAGTCATTCTGGCATATGCCAGAGTTGGTTTGCTCAGTTCATTTCCTCTGTGACTTGAACATGCAGATCCACAGTGATGCAAAGACAAGCACATTAACCTCTGCTCTTCTCCTACAGCACCTCCTCCCCACTACAGTTAATGCTTTAAAACAGTCCTAACCACAATCTGTTTGATTTTTATTCTTGCTATCGCAGGCATTATATTAGGTATATATTTTATAAATCATTCGATCTAATGCACACTCATAAAGTCTCACAGAAAGAACTCCACAAACTGTCTTTTAGCTTGCTATGGATGCTGCCTCCAGGCCCCACTAGTTCATGGGGAGAAGAGGAGACTGTATATATTTTTAATGGCTTCAAACACCAAATTAAATCTGAAATTATCATTGAACTCTATCTTCCATTTCCAGTAATGATGCTTAATGTTACCGTGAGAGAATCAAGTGCTTTACATGGTAGGTGTCAACTGCGTCTTGTTCAGGAAGTTTTCCAAGGGCTTTTGGGTATGACACACTGGCAAAGTGAATAAAAAACTGTCAGGTTAAGTGAGAATAGTATTTTTGGTTTCCCCCTCTCCCCTTCCTTTCATTTTTTTTCTAGCAGCCAGTTTCTATCTCTAAGGGTATATCTTGTAATAATAATTGCTTGTTATCAGTGGATATTTTCCAGTACAGCTAAGATATCTAAATCCAAAGTCTCCAACAGAGGAAATTGATAGGTCTGAGTTTAGGGACTGTTAGGTTAACCCATCTCAAAGGAGACCCTCTGTAAAAAGTGAAATGTTAGGCATTTCCTGACTATAGGGAATAGCGTGGGAGAAGGGTATGCCAAGCCTCTGAGGGGGCAGACCTTGAAAGCAGCAAGGGAATAGACAGCTCAGGAAATTTTCTTCTTCCTTGATTGTCTCCCCATGGACTTCCCTTGCATTGGAAATGTCTAGAACAGCACAAGAAGGTGGAGGGAAGCATCTCTCTGAAGACAGAGCTGTTGGTTTGCGGTGCCTGGCTTTGCTCCTCCATCACAGCAGATCTCTGGATTATCCATTTTGCTTAATGAATTCCCCCTCAGCAGCTTAGGTTAATATGACCCTAATTGTGTGAGTGTATTTAATTCTGGGCTTTTTTCTCCTAAACTGATAGGAGACAGGTACAGTAAATAGGTGTGTGTCAGAGAAAGGCAACCAGCAGGATCTCTACTGTCTTTCACTGAGACCTGTTTCTAGGAGCATGGCTGAAAAAGGCTGCCTAAGGGATACTCTGGATCAGTGTACACAGCCTCTCTGACCTTACTCTGCCACTTCCCAAGCCCCATGCTTTCCCAGAACTACACAAGCAGGCACCACTCTTCCATGAATGCCTGCATTGGCACCGTGCCTTGCCATAGTGCCCATCTGTGGAGTAGGTGTGTAAGGCTGACATGAAAAGTGCCACAGGCTCTCACTGCTGTTGCAATTATCATCAAATGATTGTCATTGCACAGCAATCCTTAGTCACTAGCAAACCAAGAAGTACTCTGAGTATTAAGAATTAGGGATCTAGGCCTTGCACCTTTCCCAAGTTTTGACACAGGGCATATTTCTTTATATCTTTCATTCCTTAAAATTGTTGCACTGGCTGTTCACTGAATTTAGAATTCTTTGCTTTCTGTTCTATAACTGACAAGATTTAAAGTAGTGTTGTTCCCTGCCTCAGAAATGACTGCAAAATTAGGGGTGAATGATGCTGTTCAGGAGTTGAGCCGTTCAGCTGGGACATGCTGGTGCAGCTCCATGCACATCAGCAGATCTTTTCCTGATAAATCATGAGACTGCTTCCCTTTTCAGAAAGCAGCAAGGAGTGTTTCAGGCTGCAAAGCTTGTATGTAAAGTAAATGCATTGTTATTTAAAAGTGATTCATACTGTTGGGAAGCCCAGAAAGGTAAGCTGATTGGTGGGTAAGCAATGGAGTGTAATAGCCCTGAGAAAACTGCTGTGTAATAACAGCTTTGATTCCTTGCAGGATAAAACTGTATAATGTTGCCATCCTTCCTGTACCTTTCATGTGTACAGCACTTCATATACACTAAGTGTATTACTTTGTCATCTGGACTGATAGCTGGTCTGATCCTCCTGGGCTTTGCTAGTCTGCTTGTGAGAAGTATGAAGTTTTCAAACAAAGTTTTAAGCTTAAGGTAACATCTAAATTATAGATTTCTGAAATCGCCTTGGCAGTGTTTCTTGATAGGCTGCTTTTTGAGCTGAGCTGATAACCCATCTTGCCTCACAGATGCTTTTTTTCTCCTTGATACTGAATTGCCTGTATCATGCACCATTAAATCTGACACAGTTTATCTGCAGGTTGGCTGTGCAGAAAAGGAGAAAGTCCAGCATAAGCCTGGCAAACTCAGGGTAAAGTCAGCAGCAGCCTGACTTGGCTGCACCTGCTCTACCATCCTATCATCTCCACCATTCCAAAAGCCTGTGTTCTTCAGCAGAATACAGTGATTTTTCAAGGGGTTGTGTGTTACTGACACTAAAAGTGTTATCAAGGGGGTGCCTGTGTAAAGCTGGTGCCACAAAAAGGTCTGTAAAGAAAATGATGCCATCGTGATTTGATGGAGAAGAAGGAACAAGAAAAGAGATTCTACCACAGTGCACAGCAGTCAGGAACCCTGTATGCATCCATGAATATAACCTTCCCAAATGCATCCCCTCTGTAAAGTGTGTGTGTATATTCCAGCACTTGGATTTGTGCTGTTTGTACTGGCAAATATAATTTTTGTGGGCTTTTTCAATGCCTTGGGGGACAATTCATGAGCCAGAACAACTCAAGATCTGGTCTTTTCCTGGTGTTTCTGTTCCTGGAAGACAGAATCCACCATGAGAAGAGCAGATGCCACTTTGTTTTGGTGCAATAAGCAGCTTCCTGAAGCAAAGAGACAAAATGAGGAGCTAGGAAAACATAAACACAAAGGCAAATGCCAGGAAATACAAAATTTCCTGGCTAATGAGGTTTTCAGATCCAGTGGAACCAGCATGCACAAGTCCTCAGCCTTTGTTTCCTTGAGCTGGCTGGCTGGATTTTTCTACTAGACAGGCTAGCTGGACAGCTTAAAACCAGAGGCCAGACTGGGTACAGAAAATCTGGCAGCTCTCGACAGTTTCTTTCCCATCTGAATAATCTCCTCTTCACTTTTATGACTTCAGTTGTTTTCAGTACTGCAAGAATTACAGCGTTTCTCTTTGAAATATGACCTGGCAGCTAATCCTTGGTATTACTGAGCACCTCTCTCTCCTCCTGATGTCTGCAGGAGTCCTACATCCTCATCATTCCTCCAGCTAAACTCTTCATTCCTGTCTGGCAGAATCACGAACACTCACTTCTTTCCCTAATGGATCTGGAAACTTGCTATTTTCTTTACTGAAGTCTTGGTTTGCTGAGAGGAGGTTTTGGACCAGACCCACCAAGGTTGTTAAGTACCTATTTTCTTACTGCTTTAAGTAGAGAGAAAGGCACTTGCACAGAAGAGGTAATTAAACAGCTTTGCACTCTCACTCTGACTAGACAGGTGATGGAGGGCTTCAGACACACCTTGGGTCTGCCACCATGCCATAAGCTTGCCGGCCAAGTAGATTGATGGAGCATTCTGTGTCCGTGTTATTGGGGAGTTGGGGCAAAGAGAGAAAAACAGTTTGCTCAAAGGGACTGTGAGCCCAGCGAGTGTAGAACCCGTATCTTTCAAACCCAAGCATTTTAACCTCATGATTCAATTTTCCTTTGATGCACAGTCTGACATATCTTTTCAGTCACTTACTCTGCACACAAGAACTGACCTTTTATCATTTTTGGTTGTAAATCTGAGAGTGATGTTAAATGCTCAGGGTGGTTCTCTATGAATTGATTGTTTCACTGCTCTGCAAGCTGTGCTCTAATTTGCCCCATCCATCCAAATACATGTCTTATTTTGGTTAAATGGATACTTTTGTCAGTTTATGTTGCTTCAGCTTTCACTCAGAATATGCTTGCTTCTGTGATGTGTTAGTATTCTTTTAAGAATTTTAGTGGGAATTTATATATGCATATATAAATATACACACACATATTCATGTACAGAAAAAGTAAGAAAATGTAATTGCAACTTTCAGGTAAAACACATAGAACATTTTGGCAGGCATTTGAAAATTGATTTTTATAAAATATTCAGGAAATACTCATGTTAACAGCGATTTTAAAAATTGTTCCCTGCTGGGAATTGATAGATGCTTCAAGCTACAAATGGATTCATTTGAAAACAGCATCTCCCTGCTATACAGGTGAAACACTATTAAATACCTACGACAGGAACACAGAAAAATGTTAGGAGATCTATTGTACAACAAACAGTGATGGCAACTTTTATATGTGCTTTACTATGTTCTTTTTGCAAGGCGATGCTGTCTCCTTAGATCAGAGCAAATGGTTGTTGTTGTTCCTATTTCCTCTGTTTACTGGAAGTCATATGTTCCTGGCTGGTAGGTCCTTCTGGCACGAAGAAACCCTTTAAACCCTGTTTGAGTTCTGAAGTAGGATGAAGGTGGTGCTTCATTCTGTGTCAGCCCTCCATGTCTATTGTTTTTCTTGTGTGCTAAACTGCTAAAATTCATCCTTGCAATTCCTGACAGACAAATTTTAGGAGACAGGGAGAGCATAATGAAATATTTGCTATTCTTCATGAAACATCTGGCAGGGCTTTGGCATGATCAAGGAATTAGCAAGAGTTGCCACTTACATGCTGTAGCTGACATTTTTTATTGTCCTTAATGGGGTCCAAAGCATATGCAAATCAGTTGCGTAATGAGTGAGGTTAAGCAAGGTTTTGGATTTGGTTCCGTATGGTGTTAAAAACTTAATTGATCAGAATGTTTTGAAATGTATTAAACACGAGTGTTCAGATTTGTTTTATCTGAATCTCACTACATCTGAGAAGAGATTTAGAATGAGGGCAGAGGCTAAAGTTTTAACCTGGATCTATTTTCGGTCATCTATGAGCACACATACTTTATCAGATCTTTCTGCTATAAATCCCACTTCAATTTGCTTTAAAGGCAAGATAGATTTCTTTGACCTTGCCTTCTCTGTATTTTATTCTTATGGGTGTACACACACACACAGTCTCTCTCTCTCTTTCCTAATTATAATATAAACTAAATACCCTTGTTCTCCGCAGGAAAGGATGACAGAAAAAAAGTTACATATTAGTCTCAGAACTTTTTACACTACAAGAAGTTTCTCAGATCAGTTATGATGAACATATCTAGAATGAGATACATAACTTAGGGGAATTATGATTTTGCAGATTTGTGTTGGATTCATTTCAAGAAATCTGTGATAACATAGGACCTTGTAGAGATGAAGTTACTTTGAGACATGGCCATGTTGACTGATGTCTGTCAGCTGGAACCTCTTAAGCTTCACCACTTTGCTATTAAGTTGGCCTTAAATTAATAATTTTCAGTATGCTCCAGAAACTGTTTTCTGTGACCCTTAAGCTGAGATTTGCCTGAAAACTTTCCTTAAAAACAGAATTCAGTGGTAAGCCAGCTGTTGAACCCCCACATGGTGCCATACCCTCTCCCCTCTCTGGACACTCCAGAACCAGAATCATTCTTTTTACTGGAGTTCAATACTTTTATTCCCAGCCATTGTTTACCTATTTGAAGACACACGATTGTGAAAGAAAAAGAGCTATGCAGAAAGGTTTCTAAAACAGTCATTCCTTACTTTAAAAGGTACAAGAATGAGTCAGGTTCATGTAGAATAGGAATATGTCCATATTTCCTTACTGAGAATCCAAGATCTTAACTTTTGCCACACAGTCTTGCTCTTAGCTTCTCGTTTAAGCTCCCAAATAGCTGGTGATAACCATTTAGACAACCATTTCTGCATGCCTGTTGACCATCCTAATATACCTCAAGTCCTACCCAGCTGGTCTAAGTACCGCTTCAGGTGACCTGCTACTTTGTCAGCACTCACCTGGAGACTAGAGTCAAAGAAATGGTTTGCCCTGGTCAGTAGCCAGCTCTTTCCCTGAGGTTGCTTCCACTTGAATGCAATAGCATCAAGGTTCAGTGATCATCTATTGTTATCTCTCAGCTAGCTGTAGGAGTATCTCCTGAGACTTCCTATGTCTTATAATGAAAATTGTGCTCTGAATAGAGAGCAAACCATGTAATTGTGCGGATGTGTAGGTGTGTGGGTGTCTTGAGTGTATGTGTATATACGTATATGTGTATCTATTATTTATCTATCTGTAAGGAAAGATAGATAAGGGATGGCGATCTACTTTTTGTGCTTATATAGACATATTTACATATACACACACAAATACACATCTATCATAGATTCTCTGAAACATCAGAGTGATTATCAGCTAAAAATAGATTTTCACGAAGTAAAGCTAGCAACCAAGAGGTTTCTTTTTCCTCAGAGGGGTAAGGTGGTTGGAATTTAGTCATTTACAGCAGTTATTAGTTCAGTCAAGTAGTTAGATGTCTATTCATCTGGTGTGCAAGCAAATATTTGCATGCATAGTTATCTGACCCCCCAAATAACCTGTACATAAAACAGATATGTAACTAAAACACTATCTAGACATGGCTTGGCCATCTTAAAACATTTTGCTTTCAAAATTCCAAATCCTTTAAGTCACTCAGAGAGAACTAAGGGATATATACATATGGAACTTGGACTTTTGAAATTAAATATATAGAACCAATTACAAAACTTGGATGAAGTCAGTGGAATTATATGAAACAGCACCAAGGGAAACAAGAACCCAGGAGAACCTGTATGCCTTTACATTATTTATCCTCAGCAGCACAAATTTTTAGCATCTAAGCCAAAATCTTTCCACATTTCTTTCCCCCCTACAGTGCCAATGTCTCAATTACTGGAAGCACCCAAAAGCAATTACGAGGATTCCAATAATCTTCCTGTATTACTGTGGCTGGACTGCTAAGTATCATCAATAACATGATTATCATTTTGAGAAGAAATTGCTTGAGGTAGAGACACTGTGAGAAAAGCTCCCAAACACTTTCAGAATCATATTTTCAGCAACTCTTACATTATTCAGTGTCCTAATGAGTTCCCGTAGTATTAGTAAATACCTTTCCATACAGGGGGACTTAACTGCTCATATTTCCACAGCTTAAGCTGTAGAAAGCCAACATTTTATCTGTTTTGGAAACATTTCTTTTGATTCTTAAACTCAGACTAAATCCAAGCCACTGACAGTGCTGCCTGGTGGATGGATATTATCCCATCTATTTTAGGTCACCCATCTTTTATTTCCTGTGTTTATCTCCCATTTTTTAAGAATACAACAAAATCACAGTGGACCAGATTTTAAACCATTTACCATTAGTTGCTTCATTAGAGCTGGCCATAAATTTCAGTTCAGCATAATACTACAACATCTAGCCACAGGTAGCAAAACATACCAATGAGGTGTCTCACAGGTACCCCTTGAGCCTTTAATTGATTTCAACTGCAAACTTGGGCTGGGCTGCCTGTATGCATCCTAAGCTGTTGCTATGTGATATTGTTCCCTCAAATAAATACCAAGTTTTAGTGTAATATGGATCTAAAAACCAAGACCAGGACCATACTTTCACAAGGCACTCTAACCCAGGATCAATATCCCAACAGTGCCTGAATATATCATGATTCTTCTTATAAAGGTCTTCAATTTGCTTAAAATTTGTCTTCCAGGGCTTGAGCTCTGGTGTCCAGGAATTTGGCCCAAATCTCCAGAACATAGTGTTGTGCAGATATAGGCAGTCAGATCTCAAGGTTTCATCAGGAATGTCTCATGTTGCCAAGGAATTCACAAAGAAACCAGTGCTGGATGCCAGTTTGAGGTGAATGAACTGTTCCCCTCTTGTGCAGAGTGGCTAAACTTGTTTGGTGTGACTGAAATTTAGCAGGTTGCATAGTATGTCTGTGGAGATATAGCCAGAGTTTGCCATACTTATGTCCATGCTTAGGTTCATCTTTAACTAACTTCTCATCATAGGTAAGTGGAAACTTTACTCCGTACCCTGATATAGCATTTCAGTGCTGATGGCGATGCAGCTGCTTTGTTCATGTCTGTCTTTCTAAGCAGCAGATTTAGAGAGTCTTTAGTGTTTTGTCCAAGCCAGGTATTGTACTATGTGAAAGAGTGCATCATCACAAACAAAGGTGAATATACATGTTCACAAATCTCTCCTAAAGTACACACGGGATGGTGCTTTCATGTGCTGAAATGTAAATGTAGTATAGAAAAAGAGACAAAACCTAAGAACTGTTGATGGAGGAGGGAAGGAAAACTAGTTATCTTTGAGGTCTGCACCAACTATCATAGCTCCATTTCGCGGCTGACTTGTATCTGTTCAAGTCAGTGGTTTTTATCAATGCTTACAAGCCTACAGCTATAAGAATGCTAAAGATGCACTGTTAGCCCTGCACTGATATATATAGATTGGTTCTCCATTAGGAAGAAATTAATGATTGTTCATAAGACCGAATACACAGCCTTTGGCTTCTCGTCAGCTTTTCCATCCTGCAAGTCCAAAGACCAGCTCATGTGGAGTTTATTGGTTAGCATTAGAAACATGCCTGGATTTGAACTGAGGTATCTGGAATCCAGGAATGTCATGTAATGTCAAGCTAGTACCCTTCAAATGGGAGAAAAATGCCTGCTTGTCCTCTATACAAACTTGTCTTTCACAGAAAGATCAAAGCTGTACCAATGACATGGTGTAATTCAATTAAATGCAGTTCTTCATACAAGGCTTTTCAGTTTCCCAACCATGTGTAATGAGAGGTGTGTACTCAACATATCCTCTGCTCTTACAGCAATCATCAGCCATCTCACCAATAAGGAGAATGGTAACAGTCATTCCTGAGAAGACTAAGAGAGTTTCTGCTAGATGCGAGTAAAATGCTGTCCGGGGCTAAATTGTTGCAAGCCTGAATGAACATTAGGGGACAGTATTGGCCAGGAGTCAGCCTGTTTCTTGCTCATCAGGCTCTCCCTTTATTTACAGGTTGTCTTCCCTTCTCTCTAAATGATAAAGCCCCACTTGCTCCTTACTTATCTAACTGGTGCACCAGACATCCATTTTTAATCTGGCCAAATCAATTATAAATATTCCAGCCTACAATTACCCTGGGAACTCCTGAAAATCTAATTAGTATGAGTCTTAGCAATGAATTACACCTTTCTCTTGGCTATTTGCAGCAGGAAGGAAAAAAAAAATACAACCTACACTCAAAACAAGACCAAATATCTCTCAGCCATAGCAAACAGAATTCAAGGCAGTGTTTAATTATGTTCATATTGTTCGTAAAAAGATGGGCCGTGGTGGGCTGAAAGCCAGGGCACCTGGCATTGCCTTGGGCTTAGCACACTTTTTCCCAGGAGATGTTGTAAGATGCAAAAGTCCTTGGCAAAGGGTCTTTGGAAAGGGAAGTCACATGGGAGCCTACAAAGTTCATATCATTATTGTTTACTGTGTAGCAGCAAAGGAGGCGAATGCAATTGTTCTTTAAGCTGGAGCCAACTTGCATCAGCACATAGCTGATCCCCTCCCTTGGCGAGGTCAGGGACTAAATAGAGCCTTGTCTGGCTTTTCTCAGGCAGGAGGGGAAGCTAGGCTTCTGTCTGGGCTGCTCCTGGATTGCAGAGATGAAATTAGAAAGTCATTACAAGGTGTGCACCACACCTTGTAGCAAGTGAATCAAGACACAAAGGGCAGACTAAAGACCTTCTTCATTGGCATCTCGTTGCTGTACTGTACGTCTTACAGGTGTAATTACCTGAAAGCATCATAGTTGTTTCATTTATGTCCTAAAATACTACTTTATGAAGCTATTAAAGGCAGAAATGTACTCTGGGATAACTGCAAATGCGGCTGTTTAAGATTCATTTTAGATTCATTACAAGACTTCAGAAGCAGTGTTCCTGTAAAATACTTTTAATAAAACATATGGATTCCTCAAAATCAAAACTGTGCAAGACCACACACCCTTTTAGATTTGGTGATGTAGGTGGAATTTTAATACAAATAAAAGAAGGGCAAGTCAATCCCTATTCACTGCACAGAGGGTAGCATATCTTTAAAAGCTGCAGGACACTTTACTTATCAGCACATATATAACTGTTCATACAATTGGTAAAACTTTATTGGAAAAGAATGAGAGATTCCCCTTCTATGCAGGTGATAACTGTGGTCAGGGAGCTTGCTGGGGTCTCCAATCCCTGCTTGAGTGGAGAAAAAATGCACTCTTCTTTCAGGTGAATGCTGTAATTGCTGAGAACTTGGCCTGTTTAGGTCAGACAGAAATCTTTTTTCTGTTTTCTCTTCTCACGAGAAAATGTCTGATATCTTGAAAATTTTCAAGAAAGCCATTTCCTGTCTTATTTAGTCTATGAACTGTATCAGAGATGTGCTTGGCTCATTATACGCAGCCACATCCCTGCTTTGGGCAGCTTCCAAAAGATTGGGACATGTCATGATGGAGAGAAGGTTTCAGGAAAGGAGAAAATAGGGTTACAGACAGGGTGATGATGCGGCTAGTGGGATGTTATTTTTCACTACAGAGAGAAGATGAAGACATGTTTTCTTGTTTGTTGATACATTCTTCACAGGGAGTCATTAGTATGTCCATGACCAGCAGTTGTCCCCAGACTTAGCTTTTTCCTCCTTTTTGTATGAAGCATTTAACCACTCACTTCCAGTTTTGCTCTGGCAAGACTGCAGCAAATTTCACAAGAGTGAGAGGAGCAATATGAAAAAACCATAAATGCTCCATTTCCTTCTCTAACGCACTGCAACTGCAAGGCCTGTCAAGTGAAGGTCAAGCAGCAACCCTGAACAATAGTCACAGATTCCCTAAGAGGGACAGTTGTCAGTGCGTGTTCTTTCCAGCAGAAAAAATAAAACACGTTCTATTTTGAGCCAGTCAGTAGAATATACAGAGAGTGAGTCACCTGCCACACAAGCAAAATGTGAGTGAAAATCTCGAGAAATTACTTAGGAAATCTCTAGTTTTAGTCTGTGCCCTGGAAGTGTATGCACAAGTGAAGGAGAATTATGTATGGAAGAGAGATCACCAGTCATCCCCATGTACAGCATGTAGCTATAGTTTATCAACCACAACTATAGACTCTCTTCTCTTATGCGCATTTCAGCAGGACAGCTGACTTGCAAGGTTTCGGTCCAGCTGTGACCTAAAAGGTAGGCTGACTTAGGATGAGGGGTTTGCAGGAAGCACTTGAAAGAAGTGTTTTCCAGTCATACCAGAAAGGTCCAGTTATGCTGACATGTAAGGAGGAACTGGGCTCCCTTCTGCTTCTCCTCATGTTAACTCAGCAAAAAACCAGAATTATTTTACAGGGTACCAAAGCTTGCTTGTTTTCCAAACCCAAGCAAACGAACAAACACACCCACATAGAAAAGGAGAACTAATTAAGATCAAGTCATATCTCAATAAATATGCAAATTAAAAATCAAAACAAAGAAATTCTATTTATCACATCATAAAGTTGCAAATTGCTGTTGTGGCTCCCATCGGCTGGAATAGATGAGGGCTATGAGGCCGTAGGTTTTGAATTAGTAGATCAACCGACAAGCATACATGTTTTATTGTGATAGCTGGGGGACTGTTGGCTGTAGATATATTACCAGCCTTCCCTCCCCCTCTTCTGTACTGTGTTCACATTCAGTGGTATTCATAGACTATATTTGTCTTGGAGTTCTCTAATGTAATGTCATTGGTTTTCCTCATTGTTTACCTTCTGTAAGACAACATCATTATTCTTTGGTAAATCTGTTTCACATTCCCTTGAGGTTTTTTCTTTTGGTTTTGGTTTTGGTTGGTTTTTTTTTTTTTTGAGGGTGGGGGTTCTTTTGCAGCTTTTAAAAATCAGATAAAAAAATAAACAAACAAAGAAAAATACCAAGAACCTGCCCCTAACAGAAAAACCCTTTCTTTTCTCTGTTGGAAAAGAAAGCAAGCCACACCCTCTGCAATGGCATGCAATAGTCTAGATGTTGACATTTCTGCTCGTTACCATGTTTCACCATTTGAATTCTTTCCTAAAGGACCTGGTCTTTATGATGTGGAGAAGCAGCATGTAATGACTTTGGCAGCTTCGTTAGTGGGACTAGCTGGCTCCCCCCGATGCCACATGCTGCCACCTCTCCTCTTTCAGAAGAACCTCTAACCTGCTCATTTGAACTGGCCCATTTGTATTGCTTTGCTATGTGTTTTAAATCTTCCCACAGCAGAAAGAAAATTACTTGGATGGAAAATTCCATATAGTAGAGATGTAGCTGGTTTGTAGAGTTTGGTAGTGTGAAAAGGAGCCTTTCAACTTTTAAGTCACCAGTGTGATTACAGCCTGTGCTGGCAGCGAGACGAAGTTGGTACCATCTATTTGCTGTTTGGTAGTTCATTATGTGATTGTGGCGGTGGCATTGATCCAGTGGGTATGAGTCTAAATTGGAGAAACCACTACTAAGGTCAGTGCTAATTGGCTTGCTCATTCACTGTCACAGCAAAGGAGCAAAGGGCAGAATAAACTAGGAAGAAAGACTTCTTTCCTGACCTCTAAACATGGTAGAGGCACATCCTCACTTGTGGGGAATCTCTCCCTGCAGTATATCTGCCCAAGTATCGAGTTGTCAGGGTCTTCGTGTTTTGTACTATGTATGTAGGCGACAAGGAAGAGCTTTTGAAGTCCATTACAAAGGTTTTATGCATAAACACTTGCTTCCTAAAGACTGTCCCTTCAGTCTTCAATGTAAGGAAATGGCAGTTTTGTATGTTTTTCTCCTTCATTCTCTGTTTGTTGTCTTCCAGATTTCCCTTCCATAGTAAAGTGCTTTTGTGCTAGGAGTAATTTTCCCTTTTTTGTCAGAAATCCAGTCCTAAAATCATTTAAGTTATCAAAAAATTCAGGAGGTCCTCTGTTATTGGGCTTTGCAGCTTTAAGTAGTAATAGGGACTTTAAAAAAAAATTGTTATCCTGTCCCAGGCTGCAAACTGAATCTTTCCATCTGTAAAATATCAGTGAGTTGGGTGGCTCTGTCCCAATAGCATTAGCAGTTCCTCCCAAACATACAAGTGCAATATTGAAAGTAGGTACGCTTTGATTCTTTTTGATTGCAAAGCCACAAAAGCAGAGCTTATAAATGAAAAATCTAGTTCCCCTGAGTTTAGTCAGCTTTGAACATTATCACAGGTACTTGGTATCGTGGTAATTCATGCCATGACTGCATACGAAAAAAAAAGAAATCAAACCTACTGGTCAGACTCAGCAGAGACCACTGCTCATTGCTGTTTGTGCTGGGAGGATTGTCCTGGTTTGTTTGTTTTGTTTCATGTCACATACTCAATTTCAGTATGAATTCTTCCTGACCCAGATTTCTGAGCAGTCTGAAGCAGAGCCAGAAACTGTAAAAGTGCATAATTATTCTTTTATTTATTTTTAAGCTGTACAGCTCTATTAAGCTTTCAGAGAATCCTTTATACCCAGCCTTTGAAGTAAACTAAGCCAGAGATCAGCCAGAGAAGGAGAAGTGGGTTGACACTGCTTGTTTCTGCTTGCAGAGTAGTCTGTATACAGTTAAGATCTGGAGTCTCAAAGCTAGGAAAATCTTACACCTTTTTTGGAGTGCAGAAGAGAGAAGGGATCAATATATCCAAAAGCAATACTTTACACCTTTGGTATGTTCTGAAACCTCAGATGCTGGCACCGCTGTGAAACAGCTGAGAGCTGGAAGATTATTCTGGTTACTGACATGTAAATGAGCAGACCACACATTAAAGCTGTGTATGTTCCATCTGCCAAGCCATTCATTCTTCCCAACTTGGGACAAATTAGAAACTCTGGCCCAGAGGTGGAAGATTATTATTCCTTTCCCAGTCCTCCAAAGCAATACATTCCCCTGCTTTGAGTCTGATTGAAAACATTGACCTGGAGGTGAAAAACACAGTATCTGTCCCCCTGATTCATCCAGACTCTGACCCAGGCAGCATTGAAACCACAGGCTTCTTTCTGGTCTCAAAAAATTACCCAGCTGCCCTCCTGGGCTAAGGGCCAAATGGGAACTAGGCAGCTAAGTAGGAGAAAGACCTTATCCCCCAGAGCCATTTGTCCAGTAGTTAAATTTCTGCCATAAATATTGCATCAGGCTAACCTAGCACAGTATGTATTTAAAGTGAACATGGAAAGAAAGTCTATGACCATTCCTGTAAGCAAATGGCAGGAGGCTAAAGTGGTGTAACTTACCCTTCCAAGAGCCAGACGACATAGATGACATCCATTTACAGAGTGTCTCCTCAGCCATTCAGACTTGCCTCTGAATCTGGCCCTTCCTCGGGAAGTCATGCTGTCAAAGCCTTTTCATGCTCCTTCCAAAACACAACCACCCCTGGTATTTCTGCCCTCCTTGGAGCCGGTGTGCTTGACGACCCAAGAGCCTCCATTTTTTGCACTGCCTCTTGTTAGCAGTGCTCTGAGCTTGCACAGAACAGGAGGAAAAGGTGCCAAAGCACTTCAACCACCTGGATTAATTAGGTCTTATACTAAATGTGGAACTACAGCGGGGTGGATGATGATTAAACCAGCAACCTTCTGGAAACTGAATAACTCCTCCTCTACTTTATTTCAGCTTCTATAACCTTGTAAGTGCCTCAAGGTGTTGTCTGTATATAAAGCACTCTGTTTCTGTATAAGCAATAGCAATAATAGTGATAACAATAATAACGCGTTTCTCCTGTGAGATAGGTAAGTATCACTTTTCATTTTACAGCTGGTGAAACAGACATAAAGTCATACAGTATCTTGCTTAGTGCCATCTCATGCCTTATTAGCAGAGCCAGGACTGAACCCAGGAAACACATTTCTCTGTTACTTGCTCTTACTCCTAGGGAACACACCCTCCTTGATGACGTCCAGTCTTTCTTGTGATTTTTCTGCAGAAGCTGCAGCAACAGCAGCCTGGAGACTGATGATGAACCTCCTTGTGTGGAAGAAATCGATTATAGTAGTGACAGTTGCTCTGACAGTGAAGAGGACTTCTCAGAGTTAGACCAAGAGATCCAGGAGTGCCTCTCGTGTGTGGAAGGAGAGACAGAAGATGAGGAAGCAACCATGGGACAGACATGCAGTTCCAAGGCTCTCAGGGGGCTCTACACTTCCAGCCAAGCAGCATCCAACAGTACGGCTCTCCCTCTGCGTTCAACAGCACTCGGGGTGTACAGTGGGTTTGAGAGCAGCCCTGTGTGAACAGGGCTTTGACTTGCAGAGCAGGAAACAAATGGCTTACTGCTCACGTTTGCCTGTTTGCCAGCTTCAGCATCCTTCCCAGATGTGTTACTCCAGTTCTGAATAGAACATTGACTGTATGTTTGTGTAATTTGTATACATATATAGAGAGAGAATGACTCCTTACACTTTCTACACAAGGCAGAGCGAGGGACTGCTGGCCCAGATGGTACTATGCAAGAACATCATCTGTTCCTAAACATAATCCCCAGTTTCACAGCTGCCTTTAGTATGTGGTTTCATACAGATTGACCTGAGGAATGGTATTCTGAGACCAAGGAACCAGAGATGATCCTATTTTTCCTAGTTTAGGCTCTTACTATGGGAAGCAGCATTTGCCTAGAAGAGTGACAGTTACTGATGCCTTTGGCCGGAGCTCTCTGCTGCCATTCATTTCTCTTGAGCTGTAGAGCATGTATCTGATTTCTGTCTGATCAGAATTTTTACAGTGTGTTCAACAGGTTGGGTCAGGCTGTGCGTGCTTCTGAGCTGGTCATGTCTCAGCAACCGTGCGGGAAATCCAATGTGCCATAGTAAGGAAAACACCAGTGACAATACAGAGTGGTCCTCTGGAAACCTGGGCTAAATTCACCTCTTTGCTGCGCTGGAATGAACTAGTCCAGCATAATCTCAATTGAGTCACTTCATGCTTGAACTGATGGGCCCAAGTGTCGAATTTGTTTCACAGATGCTGTGAAATTATATTTTCTCTGTGAGACATCCTTCCAGCTAAGAGAGTACAGATACAACAGTTCATCCTGGGGAACTAGAGCTACTGTTTAAAGCTATTGGGGGTAGAGGGATTTGGGGCATTTTAAGGAGAAAAACATGTTCTCTTGAGGTAGCCAGGGGTCCCCCAATATTCTGTCAATAATTAGTGATGGTGGCAATATCCAACAGTGAATTTAGCCCAAGCGTCAGTCTAGTGACTGATTATTCTCTGTTAGTTTTATTATGATACCACTAAGGAAACCCAGTTCATGGAACAGGACCCATTGAGCCAGACAGAAATATAGTAGAAGACATTACTGGTAGGATATGTATAGGACATTTCTACCAGTGACTCCCATAAGGGAGTCAGAACAGCTTGTCTGTTGATCCCCAAATGAAAAAAAATAATTGGATTTCTCCTAATATTGCCTGCAAACACAGATCCTGGTTCCTAAGAATCCAACACAGACTGAGAACCCACATGTGTGCCCAACATCCCTAAAGCATGAAGGCCACATCACTGCATCTCACACCTCATGTAGCCTGAACTTCTCATGTGTTTTAGACCTTGCTGCTGCAAATGGAGAATGGCCTTGAACCCAAATGGAATTAATTGCACAATGCAAGAGGCTCCCAACTCTGTCACTGCTTTATGCAGCTCAAGGAGAAGGATGAATGTATAGTGTGTTGTAGCATTACAGCCTACAAGACCTCCATTACCAGTGATTATTATTGTTAATATTGATGCATGACTAAAAAACACCGTGTCATCCTCTCATCTTTATGCTGTTTGTGGAGAGAATTCCTGGTGCAGAATGAGGATTTCTCTGATGCATTTCTGAACACCTTTCCCCAGACTACCTAGACGTATTTTCCAGCAGGAGCTTGCTCTTTGGAGAAATAACTTCTCTCTGTCCTGCTGGGTTTTCAGTATCCAGGTGTTTTAAAGTCTTCACTAGAACATAAGAGTTCTCTGTGTCTCTAGCTCTAGCTTTATGATGCTGCTCAAAAGACAGGCAGCTTGGGTCCTTAGAAGCTGAGCTTCTTAGACTGAACTAATTCATTAGGTATGGTGTGTGTCTCTGTACAGATGTCCTGTTCTGCTTGCTTTAGTGTGCAGCTTGTTGCACACAATACTGAATTTTCATAAAAGGTTGGCTCACAGGAGTGGACACAAAAGAGATGAAATAGGTGTTCCCATTATAGTAGTTTATATAACATTGCTTCAAAGCTTATTAATAAAAAATTATATATATGCATAGTTAACTTCAAAATCCAACATTCATATACATGACAAAAAACTCACACTGTACTAGGTCCAGATTCAGCATACACAGGTCACACTGTAAGATCTTCAGCATTCACCACATCCTCAGGACAGAGGGCAAAAAATACCATTGTAAATATATGTGTCTGTAGGTGCGCATGTATACATCCAGAGCTGCTTTTCTCTCCCATGCTCCATTCTTTACCAATGCCCTGCCACAACAATAACTAAACGATGCTTACTGAGGCTTGACAATGGTACACCTCACTGCGAAGGAAAAAAAAAACTTCTTAAATCAACATTTTTCTTAATGAGACACCAATATTTGGGCTATAAATACTGTAGGCCAGTCTCAGCCTTCTAGCTGTTTCAATCTGAAGTTCTTAAGCTAGGGAGAATTCAGTTCAGTGGCAAAACTCTGTCCTACTTGTGATTCGTTGAATTAATAGCCTGTGGGAGAGTTGTCCTAATATAATAAAAGTGGAGATGTAGCTTCCATGCATGCTTGGAGCCAAATGTATATGTGCAGTACCACTGTTTCATAGATCCCTGTGCTAGGAGCTGCAGGAGGTAGAGAAATGGCAAAGGCCTTTAGGGTGTTTTCAGTGTCTGGGATCTGAGCGCAGCAGCTGAGCTGTGAGCAAGGTGTCCATGCACATCAACTACACCTGCATAAATGCTGCATAAATGCAATATGAAAAGCCTGGCCAAGTCTTCTCCCTGGCACCTTCCCATGTTTGTGCTTGTGTCAGCAAGCGTGAGGATGCTGCGGAAGGCAATGGCCAGGCGAACCCCCCCAGCCCAAGGGTGCTCAGCCTGCTGCTGAGAAGGTGGGAGCAGAGGAAGTACAGCAAGAGAGGGTTGGGTGACCAGCCAGTCTGGAATGGCACCTGGAAACCTCCAGCAGAAGCAGTTTTATGGGCTGGCTCATTCCTTCCAGGAACTTCTACAGGGAGCGGATGCTCTTCTTCTTTTGACAGACCTCTAGAGGTCAGGAGAGGGCCTCCGTTGTACACTGCTCTCTCCATCCATTAAAATTCTCCCTGAGTCATGGTAATTAAGCAGAACTAGGCTCAGCACAGAGGAACGGAAGTGCATTGACTTTAATAAAACAGAGTGTAAAACAACTTTAGATTAACTCCAGCCTTGTTTATTCTTGCACACTTGTAATTCTGGTTTGGTATTTCCCCGGTGAATGGAGCCGTTGTCCCCTGCGCTGAGGCACGTCACCTCACTTCAGCCTGCTAAGTGCTGAGCAGTGAGGCCAGTGCCTTTTCTTGCTGTCGCTAGCTAATCCCAAAGAATTTGGAAACAGCCGATGGAGAAGGGGAGGGAGGAGAGGGAAGTTGCCCTGCTCCCCACCGTTGCCATTCCTCAAGAGTCAGCAAGGCTGTCAGGTTGAGACACAAGCCAAATATTTCCATAATGGCCAGAAGAGACGGTGTCCTAGAGGCACTCGCGTAGTCCCCACTGCTAAAGCGGTTTTGGGCTCCTGCCAGGCACATTAACTTTTTTTACTGATGCCTTTTGTCTCACTGACTCTCTTAGCGCTGTGAATAGCTCCGCTCCCCTTCCTCCCCCGCCATGGTTTACATGACATGGGTAGAAGATGCAGCGCAGGGCAGCGCTCACACTGCACCCTCTGTCTCAGCCTCTTGCTGGCTCTCAGGCCCGCCTGGCCACAATAGCCCTTTCCTATTGGAGACGATCCTAAGGATGCCTTGCCAGTGTCTAGTGAAATACATGTGTGTGTAAACCTCTGGGCTAAAAATAAATAATTAAACAATAAAAATAAAAAGAATCAAGTCAGCAAACTAAAGGAAGAACAAAATCTAATTAGTTTTATCTGCTGTTTGTTATGAGGCTGTCAGAGTGCTCTATCCCCTGGTTTTACAGCACTCTGGAAAATAACAGTGATAATAATAATAATAAACAACGGTGCACTGGGTTGTTTTTGAAGCAAGCAGGAAGCAGATTAGGGAGGGGAAAAGACAGCAGCCCCTCTCCTCTACTTCTTCTCTCCTTCTGCCAAAAAGCAGAGATGCAGGTGATAGCGCTATCTCCTGTCTTACCTGTCCTTGGACAAGATCCCCTGCCCCTATCCATCATTTAGAGACACAAAGCATGAGTTGGTGTCTGTTTGGCAGCCAATTCAGGACACTCAGATTGTATTTCTTGCTCTGCCACAGATCTCTTATGTGGTCTTGACCAAGTTGTTCATCCTCAGCTCCCAGCCTCCGTTCTGATGTGAGGTAGAAACAAGGCTTTGATTCCTCATAGCAAATACAGTAAAGTGTGAGTGAAAGTAGGTGTGTGTTTTGGGGGGAAGGAGGGGAAGAAAAGCTCAAGGAGGGGATGTAAAACTACCCAGGTGTTTGCTCTATACTGATTTCAGCTGGCGGCAGTTGAGAAGGCAGCTGGAACTGTTATGTGCATCAGTGCAGTGTTGGTTGCCATCACTGCGTTCCACTTCAATGAGGTGTGGTGATGGTTCGTTAGGCCATTCCTCTTTAAGCTGTGCTGGATAATTTTAAAAGTCTTTCTTTGCAGGTTGTTATCAGCCTATCCTGTCCCATGGCCTGGTCCTCACAGTGTGGAAATCGTCACACCTGTTTTAGGGAGAGCAGGATTTAACCCTGTGTTTGAAAACTCTTGTATGGTTTTCCAGGCAGAGGGCTGGACACAAGGCTCAAGCTGGAGATAATATGCAAAATCTTGGAGAACTAAAAACTCTGTACATGTAATCGCACTGGGTAAAGATGAAGGAGAAGACTAAAGAAAGAAGAAATAAATCTGAGGAGAGGAAGGAGAGGACTCAGTGCAGGGAGAGGAATGAAGAGAGCAGACGGGAATAGGAGTAGGGGGCACCTGGGGGAGACACAGGCAGAGAAATGGGAGAATTGTTCCTATTTGTGCATCCTCTTCCGTCCCCAGATAATGTGTCAGTATTAGCGCTACCAAGAAACAACCCTCTCTACTGTAGAATAAATCTGCCACTGTATTCCCCACTCCATAAACGGCAGCCAAGTCTGTATCCTCAGCGCTGCATTGTGTGTTCAGCACTGTGTTTTGTGAGTGCTTTTCATGATGGTTAAGCCTGTATCATTTCTGGCCTTAGGTTTCCTCTCCAGGGACTCACAACCTCAGACAGGTTCTGGAAGATCCATGGCATATTATTGTCGATGCAGCAGTTTGTGGCTACTTTCCTCATCTTCTCTTTGCTCTGCTTCTTTTATTTCACTTCTAAAAAGTGGAAGGGAAAGAAATGAAGGAGGTGAACAGGAGGGAGTGAGACACAAAGGAGAAAGCAGAAAGAAGTGCCCTGCTATCAGGCTAGCAAGATCTCCAGCAAGATGGTGAGGCAGCTATTTTGGCATCAGGGGCTTTTTTAGCCTTTGATTAAGCTGCTTGTAGCTCATGAAGGGACAAGCAAGAGGGGAAGACAAATCTACCACTAAAAACAATCATCCATTGGATGCCCTGGCAATAACTCCAGTCCCAGTAAACTACCATAGCCTTTGGCTAACTGAGCTCTGGGCACTGAGGGCTGGCTTCCCACCAGCTGATGTAATTGCAATCACAGCCCTGTTTCTTGCCCCCTTGCTCCTAAACGCCTAACTGAAGGCTTTTCCTGAATGGTTTCCAGCATATGCTCTGGCAGCTCATGCACAGATCTGCAAGGGTTTCCTGCCTTTGCCTCATCGTTTCCATAAAAAGTTATTTAGCTATTCTGTGCTTATTTCCCCATCTATGAAGTGGGGTTATCATTTATTTTTGGTGAAAGGGGTCACAATGAGGCTTAAATCACCAGTACATACAACACAATTTGATATCCTTAGAGAAGGCAAACAGGCAGGATTAATTGCTGCTTCCATCATATATCTGCCATCACTGAAATAAAAATACTGCCCATCACTCTGATCATTGCTAACTCCTTTCCAGGGGCAGTTGTGTTTCCTTTGGTCTCCGTGGAAGGTGGAACGGGTGGGCCAGGCCAATCCTCAAGGTGAAAGCATGGACAGTGTCGACAAAAAGGCTTTGGATTTTTTGACAGCACAGTGGTCTTCCAAGAACCAGGCAGTGTGCTGGTTAGTGAGTTGGGAAAATGGGAAATTTAACAGAGGTGAAAATGAGACACTTGGGAGAACAATGGAGCAATCTGGTAAACATCTGAAATGTGCCTGCCCAAGTGCTAGGATTATAAGGGCTAAACAGGAAGCATATAAAGCCTTAGTACATATACCAAGCTATGAGCTAATCAGCTTCACAGACACATGGAAAAGAGAAAGTAGGAACAGCAGAAGAAGGATTAATTGGCTGTGAAACATCAGGGAATTGGTAGGTTGGGTCAAGGAAAGAGGAATACAGGCCAGCAAGCACTGACTTAGAGATTAGAGCAGAGGTGCAGTGACAAGTTTTCCTAAGGCAGGGAGAAGAATAGTAGAAAAGTGAAACACTAAAGGTGTGCGAGGACCTCACTAACGCCTTGAAATGAGAAATTAATTGTTTAAGAAAGTTGAAGCAGCAGCAGATGACTAGGAATGAGAACAGAATGATACCAAAGCATGTGTGGATGAAGTCAGAAAGGTCTTGGCACAGAATGAGCTAGAGGTGGCTAGGAACACACAAGGGAAGGAAAAGAAACCCTGTAAGTGCGCTAGAAGGAATGAAAGTGTGCACTGTGTACCACAGAAGGAGAGCACATGCAGAGGGTTGGAATCGTCATTGCCTTTTTAACTCTGCTTGTCACCAAAACAGTTGCTACTAGATATATATAACAGAAGTCATACTGAATTGGGGATGGGAATAGGCAAAAACAAAGGGGTGTAAATTAAAGAATCCTTACACTGAGTAAGGGAATTCAAACTGTTGGACCTGAGGCAATTCCCCTGCAGGTTGTGCAAGGAAGGCAATCTGTGAACAGTTAGAAATGGACTTCAAGAACTTCTCCTATATTGAGAGGGTTCTGAAGACTGTAGATGGACAAATATGGTATTTGTTTGTGAAAATGGAAAAAAGAAAGAGCTAGGAAATTTAAATCAGCCAGCTAAGCTTAGTGACTACAAAGAAATCTCGACGAATTATGAAACAAACAATTCATTAGCAGCTATAGGATAAGAAGGTGGTAAAAGACAATCAACATGGATTTGTCAAGCTGATCTAATTCCTTTCTTTTATTGGCTAATTGGCTTAGAGGATAAGGCAGAAGTAGCATATGTCTTTGCTTTAGGAAAGCTTTCAATACTTTCTGACATTACATTTTCATAAGGAACTAAAGAAATTTAGTTTATATGAAATCGCTGTAAGGTAGGTGCACACTAGCTGAGAAATTACTCACGAAGGCCAGGTTTCATCCCCACAAATGGTAGCCTTCTAGAAGTTAGACATCTAGTCTAAATTATTCTGTACAGAGTAAATGTAGAGAGACAGACACCTCCAGAGGGTCTGCATCCTCTCCTAAGATATGTGGAAAGGATCTTTTGCTGAGATATTTCCTTGCCTCATTAACTTTGAGTGAAGCTAAACAAGCATGTCAGACAGGACACCCAACTTTAAACCCACCCCAGGAAGTTATCCCACAGTCACACTTGCAAAGCATTATTTTGCTTAAGTAACTGGGACAATACCATGGAAAATCCATTTATTTTTTCAGAAAATCGAAAATCTTTTTGTTGAAACTCAGTTCCCTGTTCACACACCTCTATTTATGTCAACGCACCTGCCAGCCTCACCTTCAGCGTCTCCTGCATAGGGCTGTGCTTCAGAGCTTCCCCCATCCAGCTCTGTAACCCCATCCTTTGCTCTGCCAGTCTCACTCCTCCAGAGCTGAACACAGTAAAAACTGGTGATCTGGGGGGCTAGATCCCAGATGAAACCAGGATCAGAGCACACACTCTCACTGGCGGCTGCTACCCAGGTAGATGCCAAGAGCCCTGGAGCAGGGAGCGCACACTGAAGCCACTATGCCAGATGGCTTGACTGCTCTCAGTTGTAAGAGCTGCTTTGTACTTTTTAGCTTTACTGATGCGGAGAGAACATTTTGAACTGTCTAAGCCTTATAACCTTGTATCGTTGGCACATGAACAGCAGCAGCACACTGTTGAACATAATAACAAGAGGGAAAGAGCTGTGGAATTAAATAAGAATTTAAATCTTAGGGTTCACAGCTCAGAGGAAGAGGCTTTAGCTGTGTTATTTCCAGGAATTGGTTGAGTCATGTTTGAGAATAATGGGTAAGATTAATTCCTTCGTGACTATGGCTGAATAAATTATTTGCCAATAATTTTATCTGCGATTTGACCAGTTCTAGCTGCTTTATCTAATGTGTATGATACTGGAACATTAGCCATATTCTGGATGTGTGTGCCAGGTATGAAGCTCCAGTCCTTGGCATCTAGCAGTGAATTTATTCCCCAAAGACTATTTTCAACGAGATTTACCCCAGAGCAACGAAACACAGGATTTGATCTGTCATATTCAGTATGATTCATTTTTCACCTTATCAAGTAGGAAGAGAGGAGATAGAAAGAGAGAGGGAAAGTTATTTCACTCTTCACAACAAACCCTTGTCTACAAAGTCTGAGCGGTAAGTGGCAGCCCACCGAGGGACACGACAAATGTTGCTTGGCAACTCCATGCCACTGATGGGAAGCGCTCCGCAGGCTGAGCATCGCAGGGGGACCGAGACAGAGAGTGAGGCAGTGGCACACCAGGATGCTTGCTCCTGTCTAGGCCTGTTAGAAATGACACCGCTCATGCCCCAGGAATTGCTGTAGATGCCGGCCAACAAAGTCTTTTCTGTTAGGTGGAAGAGTAATTGTAGGTCATAAATGGTGAAGTGTCCCCTGCCCGCTCCCCAGGAACAAAGGGGGCTTTGATCTATTAATATCCTGAAGGTCACTGAATTCTTCCCAGTGTAGGTTAGCTGTGAGCAAATTTTAAATGGCTCAGAGGCAATACTGTTTGTTTAAACACCTACAGGGATCCAGAAAAAGCCTATTGTCCTTTGCTACACAAAGCTACCTTGCCACCTTGTTGGAAGTATCAAGCCTTGGGGTAGTGGTGTTGTAGCCCTGATAGTCTGAGGATGCCAGAGAAACCAAGTTTGCAACAAGAGACCAGTTGTTAAAACTGGAAGCAGAGTTTTCAGGCACAGTATTCCTTCATCAAGTTCTGTCTCTGTTGAAAGATTGTAAGTCAAATGAAACAGGATTGAACTCACAGAGCAAATCCCATGCAGCTTGTAGGCTAGCACACCTTGCCAAATGCCTCGATATTTTCGGCAGCTAGCAACTCCAGAACACACTCCTCTTTGTCTGCCTACACAGGGAGCAGTATTAGGATTATCAGGCCCAATGTTGGCATGAGGATGATGAGATACTTAGCAAGCTTCACAGGGAGTTTAGCAGAAATGGGATTTAGGGTGCAAAAGAATATTCTGTTTGAAGCTGGATATTCTGCTTCCGTCAGTATAATTCTGGGGACAATAAAGTGCTCATTCTTCTCTCACTTCCTGCAATATTAGACTGGCCCTTTCTTCTCAGTGAGCCCTAAAATTTTGGAGCAAGAAGGGATGTTTGCACAGAGCTGGCTTTTCATAACTACCTACAACTGCAACAACCCAAGAGTTTTGTTAATGGAAGGTGCTCACACAGTAGTAATGCTGCAGGTGTTAGCAAAAATCACTACATGTCTTTGAAAGTCCTGAACAACCTGTGTAGACAATACATGCGAAATATCCCCTGTTGTTCTGCATTAGAGTTTTTGAGTGGCATAATGTCTTGGATGTTTTTAAGTAAAAAAGTCCAACAGCTTCCAGTGTGTATTAAAAAGTGGATTTCTTCTTTTTCAAGCTGTTTTCTGCATCTTACCACCTGTAGGAATGTCGCTCTTTTTGGAAGGGCTGCTTAAACACTTTTTTCTCTGGGTTATGGCTCTTCTACCCAAACATGACATGTCCTCATTGCCTTGCTCCCTAAACAAAGGTCTTGGTAGGTTAAGAAGTTGAATCCAGGTGCGACTGCTTCTGGCCTTCATTTTTTTGTGCCATTATGGAAATTTTGCAGAATCACAGGATATTGCTGCTTGTGGCTGCATGTGGCACTGCCTTTTAAAAAAAACATGAAAAATTTCAGCTTCTGACTCCAACTAAAGACACCATCTTTTGTCTTTCTTTTATGTAAATAAGAGCGTTTCATAAATTATTCTCCTATCTTTCTCTGTGGGTTGTTTTTTTTAAATTGAGGCTTTGCCTTTGTAAACCCTTTTTTCACTGTCTCTTCTCTTACACTAACTGAAATGATTTCATGTTGTTTCCTGAGGATGGTTTCTTCATCCTGTGACACACTCAGCCTTATTCTGATCTTTCTCACTCAGGTTTTGTGCTGCTCAAATTCATCTCCCTTTATCCATTTCCCCCCTTCCTTCACAAGGATGTGCTGGGGAACAAAGACCCCAACACCCATATCCCAGCAAAAGCCTTAGTTTGGACTCTATCCAACCTTCTTGTGAAGACCACTTGCCCCACTGGCTGCAGGCTGGTGTTTGGTCCTGCCTCAGCAGTGGAGGCAGGGACTTCTTCACTGCATGGAGGGGAGGGATTAGAGACAAGCATCTTTCTTAGGCTTTTGAGGAGGTCACACTTACCCTCTCTAGCCTTGCTGTCTTACACACACACACACACACACACATATATATCTATATATCTGAGTCACTCTATATGTCTATAGGTCTGACATCTCCACTTGAATTACCCAGGTAGGTGCACTCTTTGCCCCAGTGCCCTGTGATTGCCTACCTGCTGCCTTCTGGCGCTGATTCAGCTGGCTTTAGGTTCCAAGTTAACATCCTACATGCAGTATTCCTACAGAGACCGGCCAGAGGGAGCTGGGATTCAGATTTCAGTTATGTTTCTAGTTCCTTTGGTTTCCTGTAGCTTTCAGTCTTCTCCCCCAGAGGCATTTTTCCTGAAGCACCTGCTCACTCTTGCTTTCCTTTCACTGATGTTCACAGGCAGTACAGAAAGAAGGTGGCCAAGGAAACCCTGCTT
Source organism: Buteo buteo (assembly GCF_964188355.1). Classification (NCBI taxonomy): domain Eukaryota; kingdom Metazoa; phylum Chordata; class Aves; order Accipitriformes; family Accipitridae; genus Buteo; species Buteo buteo. Next base: position 23,277,665 of record NC_134183.1, read on the forward strand.
CTGTTTGCCAGCCAGCCATACCGACACCTCTGAGGGTAGTGGGCCAGAACCAAGCCTGCTCCTGCATGGCAGAGTCATAATACCTTTTAAAAAAATAATTGCCTTTGATTAAAATGTAAGGGTCCCATCTTTTTGTTGTTGTCATTAATGTAGGCTGCAGGCTATGGGCCTTTGAAGTGTTTCCTTTTGGCTCATCTCCCTCTTCTTTCTTTCTTTTTTCCTCAATTTCCTCCCCCCCCCCCCCAATTTTAATTCTCTCAATTATGTGCCCTTTCCAGCTCAGAGTGAGATTTGTTAATTTTCACGTTTGCAAAAACCTGGCTGGCACACTCCAGCTACCTGGCAGCCTTTAAATGGGCAGCCAGTCACAGGAGCAAGCAAACAGGCAGCACATCTCTCTCATCAGCTGCCTTGACCCCCACTTGGCTGCTCCAGAGGGGGAGAGGAGGGAATTGTACAGTTACTCACCTCACCAGAATGGCCCGTCCCCTCTGCAGAAACACCACTCAACAAGGCATGAATGAATACACTGCTGTGTTTACTTAAGGATATCCAGAACTATTTTATTTCTGATCTCAGGCCCTTATAGGCTGATGGACTCCTTTACATCACCTAACCTTGAGGGTAGTATTTTGTTTCCCAGCCTATGAGTAGAATAACAGGACACCAGGCTGAACCTTAATGGCCCCTCAGGTATTTCCATCTGTATTACCATCACAGCTGATTGCTAGCTTGGGTTAGTCCAGTAAGGAAATAGTAAGCTTTGACACTTAGTTCTCTCTCTTCTGCTCAGAGCTGTGGTCTGGGCAATGGAAATGACTGGGATGTTCATCTCTTGGTTGCAGAGGGCTTCCCAAAAGTTGAGCAAAGGTGTAAAATGGCTGAGTGGCTTGAGCGAGGTGATGGTACAAATCAGTTGGAGACCTAGAAGAAAACTCAAGTCTCCTGGATAAAAGACCAGGGCCCACTGGAAAGTATTGAGCACTTTCCTGTAGGCTGTTCTTCTTAGATGTCATGCAGAGGTCAGAAATGTCATTACATCCATGGAACCACCTGCCTTGACCTTTGTCGTCCTTAATCTCTAGTTTCTTCTCCCATAAAAGTACACGTGAATGCCTATAAGCAGCTTCTCTTTACCTCTGTCATGAAAGGCTGCCTGCATGAGGTTTCTGTCTTTAAGGAGGAAGATGTTGCTGCAAATACAGACGACCTCTTAGCTAGGGTGCTTGTCTCAGTTACAGGTATAAATCTGACTTGAACACTGCACTGCTGGGCCAGCTAAACTGCTCAGGGAGGGAAAACCACACCAAATAAAAATAAAATTGAGGATTAAAACTAAGGATTAATAGAAACTTCACTAATGTTTTGGATTTTGGAGTTCTTTAGATATCTCCTGCCCCCAAGTGTCAAGGGATATTTCCCCTTGATCTGCATTGACTTAAGATACTAGATTGTCTAAATATTGCCCATTGCTGGAGTCATGCTTCAGCATGGCCATGTAGAGACAGTGGAGTGTTAAAATCACTTATTCCTGCCTTATCCAGGGACTCTCTGTATAACACTGCCATTCTCTTCCACTCTTCCCTTCCCCTTTTCCTCTCAAGCATAGGCATGATCTTCTTTTGCAGGCAGATGCTTTCTCCTAAGCATAGTTTCAAAAGTCTCCCCTTTTTGTTCTTCAAGCGGAAGTTCCTTTCATTTTTTTTTCCCATAGAAAAAACTTACTAACTGGGGGAACTGATTTTAAAGTGATTGAAATTAATCCTCCAGCCTTAGATCTTCTTGTGCCTCCAGCAAGAACACATCAGAGAACTCCAAAAGTGTCCAGTGATGCATCTCTAGACTCCCTTTTGTAGCATGTTTGTCTTAGAACTGAAAGGTGAGCTCCCCCATGTACAAATCTGTGTGGCAATGCTTTAATTGCTGCTGCGCAGTCACAGCAGAGAAGCTTATACAGATTCCTGCTAATGGAAATGTTGGACCCCAGCTGGGTCTGGTTTCTGGGACACAGATATCAGCAGAGAAAAGCGTGGGACAATGAGACAGTGGCAGCTCACCGAGTCCAGAAGGGGACTTGAGGCACACAAAGGTCTGCTGTTTTGGGCAGAGCAACTCCAACTTCAGCCATATTGTTAAATTATTGTGGTTTAATAAGTCACCATGTGCCATGGAGCAAAGATTACTGATAGCAACCATTATCCCCAGGTCGTGTCAAATGTGAGACAGGACGGGTGAAGCTGGCTGAAACCTCTTCTGCCAACGTCTAGTAACTTCTGTAGCTGTGGTAATTTGATCGTGTGTCCCTAGCTTCAAAGTGACACAGAGCAGATGAGACATGATCTGTATGTATCTGACTGGATGCATTTTAATCCCAGATGGGCTCCTGCTCAAACCTATGTGCCATCACTGAGCTGGGTGCTGCGCTTCCCAGCAGCCCCTGGGGTGAACGGTGCGAGCAGTGATGTTAAAAATCTGTCCAGCCTCAGCAAAGCCCTTTGGGACTCCTGGATTTTTCTTCATTGGACCTCTATCTTTTTCTTCCAGAAATGAGACGATGATGAACGTGACACTTTGGTTGCCATAGGAACACAGCGTGAGGTTTGTGTTAGCCGTGCTCCTTCCTGCAAGCCAACGCTGCGGGCTCTAGAGATGGGTGTGAGCAGCACTGATGGCATCTGTCCAGGTCTTGCCCACATGTTCTCCCAGGGGGTCTGGGTCTGGGAGCGGGGGCGATCAGCCCCATTTATGTTACGAGAGGAAGATCTGAAGGGACAAGTCACTGTAAAGTAGGAAGATGTGTCTGACAGTTTGGAGGGAAATTGGTAAGTCCTGGTTGAAACTCTTGCTGCAAAATCTTGCTGAAGTTCATAAGGGGGGGTCCACAGGGACTCAGAGACCAATAGACCGCCCCCCCCCCCCCAGGGAATAGCTGAAAGTTTTTAGTGTATAGGAAAAAATGGAGCCCTGAGTTCCCCTTGTAACTCTGCTACTGGGGCTGCTCTAGCATCACAGGGAGACTGTCAAGGACCACAGCATTTCTACCACACCCCTTCTTCCTCCAGGTTTTTATATATTCCTTACCTCCCCATCCCTTTAGACATGTTCATGTTCAATTGCTGACATCCATGCTCTCCACTCTTCTGTCCACCCTTAGGGCTTTCCTGAGCTTCAGCTTGGAAATAATCAGGAAGCACTTTCATGCTGTTATAAAGCCATTTGGAGCTTTCAGAAAGACAATTTGGGAGGGACTCCTCATTGTCACTGCTATTTTTCTCCTTTCACAGATCTCCCTTTAAATCCTCACCTAATATAATTTTATCAGGGGAAGAAATATATTTGTAAAGATCTTATAGAAGTAGGTTTTACTGAAGCAAAGGGAGGGGGTGACTGCAATCCTGTGAAAGACAGGTGAAAGCCGTTGTCAGTCTCTCTCACTAATGTGATGATTTGAATGGGTATCAGAAAGGGTGGGAGCTCCCCAGGAGATAAAAGGACGCCCAGTTAAGGACAGCTGATGCTGGAGGGAAGAAAGGGGGTGGTGGAGGCTGTGGCATAGGCAGTACAGATACTCTTAGGGACTACGAGAAAGAGTGAAAAATACCACCCAGGGAATCTAGCCAGGTGGTTATAAACTATGATAAAACAGGATTTAGAGGAACAGCTTGCAGCATGGTAAGTGTTAGTCTCTGAGACCTGTCAGAAGTTTGGTAGAGAGTAGCAAGAACAGCAGAAATAGATTAGGGATGTGAAGCTTGTTGCTAGAAAAGAAAATTTCTTTTCTGTCTGTCATAAATCTTTGCCTCTTCACCACTTTAGCTGCTTCCTGCATTCCCTAAGCAGGCTTAGTGTTCATATATGGCCAGAGGGTTTCAATTTGAGTTCCAAATAATAATAATAAATTCCATGAAGTGATTCCATGTGGAGAGTGGAGATAATAGTGCCTTATGTTTACACAGTAGGGTCATGAGACTTTGGGTCAGGCAAACAAGAGTGGTTTCTCACCTGCTGTTGAAATGCAGCTTGCTCTGTGGTGACACGCTGCACCTGCTCTATAGTAACTGCACCAGGAGTATGGAGGGGGGAAAACTTCTCTGGCTGAAGCTGTTGAGTGAAGGCTAGGTTGAGAAAGGAAGTGTAATTCTCCACACTGGATTTAGCCAGGATGCTGAAGTTAAACACCTGGTTACTTAATAAAAAGAGCTGCAACAGCACTATCATCTGTACAGCCATGCTAGGATACTGGAATCTGTGTTGTTTCATGAAGATGAGCCCGGCTCTTCCATTACGACTGCATTGCCACGAGTCCCAAGACTTTGCCTGAAAGTGGCTCAGCTGAGACTTGAACGGTAGCTGCTGCTTTTCCTGAGGAGTCAAAAAACAGCCTGCCTCTACAGCGGACTAGATGCCTATTTTACCCAGGGCCACACTCGGACCAAGGTATGTCATTATGTTTCATCCAGCATAAGGAGAGCAGGAGCTGCGTAATAGCTCCGCTGAGATCTCTGATCTTTTCTGTCAGCAGGAGGATCATGTGTTTAGGAAGAGCGTATCTGTTATCACCTCTTTCCCTGTGTTTGACTTGGGAAGTCTCATGGTTGTTTCCACATCTAAAGGTCATCGCAGCTGCTCTGTTCTAGGGCTGGCTTGTAAATGAGGAGCACTGAGACTTGGTTCTTGGAGATGATAAGGATCTATTTGTTGGGCAGCCAACTCTGTTGGGGTGGGAGGACCTTGTGATGGCTCTCCAGTGTAATTTCTGGTGGGAGTTGTGTTATTAAGAGCATCTTTTACTTAGAGGTTTTGGCTTACTGGAAACAATGGCTGGCTTTGGATTTGCCTGCAATACTGGAAATCCTGGAAAACCTCCCCTCTGCCTCTACCACCTCTGTCTCTTACTGTCTGTGCTTTACTGAACTGAAACAGGGGTAGTCCCTGTACTGAGGCTTTTAGTGCTGCTGTTCCAAGGATGAAGGGCCATGCTTAGTAATGTGTTATTTTTCTGCAGGGACAGAAGGAAGTGTGTCTTTTCCCTCATGGTACTGTTGTCTAGTTGGGCTTATCCACCACACAAACTTCTGTGACCTTTGACTGCCCCATTTGCACCTCTATTTCAGTGGGTTGTTAGAGGAATATATACAATCATCAGCTTGAAATCTCACTTTGGTCAAACATCTTCTCTCTTTTTCCTTCCTTGTACAAAAGCACAATGTTAATAGAATTAGCTCTACCAAGCAGATGAGCATCACACAGTTTACAGAGAGTTCCCTGTCACATGTGTGGGACTCTATCCTGCAGTCCTCTGCTAGGGACATGGAGTACTCTGAAAACACAAGCTGAGGCTGTGGCTTCCCATCAAACTTTGAATCAAATCCAGTTTAAAGAGAAGGACCTTGACATGCTTCCTGTATCCAGACTTCTGTGAATTCCTTTTGCCTGGCTTACACAAGATTGCACAAGGGAGAGGTTTAACACTGGAGATGCATCTCTTAAGGAAGGACTCAAAGCATTTTATTGCATTATCTTGGACCCCTGCCACCTTCTCAGGCTAAACAGCTGAATGCTGTGGACAGGGGGCTGAGTGCCACAGTTCTAGGAAGACAAAAATAGAGGTCTGCCCCTCATGTATTGGCAGGAGGAGGTACTGTTCATCTGTGCCTCTAAAGCAATTGAGCTCCATGTCCTGGCTGGAATCCAGCTGAACTAGGTCTAGAATATAACCTTCAATTGCATGCCCTTGGAGGTGATCTCTTGACTGCCTTGTCTTTTCACTTGTTCACAGACGGGTGTTCCGATGTGGAGCAGGAGAGGGCTTGAAATGATGTACTGGGGGTATGTCTATGCTGGTGGCTGAGGTCCTCCATGTCTAAAAATGGAAGGAAAGTGGGATTTTTTTGTTTTCCTGAATGAGGAGTAGGCTACGTCTAGTTCCTGACTTTTCAAGGTGCTAAGGGGAGCACTGGTGTGCTTTGCATCAGAAACTAAGTTGGGCGATGAATCACTTTCTCCCCTGTCGTCTTTCATCCTGTTTAAACTGGAGGGTGGTTAACCTGGGTTAAGATGGAGGAATACAATGCTTTTGTCTTCCCTCTTGATCTTTCAGGCTTTCTACCACCATCTTTTTGAATGCTTAACAGACCCAAAGCTTTCTGCTTCCCAGGGACCATCTGGCTGGAGTATATCTGGTTAGATAAAGTCCTGTAGCTCTACCAAGTTCAGGGTCATTAAATTATTCCAAACAAACCTTCCTCCTGTGATTTCAATTGGATACAACTACCTTCACTTCCTGTCTGAAGCTCTTTAATTGACAGGGATGGTGGGACACCTGTTGTCCACTGAGGCTCCTGTTGGTCTCCCAGCATCAAGGCACAACTCTTTCCCTTAGTTCTGCATGCATCAAAGCACTCGTGCAGCCCTCCCATATGTCTCGTATACTGAGTTTTCTACCTCTGAGAAAACCTCTGCATCCCCAATGTGGGGGATGTGGATATGTATCGCTTTTATGGGGACTTTTGTTCATCTAGCCTTCAGTTGAATTTTTGCTTTGTGAGGTTTTTTGGTTTTGGTTTTTTTTTTCCTTTTCTGATTCCATCCCTTTACTCCTAATCCCACCACCTGGTATGGCTCACACTGCAGAATCTCTCTGCCTCCTCAGCGTATACGCCCTTCAAATATTTGTAGACATTTATCACTTCCCCCCCTGCTTAGTCATCTCTCTGCCAAGCTAGACGTATTTAGCTCTTCTAATCTTTCCTTGCGAGTGAGTCCCTCCAGCACTCATAATTCATTTCTCCTTGCTCTTCTTTGAATACTTTCCAGTTTGCCAGCACTTAAAACACCCCAAATAAGAAAATTTTTAATGTGAGCAGGCACAAATAAAACTAAGATAAACTTCCTGAAAAGAGAAGGGTTTTTTTGGCTCCAAGCCACTGGGAATAGATCAGAGTGGGTAGAGCTGGGAATTCCTGCTGCAAGTTCTAGGTGGGTGTCTGGGATACAGAAAAGTTGTCCCCTCTTCTATTCTTGTGAGTTGCTCTATTCCCCACCCCTGAAAACTGTAACAAAAGACATCAGCTAATATTTTTTCTGTGTTTCTTCCTGTAGTTCTCCTCTGAACGAGGCAGACCTGTAAGTGTCACTGGCTCGTCTTCCCATTCCCTGTCTCCCTCTCAGGCTAAAGGCTTTGCCTGTGAGTGATTTTCTAGTGGGCTGTGGGGTGCAAGTGCTTCAGATAGTGGCTACATCTTACCAGTGCTGAATCTCTATTTCTCAGCTTTGTTCTTCTCAAATACTGGTAGGCGTGGTGCCAAAGGATCAGCAGACAGCAGACAGCTCCTTTTTATCTTAGGAAGATTTTTCCCTTCTGGCCATTTGTTTCTGCTGTGTCCAAGCTGTATAAAAAGGAATATAATTTAAAATGGGTCCTGTTTCTAGGGCCCAGATGGACTTTTTTCTTTCAAATAACCAACTCAACAAATTCTTTAGATAGAACCTTGTTAATTAAAGCTATACCCCAGAGGGATAGCTTAGAGATGCTGTTCAGTCTCCACCTCTCATACTGAACTCCACGATGGTTTTTGAGGCATTCCTGGTATCTCACACTGATGGTAATTTGTGCTGTCTGAGATTACACGATGTGAGCAGAATTGAAAGGAATGCTGGGGAGCAGCAAGTGTTCCTTCACTCATTATCTACAGAAAGGTCTGCAGCTTCACTGTCTGCATTAAGAGCTTTTTAAATATTCCCCATCACCATCTAGTGACCTGCAAGGGAGCAGCAGTTTATCTAGCCAAGAGATGCTGTCAAATTTAGTAGACCGAGATGGGTATCAATAACAAAATACTTCCAAAACCAGAACAAATCCAGTTGCAAACTTGCACTGGCATACCTTTACATGGCACATTCTAGATTTCAATTGCAAATTTGAAAACAATGTGCTTTTCACCTAGGAGGAATGAAAAGATTCTGCTTTCCTTCCTTATATATTGTGATCTTCCCACTCAACTAGATACTTATCAAACATCTGGCTTCTGTTTTGATTGTGTCCTGAGAACATCGAGTTTAAGTACAAATGTGAAACTAGCTCTGCTGACTGGGCAGGAAATGTTTCTCTGTTGTGGTATGAAGGCTATCTGGATCTATTAAGCCAAGCTATAGAAAGGAAGGGAAAGCAAGGGCAAACAAAAGGAGCATTGGTTGAATAGGGGAATGCATTTGATTTTTTGCATCCAGCCCATGTCAGTCTGTGCCACCAAGCTGATGCCACTATATCATCATAAAATGTAGAAACAAGGAACCCAGAACTTCTTGAGTGAAGAGCAAAAGCTGCTATTGCTTTCACAGTGGATTGACTTTCCTAGCTGTCTGTTGAAGCAGCCTTGGAGAATCATGCTGAACAGTGCATTACAGATATACACACTGGATATTAAAAAAGAGAATGCATTTACTGTCACTTGCCGGTTGCCTTTCACCCTTCTAGTTGTCATAGCATTCAGAAGTATTGAACAATGGGGTTTTGTCTACAGAAAGAAAAATGCTGCCTCTTTCACAAGCTTAGGCAGGAGAGGCAAAATAGTTCTGAAGAATGGGTAGGAAGAGTAGCAGTAGGCATTTTCACTAGCCTATCCTCAGATACTTATGGGGCCTGATTCTTGAAACAGCACCATGTCATCTACTTTAGCACCTTCAAACTGTTTATTAGCATCATCCCAGCAGCAGGTTGGGCTGGCCGTCTGCTGTCTTTGATGCTGTTACAGACAAGCTTGTCATTCCCAGAGGAATCAGCAGTCTAGCTGGCTTCAGCTTGCCATGTTTGTCTACTGCTATTCACATTTAGAAAGCGGGGTGTGTGTCTGTTTCTGGTTTTGCTTTATAAGAATATGCAGTTGCTTAAGATCTATTTGGTTGACAAAGTGTTTTACAAACAAACTGTACATGGGAATCACTTTGTTCGCTGCTGAAATGCAAAGCAATAATTTTTCTTGCGGAATCTCAAGAGACAGATGAGATGTGGTTCAGTACGGCATGACTTTAAGTATTAGGCTGAATAGAGGTGGGATTACTACCATATTTAAAGCAAAGCATGCATTCAAATGCTTTGAACTGAGGTTTATTCTGTGCAAATATTTGACAAGCGGCCTCTCATTTAAGTACAAATAAAAGTATTGAAGCTTGCACCATTTCTAGCTATTGGCACAAGAAAATTGTTTCTAAACAAGTATCCATGAAGTTTAATGGTTATTTCTCCCTGTCATGAGTTCCCTCATTACCTTGCTTGCCCCATTGACTGTTATAAAAAACAGTCTGTGGGAATTTTATTTACCCAGTCCCTCTTTGAATGTTTTCTGAACTTCTGATCTTTAGCAATTATTGATTTTTATGTCTTTTTTGTTTGAAATCAGCTTTGTATCAGTTAAAGTTCTCTCAATTTAAATAATACAAGGGCAGATTAAGTTTTTCCCTACTCCTGTTCCCAAGGTGTTCCAGAGCAGAGATGTTCAACCCCTGGCCTCATTTTCATTCATTGTAATGGAGTGATAACAAAACGCATGACCAACTTCTCTAATTAGTCTCATGTTCCTCAAGGTCTTTTGCTGTTTCCTGCTTTTTGGGCTTTGTTGGTATTTCCCTAAACACCCCTAATAGTTCTCCTCCTCTTCCAAATTATCTCTTTGGGCACAAACTGATATGTGGCAAATACAAAGCAATGCAATATTCATCATTGATTGATCATGATCTTTCCTGGTTTTGTTGTTTCTGTTGGGTTTTATTTTAATTCCCACTCTGTTTAGGGGAAATTGTTTAATTTTATTTCATACCTTAACTTTTAAATTTTTATTCAACTAAAATGCAGATGTATATTCAGTGTAGCTTTCCTGAGCTTGATTTCTTGTGGATTGTCCATCTCACTTTAAATAAAATAGGACAAGCATAGAAAGGAAATTAAAACAAGAAAAAAGATGAGCAGTTGGTTGTCCCACAGTTTCTACCAGTGGGAAATGGTAGAGGACAGGGATTTTGTCTTCAAATGCAATATATTGTTCTGCTCTCCAATAAGCATTAATGAGATGTGAAGAAGAAAAAGGACCAGTGTCTGTAGATGGTGGAAAGCTGAAGCTCTTCTCACACCATGAATCAGCCTCCTAGGAGATCCTGTCTCAGACCAGGCTTGTTCAAGGGAAGGCTTATTATGTGGAATTTTGTCAAATGGTGAGGTGTGGTATAAAGAGATAATCAGAGTCCTCCAACACTAATTACCTGTGCTCTATAGAAATCCCTAGCTCCATTCAGAACCTTTTAAAAAGGAAAAATCTCAGAGGAAACAAATGAAGTCTGGTTCTGCAAGTGCCAATTGAGATGGTAGAGAACAGGGAAGTCATGGATTAAAGCGATCAATTTTGAGGCCTACCATACTATTTGACTTGATTCTTCCCACCCTCTCTTCTTCTTTTTGCATTCATGCATTGAAACATAACGAGAAATCTCTGCATTTCTCATGCGTCCTTTATTCTGAAATCTCTAGGCACTTTGCAAATATTAACTGATAAAACTTCACAGCTATCTATCCATCTATCTAATCTCAAAGCATTTAAGGTTTCCCATCACAATTCAGAGGGATGGCAATGAACAGAGTATTTTTTTCAGCAAAAGGAAATAATTCCATCTTTTAGCAAATGACTGAAGGACTTATGACTTAGCAGTGGTAGGAAGTCAGGACACCACCTGTCAGAAAAAGGGCAATTGCTATTTGACCAATGTCCAATGATAAGATTTAGGATCAAGGTTGTTAGTATTTTGCAATCAAAGGCATCTAAGATTGCAAATAATCAAATTTGTAATTTGTTCTTGCAACTTTGGAGGAAGAAAATGAGGACATTTTGCAGGTAAAGTAGTGAGATCCTGAAAGGGAACATTCTGGAACAGTAAAACTGAAGCATTTTCCTACCCAGAAGGAGGGAAGGATAAAAGCAATTTGGATCAGCGTTAACCTTTACATCAGAAATATCACTTGGTGCATGTTTGTACTTGAGGGTTCTCTATCACTGTTGCTGAATATACGACCCAACTGTATTAGACATATGCATACAAAGCACTCAATTTAAGTGAGCACAGATAAGATGCAGGTCTTGCTGCTTTGATTCATGCCACCACTTATTTCAACTGGAGTACTATGCAGTACGGTACCACTTAGCACAGTTAGGGTGGTACAGCCCATTCCTGTGTTTATGGAGAAGGCTTAATGCTCTGTAGAAAATCTCTCAGTCATCAAGGACTTCTGCATGGATCTGTCAGTGGTTTTGCTTTTGTGCAGCAATATGAAAAGCAGTACGGGAGGTTAGCAGCCAGGTTTGCCTTATACTCAATGTCATCCCTTGGTGTAGAGTGAATCAACGGACTTCCCTCATGGAAGGAACTAGGAGGACAGCAGTTCTCTGTTACAAGGCTTGACTATCTCCATTTTCAATTCATGTCATTGAGTCTTAAGTATTGTTTACCACAAAACCTGAATTAGTGCAGTTTTGCTAGGGTCCATACCTTTCATGATATTGTCAACCAGGAGACTGATCTAATCCACAGATGTTAGCACATTTTGCTTTTCAGTCTGTGACTTTTGTCTTAACTAACCTTGGAAGCTACATTTAAGCATATGACTTTCCCAAGAGGGCTGGTATAAACAGTATTAAATTGTAGTCAGATCTAGCTGTTTAGAAATATACTCATGAAGACTGATCCAATAGCACTGGTGTAACACCATTGACTGCTGAACTTTACTTCTCTGCTCTTTGTCCTTAATTTCCCTGCAACTTGAAAGTACATTGCATTCAACACCTATCAGCCAAAGTCCTCCTTGCCAAGGCAAACTCAAACATCTGCCAAAGGTCATGAGGTAAATGAGGAATCATCCCAACAATACCAAGGCAAAGCATTAAAAAGGATCAGGAGTCCATTGAGTAAATCTGCAAAATAATTTGAATTTCAAATCTCAGGCAAGCTGCTGTGTAATTTCTGCCTGTAGATTCACCACTGTGATGTTCATTATCTGATTATCACCATCTACAACCTTCCTAGTGCTAATGCACATTGTCTTCCTGACTCTTGAATTAGTGAGATGTGTCTGACACTAAATTTGCAAGTAATTGCTATGGCTCCCCTCAATGAAGCATCTCTCAGGACACTCTTGGAAATTAAATGTTCCTTCTCGAGCCATTATTTGCTTACTCCATCCCTATCTTATTAAATAATTATCAAGTAAAAATATGTAATTTGAAATATGCATGTCATGTTTAGGAAATGAAAGAATTGGAGATGACAAGGTTCTCAGTGGACTGATGGCAGCAAAGGATTGCTTTACCTTCTCTCAAATAGTCCATCTCCCAGGTTCCTACTAGGACCTAACCAGAATCCACCAACCATCTTTGCATGTAATCCCATTCAATGCTGCTTGAGATTTCTGTCCTGAGTCCCTTCCAAATCCCACAGAAGAAACAAGGGACTAAGTGATGCCCTTTGAGTCCTCTGAGTCCTGACTGATGGAATTGGATTTGCATTGCACTAGGAAGTGTTGTTCACAGTGGTAAATTTAAGCCCTGTGGATGGTGTTTGCAAGTACAAACCCTACATTTCCAACATTTAAAATATCTTGTATTCTATAAAGCTGGATCCCACTACAATTCTTGATGTTTACAATGAACTATAAATATTTATAGCAGTGTGATTATGGTAAAGTTACTTGAGATTTACACAGCCATAAGCAAGATCATAATCTAGTCCATTGTCCCTTCACTAAAGGATTTTATAAGGTAGGGATCAAACCTGAAGATCTTTATTCAGGGGTAACTAAACCAGACAAATTAGAAATCTTTCTACTGCAGGCAGATTTTGGCACAAGGTTAACATGAAATATATTAATTTTCTGCTTAAAATAAATACCCTTGTTTTTTGTTCACAATGAGTAGTTTGCTTTAGCTTCAGTTCATTCTCCTTCCTCAGCTCAATGACACTTTGATGGCTCAGCCTTCATTTTAATAGTCATAGCCTGAAGAAATTGAATATGACTAAGGAAGAAGTAGAGGCCTCTGTTTCTCCTGTAATCTCTGCTTGGGAAGGGCTATGCCTGATGTTAAACATGTGCCTCTTAAAGTAGGATTTTTTATTCCCTGGTAAATCTACTTTCTTCTCTAGAAATAAACACTTATTTGTATAAGCTAAAACAAATCCTATGTTTCAGTATTTTATAGGGTTTGTAAATGTTAGAAAATGGATTTCCAGCTGTCACTTCCATGTTTGCTTTTTTTTCCTTCAACTGAAACCTCCCTTGGTTTGTTTGGTTGCTTATGGAAGTGCTTGTTTCTAGTAAAGAAGTTATTTTGTCTGCTTGGACTCAGATATACACAAAGGCAAAGGTTGTTGCTATCTGCAGAAGCAACTGTGAAATGGAAATCCATTAACGTGGTGGCATGGCATGCCTCCATGGGAAACACTCTTACATTTAACAAGAAAGCATGTCATCCCAAATGTTTTGATTCTCTTTTTCTTTGGGGAAAAAAAAAAAAGCCATGGAAAGTGTAAATGGGAAACTTGATCTTTATTCCAACTGGCATTATTTCTTACAAGAGCAAGGAAAAAGCTTTCTTCTTAGTTTACTGTTGGCTGTTTCTTTAATGTGGTTTTCTTTTCTTTTGCTTTTTTGTTTTTCACACTCATGTTGTGAGAGTTGTTCCTCTGTGGCTGAACTGTTGTAGTATTCAGAGCAAATTTTTTATTCATGTCTTACAGCTGGTGTTTTCATGTGGTATAAAAGTTTAGTAAACTGATGTTTCAACCAAATTATTTTGGAATTTCCATGTTCGTATGTTGGCATCTGTACTTACATCAGCAAAGTAAGGGCCCTCTTGGTCATTAATAGGTTTTTGGCAGTGAACCCCCAAAGGGTGGATGGTACACAGAGCCCTCTTGGCCATCACTGCACTAGCAAAGCAAGTCCAAGTTGCAGGATCATTGCTTAACACAATGAGATGCATATCACTGTATGGTTTATGTTGGACAAGTTCCTTGTTTGCTGAAGCCTTTCTATTGTTTATTTGCAAAGAGAACCGTAACAGGAGTAAGTTAAGTGATTATGTGCATGCTCATACCTCATATTTCCCTCCACTGTGGTTGTTTTAGAAGTAAAAACTTAGATTCAACTCTCTTCTAGGAGTATATATATTTATATATACATATATGTGTGTGTGTATGTATAGAGAGGGGAAAAATATAGAAATCAAAGCATATAAGCATTTACCTTTTAAATCAAACCGTCACTTCCTCCAGGGGGTAGGAAGTATATTCATTTAGTGGAATAATTTGTTTTGAAGTAGTCAGTGGGGGAATCCACTGTGAAAAAGAGTAGTCCTCATTAGTGCAAGGGGGCAGAAAATCTACAATGGAAACAATGAAGACACTGACTCAAAATTCACACGTAGCTTTAGTGCCAGAGCTGGGGATGTCATCAGGCATCCGATTTCCATCCAGGTGACCTGTCCACTGCAGAACCTGATCTCTCCATGGTCTGTAGTATGGCAGTAAATAAGGACGCATTTGTCTGAGTTAGTAAATGACAGGAGGAAAACTTATTTGTTCTTGTATGCCATGGAGTGATATATTGTTTGTAAGCAGATTGTAACTGAAGTGCTATAGAACAGCATTTCTGGCTCTGTGCTTCACTTAATCATGGAATAGAGCAGACCCTGAGGTCCTGTGCAAATTTTAGGACCTGTGAAAATTAAACAGTAAGTGAATGTAAATTAACAGGTCCTCTCAAGGATTAAAGAGACAGGCTCATTATTTTGTTTTTCATTCTAAGAGGGCTGGTTTCCAGCAAGAATTATAATTAAAAAAACAACCCTCTAGCTCTATTTGAGGCAATTTGCTACCAGTTGCAATACCTGATAGGCCTCCAAATGGTAGAGAGCATCGTCCAGTCTTGAGCACAATGAATTCCAGGGATCACATCATGAATCTATTGCCCTTGTGTCTTTTACTAAGAACTTAAATCTAGCTGGTATATTCAATGAAGAAGGTGGAGCATAGAAAGGGAGGGGAAGGTTTCCTATATGTTTGATATAGTATATACTTCAGAAAATGTATTGAACATCTGTGTACAATCTATGTGGCAATATAAACCCCTTCTTTTTAAAATATTTCAAAATTGGCTGTTTTCCGTGTTACTTTAAATATATAGTATGTACTTGTATGTTTGACACAACATTGTGAATATGTTCTCCTATATTCAAAGTATAATGAGTAAGATTCATCACAGGGAAAGTAACATTTTCCATGTTAGCAATGCTAATGAATAAAATATATGGCATTCCTGCATTGCTTGCTATTATTATTTGCTTTTTGCAGTTTAACTAGCAGTCAGAATTATTTCTTACTGAAATTTTGTGTTTGCAGCTAAGGTTCCTGGGCTATCTAATAGCTGTTTGGAGACCAATCTTGAAAGAGCTAGAATATTGCTGTGACTCACAACGGGCAGGTGTCTGTGCTAACAACTCTATAACAGTAATACAATCAGCTTGACTGGTTTGTGCAATATTGTTTTCACAGGAGTTAGCTGCGGGTCAAGGGTGGAAGACACTGAATTGTTCTGCATTAGCAAACACTATGAACCATAGAACAAAACAGTTGTTGCTGAGGATTTTGTGTTGATGCTGTATACATTTCAAGGGGTTCCCTTAGGTAGCTCTAGTCTGGCCTTACAGACTGAATACTCATTAGTGGTCAAAGCATTTAAATGCTCCTGGAACACATCTTCAAGTTAAGTGTCACTCAAAGAATCTGGGTAACACACCCAGAAGAAATCCAGCTCAAAATGCTCCACAGTGTGAGTCAAAACACGGTAAGTGGGAACAATCTGGAGATGCCCTTTAAAAGCACAGTCCTGATGCAAAAATAAAGTATGAATGCAGGTGGATCAAATGTCTAAAAGGAAAACTGTTTCACCAGTTAAAGCGGAGGAAAAAATTACTACCACTACCTAAAAATTAGTCAGCGGCATTGACTGGTTGGCAGGGAAGTGGAGCGTGCTGACTGTACATCTATTCTGTTTGATTCCTGGGAGCACTTCTGTTTTGACGCTTAGTATTGCTTGTGTTTTCCTCTTCCTTTTTTTGTGTGGACAAGGGGATGTTCCCAAAAGTGGTGCGGTCAATTAAATATGCCCCAGTTACAGTAAATGCAAACAGATTCTTTGTTTAATTATTGCCAGCTCAAATTAAATATTGCAAGTGCTTTTTCAACCGGGTGGACACAATAGGAGGCAATGGTTCTTTGCAACAATTGTCCTAATGAAGGATGATGACTTTCAGGGTAGTGGAATTTGGTGTGGGCACTGGGGTCTCCGCCAGCACATCCTATTACAGGATCAAGACCCTTGACAATAAACGGTTCACATTCTTGGAACTAATGTTTGTAATGGGAATAACAGAAGTGGAGATAATAATAATATATTACCTCGACCACAGGAGTGCATTGAAGGATTAATTGAATAATGGACCAAATTAATCTCTGATGTAACTGTGCTGATCTGTCTAGCATGATTCTGCCTTCATGTTAATAAAACACATGAAAAAATAATCTTTATAATTCTCATTTTGCTATTATTATTAATGATTGTCTTACAAAACCAGAATGCAATTTGGAAGTCTGGTTTGCTTCAGATAAAAGTTTGAAGTCTTAGTTGGAATCTTCCCCACACTTTTGTCTAAAATGCTGATTAGCAGCCTCAAGGGAATGAGCTTCCTTACAAGATTTCAACACTGCTGCTTAGTTTGGGACAAGGCAGAAACAGTGTAAGAACAAGACTTTCCTAAGGATTTTCTCTGTATCTGGTTTCAGCTAAAATATAACACAGGGAACTTAACAAAATTGTATTTTGTACAGCAATCCTGTAAATGTCTTCTAAGCATATACTATCATCATTATTCCTATTGAATTGTGCCTGAACCCATACAGTTTCGCATTTCTCTTGATTACTCACAGAAACACATTATTTTAAGTTTATACATAATGCTAAAAGAAACTGGCTTTAGGAATAACCTAGTCAAGTAATGGTGGATTTGCCATCTCTTTAACATGTGCCAATGTCAGGAATAACTGGCTGACATTGGATGAGTCTCCTAGGGATATGGAAAGACAGGCAAATTTTGGCCTTCTGAATCTGCAAAGTTGTACTTTGGAGCTGGAGAGCCGTTTAAGTTTGCTTGCTATTTTTTTATTTTTGTTTGGGGTACCTCACTGCTTTCCTGTAAAATTCTGCAGAATTGCCACTTTTCATCTTAGGTTGTCATCATTCGAGCCCTACTGACACACTTTTAAATGCATGGGCCTGAGGTGTTAATGCACTGCAATCTGTCCATTGGCAGAAAGAGGAGAATAAAAACACAGGCAGAAATTACAGGGTCTTGTTGCAGGGGATGGATGATGACTGCTGAGGGCCACAGAAACTTTCGCTTGGAAGATTTTTGCAGCAGAGGCTGATAGGGGCTAGAAAAGTGAATGTTGCTGGCACTGTCTCCCTATGGTTTCTTGTAACACAGGTGAAAGTGCTGACAAAATTATGTATCTGTTACTTAACTTCTGAAACAAGAACAAAACCTTACTTTCTCCAGAGCTCCAGTGCTTATTACTGGCTTTTGCTTTAATTGGATAGGCAAAAGAAAGCGTGACCAGTGCACTTTGTGTGAAGCTGGTGAATTGGGGAAGCAGTCGCACAATGCGAGTGTCTGACAGTGAGGACAGATATGCTCCGGAGGTGACAAATGAAAGTGTTTTAATCCAATTTATCCAGAAAGTGTCTGCTAAACCCAGGTTGGCAAGGTCATATCTGCTCACATTGTCTCCATCTATGCCTGACCTAGAGCTGACCCTCAGGTTTATAGGAGAAATGAAAGAGAGGAGAGGAGGAGCTGGGGCAGGGGAAAGGGGAACAGGTCTATGATTGGAAACAGCCAACACCGAGCGAAGGAAAGGTAAATTTTGTGTTTCCCCAGCTATGTCCAATCATTAAAGGTCTGTAATGGAAACTTTAACAGCTGTCGGTTCAGAACAACTGCAGCAAATAGTCTTGAAGTCTCTGTGTGATGTTCAAGGGAAACAAACAATAATAACCAACACTTTTCTTTGAGCCTTCCCCATCACAAGGTGGGGGGTGGGAAGATGCAGTTAAGTTCTTACACTCACTGCCCAACAAACAAGGTCACTAAGAAATAGTGTGAAAATGACAATTGCACACTAGGAACATTGTTTTTGTTTGAAGCAGGTTCTTCCTGCAGAGACTACTCAATGGCAAATCCAGGTCTTGCACAGCCCTATACACCTTAGTAAGTCATGCTTCCCAGCTTCTAGTTTTTTAATGTATGGGAATGTCTAAATTCAAGTATTATTAGCAAAGCCTTTCTCAAGAGAGTTGGACTGAAACTTGGCATGCAGATATCTGTGTGTTAGAGCAGTGATTTTTTTTTTTCCAAATTTCCCTTACCACTTGGGATTTCCAATGCCTTTTTGCATTTTTCCTGCTGGGAACAGTGATATTCCTTAAACCAAAGTATTATGGGCTGCTAGTCCTGCTACGTGGGCAAGAGTCTTCAGCATTCAGGAAATTGGAAGGAACTGCTAGATTATTTAAGAGAAAAAGATTGCTCTGGGCTAACTACAGGAAGGGGACCTCAACATAAGCTGCAGGCTGACAGAGGGGTGGGATCCCCTGAGCATCCACATTTTATCTTTGAAGGCATTGTTGAAACTAGTGAACATGAGCCTTGGTTAAATTGATTCAGTTGAAGACATTTTCCATGAGCTCTACCCCTAGTAACAAAGCTGGGATTGTTACATGAAAGAGTAAATATGCTGGCTCTCACATGTTCATTGCCCAGATTGATGCCCAAGGGCATGGTGGGAGCTACTGTTGATTTGAGTGGCTTGCTAATGTAGCAACGGCCCCTCTTTGGCATCTTGAGTAGGAATGCTTGAAAGGCAAGCTCAGCAACATATTTTGCCCAGTCCTTCCTATCTTTGTATTCGCTATACTCACGATCTCTACAACTGCCTCTAAACCCCAGTTTCATGAGCTCTGCCCATCTTCTAGCTCTGCAAGCTGAGGAAAGATGACTTCATGAGGCAACTCTCTTCCAGCAGTTCCCTCACCCTGATAACCCAGGGATTCCTGCCTGAGCATTTCTGCTAGTCACTCTAGGATGTGGTGGTGCCTGGAGGAAGGAGACATCTTTTAGGCTTATTAAAGCCTCAGGAATTTTAAACCAGGCCTTCACATAGAAAAACCTCATACAGGTGCAAATTCAGAAATACTGATGTAAGTAATTTACCTATCTGTTACTAAACACTTGTTACTACACAGCCTGAAAGTCACAGGATCTCAATGTCTTTCAACACTGAGCATGCTACAGTAATTTACTCTGTGTCCTTTCCCCCTGCCCCTGGCATAAGCAGAATGGCTGTGCATGTGTCTTCCACATGGGAGACTGCTCTGCATAATGCTTAAATCAAATAGGAGCAAACACAAGTGATACACATGTACCAACACCACATTAACATGATTTAAACCATTATGCATGATCCATAAGCCCCTGGGCATGTCACCCTCATATAAAAATTCTGCTTACCTTTTACAAGGACTTCTCTAGAACGTGATCTCCTTAGGTCGCATTTTGTCAGTTTGTACAGTGTGTATTTATAAAAACCCACAGTATTAACGGTTTCTCTAAATATTTTGTTACTCATTTTAGTGCCTAAGGTCAGTCTACCAAGGCACTTCCTCTGTGCCTGCATATATATGTATGCATTTAACAAGTTGACTCAGAGAATTCCTAGCTATTTCAGGCTCAGCAGGTCAAGAACTGCCCTGAAAGACCAAATTCCTCTAACTTAGTTAGACATATATAGCTTGGTTGCTGTACTTGGCTCAACAGCTGTTGCTCGTTGGTTTTGCTCAAGGCTGAGAGCAGGCTGGGTTGTGCAGGGTCATTGCCCTGGACAGAAATTAGGTGAATCCCAGTGCCTGCTTGTTGCTGGCAGGGGTGTTGGTGACAGCAGGGTTTTGTGTAGTGATTGTCCAGTCTCAAAGCTGGAGAAGACAGAAAATTTGGCTATGGGATGCCGTGATATTGCTCCTATAGTACATGGTGCATTGTGATGGGTTGACCCTGGCTGAACGCCAGGTGCCCACCAAAGCCGTTCTATCACTCCCCCATCCTCAGCTGGACAGGGGAGAGAAAAATATAACAAAAACTTGTGGGTCGAGATAAGGACAGGAGAGATCATTCACTAATTACCATCATGGGCAAAACAGACTCAGCTTAGGGAAAATTAGCTCAATTTATTACAAATCAGCCAGAGTAAGGTAATGAGAAATAAAACGAAATCTCAGAACACCTTCCCACCACCCCTCCCTTCTTCTGGGGCACAACTTCACTCCCGGATTTCTCCACCAAGCCCCCCCCAGCGGCACAAGGGGGACAGGGATGGGGTTTACGGTCATCACACGTTATTTTCTGCCGCTTCACCTCCTCAGGGTGAGGGCTCATCACACTCTTCCCCCGCTCCAACGTGGGGTCCCACCCACGGGGTCAGTCCTCCACGAACGTCTCCAACGTGGGCCATTCCCACGGGCTGCAGCTCTTCACGAACTGCTCCAGTGTGGGTCCTTTCCACGGTGTGCAGTCCTTCAGGAGCACACTGCTCCAGCGCGGGTCCCCCACGGGGTCACAAGTCCTGCCAGAAAACCTGCTCCGTGGGCTCCTCTCTCCGCAGATCCGCAGGTCCTGCCAGGAGCCTGCTCCAGCGCGGGGCTCCCACGGGGTCACAGCCTCCTTCGGGAACCCACCTGCTCTGGCGTGGGGTCCTCCACGGGCTGCAGGTGGAGATCTGCTCCCCCGTGGACCTCCATGGACTGCAGGGGGACAGCCTGCCTCACCAGGGTCTTCACCACGGGCTGCAGGGGAATCTTCGCTCCGGCGCCTGGAGCATCTCCTCCCCCTCCTTCTTCACTGACCTTGGTGTCCACAGGCTTGTTTCTCTTACATGTTCTCACTCTTCTCTCCGGCGGCTGCTTCTCACTGTCCCAACCTTTTTTCCTTCTTAAAAATGTTATCACAGAGGCGTTACCACTATCACTGATTGGCTCGGCCTTGGCCGGCGGCGGGTCCGTCTTAGAGCCGGCTGGTATGGGCTCGCTCTCTCTCGAACACAGGGGAAGCTGCCAGCAGCTTCTTACAGAAGCCACCCCTGTAACCCCCCCTGCTACCAAAACCTTGCCACATAAAACCAATACATGCATAAAGCAGGCACATTGGAAAAAATCATGTATTGTTGCGGGTTAACGGTCAAGCTTATGAGTTTTTTTTTCTAGAGGTAAAGCTCTGGAAGGGGAGAACATCACCAGCAGAGTAGCAGAAATTGTTTTCTTGCATTATTACTTTGGCTTTCTAGCAGGTCCTAGCCAAAATTTTGCCATTTATGACTGAACGTTACTTTCCCAACTTATTCTCCCTTTCAATCTCCTACCAATGTAAGCAGAGGGTGAATTGTAAGTAGAGCATTTAATTGCCACAGAAGGTGTGCTCTTATTCCTATGTATGCCACACACTTCCACCATGACCTCTGTCAAATCACTGAGTTTCTCCAGATTCTCTATTCAGGCTGCTAATGTGGTTTGGGGTTGTTTTTGAGTTATTGAGTGTCTGTTTAATGTGAACATGCCTAGGTCTTAAAATTAAGGGGAACTCATCTCAAAGTGGGCCTTCAGGCACAACTGTTACATACATCAATAATAGATATGTATTTTTACAAGCAATCTGGCCATTAAAGGTTTAGTACATGCCAACAATGTATCAATGACTGTAACTAACTGTTTATAAGGCAGTGAAAAGCCCCAGGATATTTTGGATTTGGCTCTGAGCCCTAGTTTGCCTCCTACAAAAGAAAAAAAAAAAGCAGGGAAGGAAATCAGCCTGTAAATACCTTCTGAGCAGCCCAGCAAGATGAACCAGACAATTTTGTTTTATCCACTGTCTGAGCATCAGAAGATGGTGGTGTTGCAGGAGAGCTGCTGCTACCTCTATGTTAGCAATTGTTTATGGTATATAGCAGTGTTATTAATTCATTGTTGCATTCATGAGGGTTTAACAGCACAGCAGTGCCAACGTAGGATGCTATAAAAGATCTCCAGGGTTCTGTGAAAGAACAGGGGTAGGCAGCAGTGTTAGTGTTGTTAGGAAGGATAAAACAATTGTTCTTCCTTGGGTGTCCCAAGAGGACTCCAGCAGGGACATAGCCAGCCAGTAACAAATTTTAAAAAGGCTTCTTTAAACACTCAGTATATTCATAAGTCCATACACAGTAATGCAGTTATGAAGTCCCATATGATCAATGCAATGTGTGTGAAGATGGCAACAGTAAATGTACAGGAGAGCTGTGGAAAAAGATTAAATAAATGTTATCAATGTGATTCCAGTGGTGATAATGGGAAATGAGACAAAAAATTATTACAAAGAAACAGTGATGTGAAATAATTTGGGGAGGGGAGTGATTACAATGGAAACAGCACTAATTTAGAGAACTAGTTATCAAATAGGTTTCACCATCCAAAAAGCAACCTGGAAGCCATTAGCAACACACCCTGTGGTTTTGCTCAAGTAAGGGGATTAATGGTGCTAGCTCCATAAAGGCAACAGTGGTAATGAATCTCCAGTCCTTAAACAGTAATGATCTCCATGACAGATATTTCAGAGAACTGCATTGTCAACCCTCCTAGGACCATCTTTTGCTTCATTTCTAAAATTGCCTTGGAGAAAAAATTGAGGTCTCCTTTGCAGCTCCATATGTAGATTTTTCCCTGCCTGTGGCCAAATAAGAAAATGTTTTATGGATAGTTATGATGGATCCAAGATCTCTTGTCACAGGAATGAGGTAATGCTGCCTTGCAGTCCTGCGTGAAGCAATGTCTTGGAGTGCAGACCAATCCTTTCCTGATAGGGACTGGGCACAAATGGCCTTTCCCTGTTGCAGAATATTTCATAGATTTCAGGGTTTCCCCTTCTTCCAGTATTGTAGGAGGCATTATAATGACCTGGTTTTAGCTCATCCATGGTTTGCAAGGCACTGGGTGATCCACAAGGTGAGTGTGGAGAAGTCCATAGGAGGTTCTGCCTTTCCAAGGCTGGCTGCAGTGAAGAGCGGGTGCTGCTCTGGCCTGGCCATCCCTCCCCATGGGTTGAAATGAGCCTTCTGAGCTGTCCATCTCATGCTTTCACGGGCACTAAATTCTCTTAAAAGAAAACTATGTTAAATATACCATATGTGGGTGCAGTTCATGATAAACAGAAACTCTGGTTTCATCTGCTTTGAATTACATTTGCTTATGATTACCTGAACAGACCTTGTTTATGCTGGCTTTCTCAGTCTGTTATTGGCAGGCATCTCTGAATATACAAGTTTCCTTTCCAGTTGAATCTGTGTTTAAATTTTACAAATAAACTTTTCAGAGATCTGGTTACTTACTGTTCTTGTACCTGCTATCGAAGTATGTTGCTCTTCCTTTTTAATGTACTCCTATCCCCTTTCATATCTACTTTCTGCAGTTTTTAAACCAACCTTTTAAACACAAGCTGACTTGTGTGGTTGGAAACAGGCTCATGGGAGCAAAAGGGAGTCAGTGAATAGTTTAATCCACAGTGAGCCTTCCTGTCACATTTTTGGGTGATTTAGAGGAAAATGTTTTGGTTGAAAAAGACTGTGTTGTTTGTAGCTGTAATAGTCTAAGGATCTAGATAAGACATTTATTAGACAAACTGATACAGCTAAAGAACAGAGACACAAATGTCAGATTGGAGAGCTAAGTATAATTTGAGAAATCATCAGAGTTTTGTTAGAGAGATGAGTTATACGATCTCTGTGGGAAAATGCAGTTGGCAGAGTAGAGAGTGTTCATAGAGGAAGAGAAAGGTGAAGAGGTAATTACCTCCTAGGAGAATGGCACAGAGGCACACACGCTCAGCTTAGGCAGCCTGGGAAGGGAGAGAGAATATCACACACTGTAAAACCAATATGACAACTGGTATTTTGGAGGTTCTGGTAGATATAAAGAACTGTTGTCTCTAAGGAAAACATGACCAAAAAAAAAAAAAGGCTAAAAACTGTGCAAAAAAAAAAGTGCTAAACAGGGCTTTTCTCTAAAGGGGATGCTCTTCTATTGAAGGAGACTGCATTTTTAGACACCTAAATGCTGTGAAAAGGTTGGTTTGGATTGATGAAGAAAACCTCCTGTCACTGTCATGTACTGTGCTACTCTGCAACCCATGTGGAATTTCATTGAGCAATTGCAAGCCATAGTGGAAAGACATCTTTTCTTGGCTTTAAAAAGCCATTCTTCTTGATCCCAAAATTGAATTGGTCAGGAAAAGGCCAGAAAACTATCTTATACACCCACAGACTGTCCTCAGCTCAGCAGTGCTACTTAATGACATTTTAAGTACTTCAAGTTCTATTATCCTATGTGGAAGAACAGCTCTGTGCCTCAAATCTCAGTTTAGGACATGAGAACTGGCTTTAAGTCTTTCTCTTTCCAGGCTTCCTGTCTGGCTTTCAGCTGGGTTTTGTTCTTCTCTCATTTTAGCTGTCAGATCTAAGCTTTGAGGTGGGTGGGATGAATCTCTCTCTGGAGAGCCTGATCCTTGGCTGTCGACAACAGGAGGAGCTTGCAGAAAAAAAAAAAAATCAGCCTGGTTTTTGGAGCTTTTATTTGGCTAGATAATGAGAGCAATCCCAGCCTTCGTCGATTACCTAAATTTATTTTTCTTAATTCCTTTTTGTTCCTTAGAAAGGAAGGGCAATACAGAACTTCCTTATGGTAAAGAAATAAATGCACTGAAGCTTACAGTGTAGCAAGATGCTATCCTAAGCTGTGCACCATATGTAACTTAGGAAGATGTTTTTTGGTTTGTGGTGTGAGTATTTCAGTTCAGAATGATTTCTCTTTTCAATGCAATATCCCTTTTGCTGCTGTTGCTGCTAGTCACAAAAGCACAAAATCTTACACTGAAAATGATGCAGAAATTATCCCCCTTGTCCCCCTCTCTCTTAATTGTTATGTTCACACTTTAGATGAAGTGTCTGAGTGGAGGGTTTAATTTAGATTTAATAGGATAATTATTGCATGACAAATTAATGCCAAACAATTATTAAGTACATCTCTACTGAGGTTTCTGGAGTTTGTAATAGGATAGCTATCAGCTACCTGGTGGTTCAACTTCAAGAAGTCTGCTCCGAATAATCACAGCATTTATTTAGCATACAATTTAAATACTGATTTAGGTATAGTATTGTCAGAAAATTACTCAATTCTCCTGATACCTAAAAGCTGGTAGCGCCAGCTTTTTAGTGGGGAGCTCTGGTGTGGCCCTAAGGGAGGGAGATGCAAATATTGCTGGTGTCATCACTGCTGCGTGCACTACATCTTTGGAAACAATGATTAAAACGCCAGGTCTTCACTTCTGTGTGTCAGATCATCTGCAGTCAACAGCATTACCCCAGGGTAAAACTGATGGCACAGACTGAGGAATCGGGTCCTGGTTTGCTAATTATGGTCTTTGTTTGACAAGGCATGCAATTAATTTGGGGTGCTGCAAGGTATTTTTTAAAGCAAAATACTTGGAGCTGTGAAAAATTAATCTAATGCTGAGGGTGAATATCTATCTGTGCTTGTATTTAAACTACTCCCTCCAAGCTTCCCAACAAAGGCAGAACTGGATGGGATATCCATGGGTGTTCTAGGTCTTTGAGTATCAGTGCCCTGCTTTGGCAGTTTGTGTCTCCTACAATTACTGCAAACATATAGCAATAGTGTCCTCTCCCTTCTGCTGAGGATGAGAAGACAAAGACTGTTGTCCTTCTCATGGGCACAGCCCACCTCCTTCCTGGCTGGAAGAAGAAATCCCTGTTCACATGGAGTGAACCAAATGAGTCCTCTTGAGAAGGTCATGACTGCTTTGATGTACCTAATACAGGTGTTTATAGCAGATCAAACACGGGTTACTGACAGTAATGTCTTATAAAACCACTGCCAGAGGAGATGGGCTGGTGGAGACTGCAGAAATGGCAGGTATTCTCCACTGGTCTCATGCTAAGAATTCATTCCATGCTTGACCTAAACCATGCCATAACTTCTTGACCTTCAAAACATGCTGCATAGCTCTTGTTTTGAGGATTGGGTGTTGGTTTTGGTTTTTTTTTTTTGCCTTTTCCCAAAGGGTTGGTACAGGGTGAATAACAGGAGGATAGCTTTGTTTGCGGGTGTGATGCTAATTTTGTGGCTGGAAAGCTTAGCTGGTTATCAACAGTCTGGATAGTGAAGCTGGCTGCCAGCCTGTCATTACATTTCGATTAGTGTTTTTAAAGACGGCTCCAAAAAAAAGTGCCCAGAGCTGCTATTTATTTATTTACAATGGGCTTACATTTGTAAAGGAATAAATAACATGCCTTCCCATGAGCTAAGAAAGGGATCTTATTGCAAGGCACCCAGGGTGAACACAAGTGCAAGATGTTGGACCAAAATTACCTCTCCCCCTGCAAAGTCAAATGAATATATTGCTCTGTATGTCTGTGTTTGCATGTGTACGTGTGTAAGAGATTTGCAAGGAGCTGAAACAAAAGGTTGCCATGAGGACTTGCCCCTTTGCCTGCCTGCTGCCACTGCCTGTTACTACAGCTTCATTTAAAAATGGCAAGACAGCATCTCC
The DNA here is from genome assembly GCF_964188355.1 of Buteo buteo. Lineage (NCBI taxonomy): Eukaryota > Metazoa > Chordata > Aves > Accipitriformes > Accipitridae > Buteo > Buteo buteo. Next base: position 23,304,457 of record NC_134183.1, read on the forward strand.
TCTCCCTGTCACACAGTGCGGCTTGTCCCATCTTGGAAGGCAGCCAGCCTCTGATATGGCATGTGATGCTGATCAGATACTTGGAATAAATACCCCGATGGAAGCATGAACTCTTGCTTTTGGGGTGGGGGCAGCATTTGCCTTCCCCAGGGCTGCTTAGCATACCCATAGGACATGAACTAGATTTGAACTTGGCTTTTTGCAAATTAATCTGTCCTTATAAAGATTCCTTTTCAGATCCCATAATTTACGAGAGAAGATTGTTCCTCCCTTCCTCCTTCCTCCCCACCCCTCTCCCAGGCTTCGAATCTTATTGCTGTGCCATCTAGTTTAATTTAACCCACAGCAATTAACGTCCTTGACTGGCAGTGTTTAAACAGCAAACAATTTCATCCTGTAAATGGTAGTTTGCCGCCTGGAATATGAACAGATCTTTAACAATTACATCAGACTATATTTCCCCATGGCAGTTGTAAATAAAACACCTGCTATATTTTGATGCTACATGTAGCAAAAGCTACCTGTGACATACACATCATTCATGTGATCGTTTAAGGAATTGCCAAAATTGGGTTCTCCAGTGTCTGATACTTGGCTTTGTTCCGGTACCTGGTTTTGCTTCTTCAGCACAGTGTAGTGCGGTGATGGAGTTTGATACCTCACTCCTCATTGCCAAGAAAGTGTAGATCATGTCAACTTGTCATGGTTTAACCCCAGCCGGCAACAAAGCACTGCTTGCTCACCTCCCCCCCAAAGTGGGGTGAGGGAGAGAATTAAAAACCAAACCAAAACAAAACAAAACCCTCATGGGTTGAGACAAAAACAGTTTAAGAGGACAGAAAAGGAAGGGGAAATAATAATAATGATGGAATATACAAAACAAATGATGCACAATGCAATTACCCGCTGACCGGTGCCCAGCCAATCCCTGAGCAACTGTGTCCCCCAGCCAACTTCCCCAGTTTATATACTGGCCATGACATCACATGGTCTGGAATAACCCTTTGGCCAGTTTGGGTCAGCTGTCCCAGCTGTGCCCCCTCCCACCCTCTTGTGCACCCCCAGCCTCCTTGCTGGCAGGGCAGTATGAGAAGCTGAAAAGTCCTTGACTTAGGATAAGCACTGCTCAGCAACAGCTAAAACATCAGTGTGTTATCAATGTTATTCTCATCCTAAATCCAAAACACAGCACTATACCAGCTGCTAGGAAGAAAATTAACTTTATTACAGCTGAAACCAGGATACAAGGGAAAACGGAGCTGCTGGGAGGGACGTGCATGTGACAACTGCTGCAGACTCTGAGCATCCCCACCACTTGGAAATTGTACACAGGCTACTATTTGCTTGCAACTTTGATCCCTGCCCTGAGAGGATGAGGAGGAGAAAGGTCAGTGTTAGCTTTCAGTGTTTGGTTTCTCAGTCCCCAGTCCAGGGGCTAAGAGCATTGCTGCTGCTTAGGGTTTTTGATTTGGGTACCTGTCTGAGGCTGTGTTGGGTTGTGCTCACTAGCATCACTTGAATCAAAGCAGTCATCATGCTGTAACAACCTTCAGATATAATCAACCACAGCCTGGTTTGAACTAGCATTTCCATTTATCTTATTGTACCTGTAGCTTCCAAGCCTTTTCCCTCCAGGAGCTTCTAGGAATGAATCTTTAAAAGCTTGTAGCACCTTGTTTTCAATTGTTAATCTTCCTGCTAATGCAAAGATGGGGAAAAGGCTGATTTGGAAGAATGAGGCTCCAGCTGCTTCAGCAGGCTGAAGGGACAGAAGAGGCCCTTACAGAAGATGCTGTTCAAGGGAGAAGTGACAGAAGAACCAGCAGTGTTTCCCTATGTCTCTCAAAGCACAAGATCTGAGTCCTGAGATGGTAAATGCAGTTAAGGAATATTAATTATCAGCCCCAAGCAAATGAATCTATTTAGTATGGGGCTGTGCTTTCCTCTGAGAAAGCCCTTAAGAAATGCTGATGCCTTCAGAAGCTTGACTTCAGGGAAAAGTCAAGGCTGAAGCTATCAGTGAGGTTGCCTGAAGTTCACAGGTAGGGTATTTTAGGACATGGAGTCTCCATTATCCAGATTAACAGTTAACATTTTCCAACATGAGATTAAAAAATACAGGCTCATTTATTATTTATTATCTTGCTTGTCTGATATTTCACCTGCTGCCACATCTGATAAGCACAGCATAGCCTCCCAGGGGGCTTTTATCATAGAAGCAGATGATACCCATATTGCTGTAGATAGATAGGAAGGCAGATGAATAATCTTTCGTAGTCTGTCTTTCAGGATGATGAAATTATGGCTGAAATCTCAGTGTAGTCTCCTCAACAGAAAAAGTTGCATTTTCTATCCTTTGATGCCACCATTTACGACTGCTTGAAACAAAGTAGACATAAAAGGAAAATGTTTTAACGCTCCATAAAGTCTTTAGCATATTTTAGAACTAACAGATCATCTGAAATCAGAAAGCCGAATTACTTTTTTCAAGAAACACACAGATGAAGTAACGCTTCTGTTTTGAAGTCATACCATGTGTTTGTAGCATGTTCAAAATACAAAGCATGCTGCAGAATTAAAAAAAGAAAAATACCAATGTCTTATCAATAGGAGGTTGCTTTAAAAATATTTTGGATACCCTTTCTGTGACACATATGGCCAAACATATTTTCACACCCCTTTATTCACTCTCTGTGTATGCACATCTTCACAGAAATCTACACTTGCCCATGCATACCTATAAAAATGACTGGAAAGCTATTTCCCTTAGGGCACTGCATAGCCAGTAAGTTACAGGGTCTTGTGTGCTGCCATTTATTTCTTGACAAATTGTCATATTGAAATTGCTAAGCTTTTTTTTTAATCTGTGTGGACCAAACACATTGCATTACATTCTTAGAAATAATTTAAAAATTGTAAATTTGAAGTATCCAGATTTCTGCTGGGAGGTTTACATGGTATTATATGAGCAATCAAGGGAGTTCCTGTGCTGTTGACAATTTCCTAATTCAAATGCTAGAGGCTTTACTTGACTGAGTACTCACAAGGAGGGAAGAATTGGTGGTAGAACTCTCCAACACACACATTGCTATGAAGAGCAGATTAAAAAAGCATGCATGGGAGTAGAGATGGGGCTTTGGCAAATGAACCCCCAGTGCTTAGCATAATTTTTATATGGTTATAAATAATTAACACCACAGAACAGTGACAACACTGCAAAGGCCAGTCAACAGAATTTTCTTTTCCAAAAGGTCAGATGGATTAAAATAAAAAAGGGAGAAAAGCAGCATTAAGGCAACACTTTTGAGTTCTTACAAATAGACCGATGAGGAAGGGGACATTTTGGCATAGAGTTTACAGTGGCTCTGCCTAAATTGGAATGTGTGCTTGAATTCCAGTGAAACTACCAAAGATCTGCATGTTTAATAGTGAAGCATCTTGCTTTAGAGTTTTCCTGGGTAGGGACAAGGTTTGGGCCATGCATGTTGCCCTGGGTAGGGGTGAAAGGGCTGAGCACCAAGGCTGTGCTGCAGTTCTTGGCCACTTCTTGGCTTCTCACAGCACAGCCTGGCTCTGCAGAAATGCAATTTACCTCCACTGCTGTGCTACAGCAGGAAGCCATGGTTTTGCTCATCCTAAAAGCTGCTGAACTTTGAAACCTGGCAGCACGTACATGGTCACGACGCCAGAAGCTCAACAGCTTAATGCCTCTCCACATCAGTGAACACCATCATTCCTGTCCTAATTATGACCTGGTCATTGTACAGAGAAAGAAAGTGCAGTCAGACACAGTCCAGTTGTAATCCCTTAACTGCTGCTCAAATGAGCTGTCCTTGCACCGTCTAGCGTTGCCAGATTACAGTAGGCAGGCAAAAGCTGGGGAAAATTTTCAATCTCTGCGTGCCGTACAGAAAAATACGGCATGTTTAAATCCGCCCATGGGATAACTTGGCTCACTCAAAATGGATCAGACCCATCATTTTTGGAAAGTGGACAGGCCAATCTTTTGATGTGCTTCTCTCCTGCTATAACCCCCAAGTTTATAAGCTCCAGTGATATGCATGGGATGAGACGAGGGGGGATGGCTGATGCTCCTGCTGTCTCAGTGAGTGCTAGCGCAGGAAAGATGCGGTATAGTACCAGGGCTTTCAGGGAAAGCCTGACAGCCCATCGCCTCATCAGCACCTGAGACCTAGGTGTAATCACTGAGGGACAACTTAAATGGTGACCTCCATAGCAGTGCTGATGTGAGAGGCTTTTACAGCCTCCTCAGAGTGAGCAAAAGTAAATCCTTTCTAAGAAAAGTGGAGCAGGGCATGATTTTTATAGCCAAGAACATCACATCTGGTATTTTCTTTGCGAGTGTGAACATTTCTACCCTCCAGAAAGTACGTTCTCTATCCCAAACTCCCTCAGCTCGCATGATAGTTGGCAAAATGGGTTAAGGATCCTAAATTTCTCTGACAGTTAGAATACAAGAACCTGACTAATTTATGCAACTCCACCCCAAGTTAAAAGACAAACATCAGCCAGTAAACAGCAGCCACTGAGTTCCTTGAAATACTACCTCAGCTTTGAGTGTTAGGTTTATTTTATTCAAGAAACACAGGAAAAGAAGAGGCGTATGAGCAAGCATACCTGAAATCTCTTCTAATCGAAGCTGACATGAGCTGAAATAATCATGAATTCCAGCACCTGTGTTAGATGCATTAGTCCTGTGTATGCCTAAGATGTTCTGCACACACACCACACTCCTGCTAAAGCACTTCAGTCCATGCTTCTGTACCATAAGAATCAAAACCTCTGTTGTATCTTGCAAATTACTCCCTGGTGTGATCTTAAATATTAATCTGCTTCAGGTTATTAATCATCTGGAAGGCAAGTAATCTATTTAGGCCATGCAGTAGAATGGGGACTCTCTTTTGTCATCTGTGGCAGAGGTGGGATAACACATCTTGGAGCAGTGGCGATCACCTCTCACCGGATCTCCTTTGCACCTTTCTGCCTGCAGCGAGAGCGCTTTTGAAGGTACCGCCCATGTTGCCTGAGATGGAATAGCTAGGGGCAGAAACAGGGCCAGGGTCAGCAGGTAAGGGCATATTTCAGATTTTACTTCTAGGGTACAGGGAAAAACCCCATCAGGCCTGCAGCGAGGTGAGCCTCAGAAACCCTTGTGTGAGCCTGCCTTCCCCTTCCCACTGCTGCAGCAGTTTACAAGCCACAGTCATGTCAGACATGGGATATGCTCACATCACATTCTACATGCAGCATCCCTGGAACTCTTAAAGATTAAAAATGTAGCAAACCATAAATATTTGAAATCCCCTGGAGCTGGCATATGTACTGTCTTTAAGCAGACCTTTTTGATCTGGTATCTGTTTTTTCTATAACAGCAACGCACCTCTCACAAGGTTCTTTCTTTTTTTTTTTTTTTTTTTCCCCTTTCCCTTCTCTGGCAGCAAAAAGTTTCACGTTGCTCTGGCACAGCAGCAACAGAGCATCACAAATCCCATTGCCCAGCTGCACAGACAGGAGGTGAGACTGCAGCCTCTCCTGACCCCCTCACCTCCTCTTTCTGCTTTTCTTCTTGGCTGGATTTTGTTCAAGTGTGTGGTGATCTGATGGCATGAAGGACTGCTAAGTAGTGGGGTCATCCTCTGCATCTGACCAGGAAGAGGTATAAAATGGGGAGACTTCTTTTTGTTAAGCACCTGGGAGATGTAGGACAGCATGTGTTATCTGCAGTGCAAGATAAGGGCCAGATTCAGCCATGCTGATCTGCTCTGAGCAAGAGACTGTGATTCCTGGGCTGCTCCTAGGTCCTAATGAAGGATGTGGGAATCTCTTCCCTTGAACAGCATTTAATCTGAGGGATTCTAGTGGGTTTGTGGTGGGAGAGGCAGTGCTTAAATGTGCCATTCATCAGATTAATGGAGACTGGCAGTACCCGTTGCAGTGTTACTTAAAGCACTGTTTGAGCTTAAGTTGTTCTTGAACAGCCTGGGAAGACTGGCAAATGTTTCACTGCAGGGTGGACAGACATTTACTTGAGTTTTCTCTGACTAACACTGGGAATGTGATCAGGCTTTCTCCTATGTTCTGTGCATCTGCTCTAATAAACACTCTCCTGTCTGTCAAAGAGAAGAGCCAGGAACAGCACCAAAAGAAATTCCCACTTGCATCCAAATGAGTGTTGCCGAGGGGAAGCGAGAACATATTCCTTCTCTTGACTTGTAAGAAGAGGGAAGAAACAAATCAGTTTTGCAGTGAAGTAATACAATTTTTATCAGCACAGGATTCCTTCAGCCACCCTGTGTGACTCCATCTGACGTTACCCCAAGGTGTCCCAGCCTTGTCCTCCCGCGGTGGTTTTCCCTCAGGAACTGAACTTTGCACATTTTGCTCTGTAAGGTGTCTCTCTGGAGCTGGTGATTGGCAGCTGTATAATCCTCATTAGCAGGCTCATTAGCCTCTGATATGGATCACCCTGTAGGGGGAGACAGTGATTCTCCCTGGTAAAAGATCTTATATGATCAAAGACAAGGAGCGTCTCACCCGCTTTTCCTTACAGTTAAGCTGAAATGCAATTATGTTCTTCCTGAGGCCAGGGAATAGACAGATAATAGCAAGCACTGACGTTCCCCTAATGAACTTCTTTTCTGAGCGGTTTTTCAGAAGGATTTCCCCACCCACCTTTGCTTCAGTGATGCTGCAGACAGACCTCTTCAGGGCGCAATTCAGGGCATCTCATAGTTTGGTGCTTTCTCAGTCTATCGCTATTTTTAGCCTGGTTTTCCAAGAAGCTAAGAATTCATAATCTCATGCTCCCTCACCTTTTGTCTGTCAGTCCCTCAGTCTTCCTCTAAAGGTCTCTGAATTAAGTGACTAATTTCAGCCATTCTGGACAGAAGAAATTATGTTCCTTTGAGTAGAATGGACAAAAGAGTGAGACATACACGTTCCTGCTAAAGGAAGATTGCCATGAGTATTACCTGTCCTGCATTGGTCCAGATGGCTGGTCAGCACATGCACAGGACTGACAATGCCACAACACGGGCTTTTTCTTGCCTTATATAAGTGACAAGGAAAAGAAATGGTGGGGGTGCAAGGAGACTTCATGCCTGAGACAGGATCATGTGTGAGGGGCAATCACGAGTGAGAACTGGGCTTCTTAAGGCCAGCAGAGATACAGGACACTGATCCCCCCTGGAAAAGGAGTTTTATTTGTTTCCAAGATCAACTGCACTGCTGATGGTGGTAGAAAGGATTTCTGCTGTTAAAAGATGTCTGAAGGACATTGTTCAATGTCACACGGGGCAGTGAAGACACCAGAGGTACTACCCATTGAACTCTCCCTTGGAAGAACCTAGCCAGGAGAAAGACCTCCACTTCCCATCACCAGCTCAGCTCCCTCAGAGGCTTATCCAAATTGCATCTCCTATAATTCCAAACTTTCCTTGCAGATGGCTGTTGAGAGGATCTTCAAATGCGTCCTGTTTAGCCATGTACAGCCCTGCACTTTACTTGCATTACTAACAGAGACAGCTCTCATCTGCAGACCAGCAAATTGCATTGCCTCACTCACCAATGAGAAATTAATTCCCTTTCTTGTCTCTCCTTAGAAAGCTAGAGATGTACCTTCAACTATATCCTCTGTTCAACTTGCAGGTTTTTTAACCTTCTAATAGCTTTGTAATCAAGATCCAATTTTGGCTCAGGGCTCATTTGAAGTTGCAAACCTCCTTGAGTGTGTTGAGAAGTTGTGGTACTTCAAGGGGACAAGTGTTGCTGTTTGTTTGGCCTTTTGAAGTACTGCTAATAGAAGAGCTATCCAAGTCCATCACACACAGGGAGTTAATTGAAAAGCTGCCTGTCTGCTACTGGCCGTTATGACAGGCCAAATAGCATGTCGTTCAGCCAGAGCATCCTGAGCCCTCCCCTGCTGCTTCTTACCCCCATCAGTTTGAATTTCCAAGATAGCAACTGGAGGGAAGATAAAAGTTTCATGTCTCTGGGCAACAAATACAATATTCATTTTGCATACATATATTATGTGTCTGGAAAACGTATCGCTCCTACACTCACTGTATAAAAAGCTGGCCAGTATTGATGGTGCCTTGCTGTATCATGCACCGGTGGTAGTCACTGGGAGCGGTATTGCCAGATGTACTGGCAGAAAACCAGCCGCTTTCTCTAAGTAGCCAAACACTCTGACTTGCGCACTGCATTGCAGTGTGTTGATGTTGTTGAGTAACCGCAAGATGTTCCACTGTAACAGCATCAGCAGCCATTGTGTCCCAGGTGACCAGGAGCTGCTTAAATCAGGGCATTGAAATTCTATATTGTGGTTCATAACAATGAACTTTATTGATCCTGTCTACACTGAGGACCTGATCCGGCGAAGCATCTGAGCATGTACATTGCTCTAAGGCAGCAAGTGTGTACTTTCTCTCTGCTTTGCTCCAATTTGAAATGAAAAGTACATTCTCAGTACAAATCTCGGTTATTTGTGTAGTAGGGGAATCGCATTCCCCTCAGCGTGCCAATTGCAGCAACATCATGTCAATGTGATACAGCACTGATGTATCCCAAGGGAAGGGACTTAAGCTGGGCCGACTGACTCTGCACTGAAACAATTGAGGAGTGCCTGCACAATCTGTTGCAAAGTTTCAGTCAAAGGGAGGTGGGAGTGGGGAAGAAGCCAGCTTCCCACTGGTGGGTGATGATATTCAGCTACGGGTGATCATTTCTGATCTGCAGGGATGTGCTGATTGTGCTGGAGGCAACTCCACAACTGCCCTGATTCAACTACATTGTTAGTTGTATCCTACAAACATGATTTTTGCCAGGCCCTGAGCATGATACAGTTGAAAATGGGTTTGGCAGTGGTTCCCCACCTCATATGCAGCCGTGTGGGTCATCAGAACCTCCCATTAATTTATTCTCATTTACAGCCCCTTGGGGGGTAGTTGTAGATCATTTTGAAGCACATGACAAGCCAGGAACCTCTCCTGCAAGTGTGAGAAAATACTCAATTTACAGCTGCATGGGATATTTATAAGGCTGCATGTAGCTTTTGAATGTTACTTCAGTGGACATTTTAATTAGGCTAAATCTGCCTGGGAACCCTGTGCTGAGACACTCCTGTCACTGCAGGTTAGGGTCTCTGCCATTAACTGCAACTGGGAAAGGAAGAAATACACTGTTAAGAAAACCCGTTCGTTTTAGGAAAAGAGTATTTGACAATACCCGAGAGATGAGGGGGTGGGCAGACACAGCTAAACCTTCTAGCATGTCTAGCAGCACAGCCCAACCTAATGCATTACTGGGCAAGTAGCTTTGTGCTGGCATTAACTACAGAAGGTGATGTGCTTTGGTGATCTCTGCTCTGAAGTGTCACAGGACACAGCAACATCTGTAACATCAACAAGTGCATTTTGCTCTGCTTTTATCCCAGGCTGCATTTTGAATTGCAGTCGTGTTTTACGGGGATCCGTGTGTTGTGCTGTGACCACTCCACATGTAGGCTTTTGAGCTCTAATTTGAAGCTGTCGCTTTCCCTGGCTCCTATTCCACTTGTTGTCACACCTGCTTTGATGTATTAAGCCATCACTTGTTGTGTGCGTGCTTTTTAATCCTTTTAATTCCTTTGATTGCTGGATGTTGAAAGACAAAAGGAATAAATAACTGGAACAAAGACTGAAATGTGTGCTCGGAGCGAGTTTTCCTCCTCCTGAAGTTGAGGTTGTTTTGCTCTTACTCACAGAATTATTCCAGTTCACTTAATCATCTTTTTCAAATGGGAGATGCACAAAGGTGGGATTGTCTTAAGTGAGGTTCAGCAGTTAAGGTGTTCAGGGAACCAGCTAGACTCTTGCCTGCCTTTAAGCTTCTTAATTTACTTTGTAATTAAAAAAATTTCAAAGCACTCCCCCCAAAAATTAAATCAGGGCTTTTGCCTTTATATCCAGGGGAAAGCTGTTTTTCCTTTGGTGAAGGAAACCAGTCTAGGCAGCTGTTGCTTTGAATACTGACTAGAGACACTGTCTCATCCAAATGTCAGATGCATTCAGGAGCCAACATTATTTTAATCAGTCACCTCTGCTTCCTCTTCCCTCTCAATCACAGGCCCAGCAGGTCCCTGTGATCCCTTGCTGCCTTACCTTCCCTGACTCCCTTTCTCTCCACTCCTTTCCCTTCTCAATCCTTCATCACCTGCCTCAGCAGGTCACCTTTCTCAGACCCTTGCCGCTATTCCATTCATATCATCCTGCATCTTTTTCCGAGTCAGGCACACTGGTGCCTATGGGCATCATAAAGCAGTAGCCTATGAGACACCTGAAACACAACCACGAAAGTATTTGGGATGATCTTGCTGAGTTCATTAGGCTCATTGTCCTCCCGATCCTGTGTGCAAGGCTGTCACTGATTTCCCTGGGACCTTTTTGGTAACTACCTAGACAGGAAAGCAAACCAGCCTCCTGTCTCCCGTGCCTCCCACCACCCTCCATAGCTCTTTAGAGTGATGGTACTGAGGGACTCCAGCTGGGAGGTGACCATGCTCTGCCACTTGCACTCATAAACATTTACAGAGACCTTCTGGCTAGCCCAGGCTGGAATAACATGGCATAATTGAAGTGAATTTGTGATGTTCCATACAGACTGAGGGGTCTGGGACCAGAATAGGCCCAAAACTCAGAAAGAAGATGAGTGAAGACTAGCTTTCTCATCCCAGGGGTCCTGTTGATCAGCAAGATTTACTGTTTGCTGTTAAGAATCTGAAGTCAATGATTGTCAGATAATAACACATTGATAATGAAGTACTCGTTGCCCACATGTGGCTTGGGTGGTTTTGCCCCTTCTCCCATCTGCAAAGCCCCAGGTACCCTCAGCAGGGTGATGTACACTGCTGCAGCTGCCTGCATTTCTCTCCTGAAAATAAGAAGGGATTATTTTTGTGTGCTTTTGTATGTGTGAACGTTTCTAATTTTCTTGCCTGCTCCTGGGGCCTTAGCTTTGTTAACATTTTGGAAATGAAGCTGTGCCTTACGAAAAAGCTTTTCACAAAAAATGCATTCAAGCAATCAGAGCAGAGCAACCAAAGTCCTGTAACTTCAGAGTAACTATGTTGCCTTGTTCCTTTTTTCCATTTAATGACACTGCCTCCCCTGCTCACCTCACATGCTTGCTTCAGTGTGAAGAGTCAAGTGGGAGCTCCAAAATTCAAATTACGTTGGATATGTCCCTTTGTTCATTTTGGAGAGAGGTATAAAAGGCCAGACTGTGAAATTTTAAGACTGCGTTTTTGTCGTACTTAGGAATGTATTTGTTACCTCACATCTTAATCTCTCTGCTGCTTTACTTAGTGCCCACCAATAGAAAGGATCACAGTATGTCACAGCAGTAAGATAGAAGAGGGAATCCATTTTCTATCCTGTGATTTGAGATAGGTAGGTGTCAGACCATCGCTTGAAGAGGAATGGTTGTGATCCAAGACCCCAATGGGCTCAAGGGTAGTATGGTCTAGGAGATGCTTCCAGCTCCTCCCAAGAGCAGCAATGATGTCCCACTTTCGCATGTGACTTTCCTGCTCAGCAGCATCTTTAAGACACTGGCAGAACAGGATATTTCCTTCTTGTGGAACAATGTCTCTGAGCTGTGCTGGGATCAGACTTCTAATTGGGCCATGAGTCAGCACCTCCTGCCGCAGGACATTTATGAACAACTGAAACACCAACTCGAAACATCTCCAGGGCAAACACTGGACTGGCTCCTGCACATGTACTAAACTGAATCCCTCTATCTTCTTTTCCTTTCATAAAAATACCAAGGGCATGTCAGAGGACTGTGTAGATGTGCAACAGAAAGTCCTGTCATTCTATTCAGCCATTGAAACTAGCTTGTAACAAGACACGCTACAACTGATGCAGCCTAGCTGTGGAGCACTGTCTGGCATGGTGCTGGCAAAAAAAGAGGATCTTGTACCTCAGCCCATCAGCATAAAGTTGCTTTAAATCCCATCTTATAACTATGCTCTGCACAAATGATGGCAGTCATGAAATATCATAACCTTTAGACCTTTAGAGAAAAAGAACATCAGATCTTTCATTAAAGAGGCATGTTGGGTCCTGCTAGAAGGAATGAATTTATCAACCAGGGAGGACAGACAAAAACCCTTACTGGAACACTGTATTAAGAACAGTAAACATACACACATAAACCAGAAGTTCTCTTCATAAAAGACAACTTATTTCTCAACAGTTGAGTGAGCAATTCTAAACATCTCCTGTGAGGGGAAGAGATAGCCATTTCTGTCAGGAGTCAGGAGTTTATTTTTGCAGGTCTGGGCCATGGAACAAGGAATGACGTTAAGAATGATGTCTTTCTCACTCCCCTGACAGAGTAGTACTCTATCACTTTTTAATGTAAGAACTTCTGCAACTTTTGGTCTAAATGTCACATGGGGAAGAAAGGATTGTGTTTTGTGTGAGGCAACTGAAAAATTTCCATTTGCTACTGGAAACGTGACAAACGCTTTTCTGAAGGCAATTCATTAGGTGGAAAAGTCATAACTGTTGGCTCCATCCCCAAAGTAATTTCCATCAACGCCACACACATCCTCTTATGCCATCTTGTCGCAGCACTGCCATGTGGCTTTGCATAGCAGATGTTAGGATTGTGTCCAGGAGGTTAAAACTGAAGTCCTTTCAGGTGAGATTGCAATCTAGTCTTCCAGCTGGTTTCACAGTCCTGCTTCTGCAGAAATATCCTGACCATCCCTCCAATCCAACCTGGTGCAAACAGTGAGAACCAATATTTGTTTTCTAAATTCTACACAGTCAAAAACTATTTTTGCAGTTTATTCTTAACTCAAGCTAGGATCCTTCTCAGGTACATGCACAACCCAGAATGCTTGCTCGATAAACCCATCTTCCTGATTCTTGTGATAATTTTGCTTTTCTCATGCTGGTATTTTTCTTCAAGCCAAAAGGTACAAGTAATGCAAGGTATCAGCCTTGTTCCTTCAAGGGTGTTAACAGCCTGGATGTCAGGCATGGAGAGCTGGTCCCCATGTAGTTCTATAGGCTAAGTTTGACTCTAGGGGTAAATATTTAATGTTTTGGGTTTGTTTAGTGATAATTTAATAGGCAAATGACAACACCAGAAAAACAACAACATCTTTGATATTAGAAAGAGTTGTTGCACTCTGTTTAGTAAAGACATAAACATTTTTAATTAATAAAGTGTTCTTCAAAAATGCATTATTTACTGGTTTGAATTATAATGAGAAAACAATTCATCTTATTTAATGAACCATTTTAAAACATTTTTGACAGAGAGCGCAACAGACTGTTCCCTTTGGCATCTTTTTTCCCCTCCTGTTGATAATTGCATATAAAAACAAATACCATAGTATGATGAAATAGTGTAAGACTAAGGCTGCAGAGCTCTTTCCAGAATTTGGGCCGTGAAGTCAGGTTTAGCCCACCTCAGTATCAACTGCTGTTACTAGCTCTTTATGTATCTGGGGAAGGCATTAGTACATCCCAGACCAGTCTCTATCGAAATGTATTACTGAAGAAATAAGAACAATTGCCATTGTTGAAATGTCACCTCTTGGTAACCTTGGTTTATTCAGGGAACAAAATGATCTCTAAGTACAAATCTGGCCTGATAGTCCCTGGAGAAATTCCTCCATAAGACTATTTATAGGTTATCTGCAATTTGGCTGGAAAATAGAGTCAAAGCTGTTAACATGACTCTGTCATTGTACAATCCCAGAAAGTTCAATGTGTTTTTGAGTTGTCAAGTACAGAGATTTTGGCCTGCTTAGAGCTATGGCAAATACTACTGAGAATTCATGCCAGAATTTAGAAATGTATTGATCAGGATGAGTAAGAGGAAAAGAATAAAACCACAACGTGAAGCATCCTGAAACTGAAAAGCACAGATCAAGCATGAAAATATAATCAAAACGTATCAAAGACCTTTTCTGTCACAAAGAATATATTAATTAGAGTATGTTAATGCTATCAAGTGTTCCCTCACACTGGGGAGGAAAAGGTTAGGTTGTTGCTGAATTTGGACTCATTATTGGACTTACATGTCTTGTTTTTGACAAAACAAGTATGCGAAGTGGAACAAAGCTGAGCCAGTAAAATGGGGATAATGTGGCTTTTCTTAATGCTTGCAAAATAGGCAGCAGCCAGTCAGTCCCAACTGAGTGTTCAAATGGGCACAGGGGAGCCATGGGAACTATTTCCCTTGTCTGGGCACCTGTGTTGATGTGTTGTTCAGATCTGCCAGGCATCTTTCCTTCTCATCTTCTACAACATGGGCTTGCTCAGCCTGGTCATACTGGGATGTGTGGGATGGATCATCTCAGGCAAAGATAAAGGGAAAAACTGGACAGAAAACATGAACAGGATGAGATATGTGAGGAGGGGAGAGTAGAGCAGACACACACTTGTGAGGCTGGGAGATTCTTGCTTCTCCACAGTGACCAGCTAATGAGTGAATGGACCTTTGAAAGAGAGATTATACAAAAAGCAGAGCCAAACTCTTCTCAGAGGTGCACAATAAACGGACAAGAGCCAGGGGGTACAAGCTGCAGCAAAGGAATTTCTTACAGTATATAAGGAAAAAAAAAATTATGTGAGTTTTTTGAAGTACCGAAACAGGGGCCCAGAGAGGTGTGGCTCTCCATCCTTGGGGCTTTCGAGATTTGACTACAAAAGACCTTCAGCAGCCTGATCTTGCTTTGAAGTTAGCTCTGCAGGCAGTTGTACTAGGTGACCTCCAGAGGTCCCTTTCAACCTAAATTATTCTATAATTCTAAGAAAATGAGCCTTATGTTTTATGAATAGACACTGTATGGTACAGCAAACAAATACAACAAAGGCATGAAAAGTTTTTGTTTGGGGTTTGTTGGTTTTTTTTTTTAAATTAAGAATTTCTTTTCCCTTGCCAAGATTTGGGTACAAGATTTCCTTAGCAACAGCAGAATGTGTTTTTTGGCAGGGAAGGGGTGGTGCAAAAGCACTGTTCCAGCACAGTGTAGGTGCTTGGACCATCAGCAGGTGCAGTGTGAAAAGACAGATCTCTGAACCCTAAGTTTGGCAGGTTTAAGTTTAGAAAAAAAGAAGAAGAAAAAGAAAAGGAAACCATCTGTACCTCAAGCTCTGCTGAAGCAGTATTTGGAGTTAAGCAATGAAATAAGTTTATCTTTGAAACAGTCACCTGAGCTTTTTTTTTTCATCTGAATGTTGCCAAGGACTAAGAATAATGTTATCCCAAATGTTCTTGCAAAAATGGAGAAAATAGCTATGGTTGAGCACTGTAAAGCACCTGACCAGCATTTCAAATGCACCTTCTTCCCCTTCCTCCTTTGGTCAGCAGTCTCTAGGAAATGAGAAACAATCACTTTCATGTTGGTTTCCCCAGTGGGCAGCCTTGCCTGTAAGCAATTTGTCATTTAGCACAGTTAAATGAGAGATCATGTTTTTGTTTTTTCCCCTGTTACTCAAGCTGTGATCCTGCTGCTGTTGCAGCAGTGAATGTTCTCCCTCCTTCTCCTCTCTGTACCTGCCAAACATGCACAGAAACACTAGATCTGTCTGGCTGTACCTAATGGCATGGAGTCCTGCTAGAGTTTACAGCATGAAATAGCCAGGGAATAATTGAGCCCTGGGAACAGCTCCAACATCTGCTGAGCTGAAGAAAATAATGGGAGACAAGGAAAATGGCGTGAAACTAAGCCCAGCAGCACTGGTGCTCTGGATTCCTATACTGTCTACAGCTACGTCCCCTCTGAAATAGCCTCTTCCTCTCTTCCATAGGGTGGGGGTGAATCACACCAGCTCTTCACCCTCAGGAAGGGCTGCAGAGTACTGTGAGTTTGTTGCATAAGGAATGATTAGACCAGATTTGCAATTGAGGGATGGCTTCTTTGAGCTTCTCAGGAGAAGTAAACAAGCCAAAATGGAGTGAGTAGATCCCCTAAATTTGGGATAGACCCTCCAGTGATGGCTGGGACCAAGAGCTCTTGCTGGTGGCTTTTGTCTGGGATGAGAGGGGAAGCTAACCGATGACTATTCTCCCTTGACATGTGGTCCAGAAGAGGTTCTACATGTGAGGATAACAGAGCATACCAGAGGCAGTTCCATGTAGCACAGGGGCCTGAATTAGTCTTGGAAACATGTATACGTATCTCTCAACCTGTATGGTCCTATTCTCTTGTGCAAAAGGATTATTGTCACTGTGTATGTCTACCTACAGACAGATACTACAGCTCTTTACCAGCTACTTTAGACAAATCATAAGCCCGTTCTACTTATTTTCTCTTTCTGTCACCATATGCCTTCAAATGTACAATAAATAAACAAATAAAAAAAGAATATGGCTGTTAGTCAAAAGAAAGCATCAAGGAGGTGAGAACATCTCTCTCTAGAATGACTAGTGCCTGGAAAATAAGCCTTAGGGGAAAAAAATGAAGGGAAGCCATGGAAATGAACAACAGGAGAATGCTACAAAACGTTGTTGCTTCTCAGTAGAATTTTACCCATCAGCTTTGACATAAGTACCATATTCTGGCTGTAAAACATAATTAGAGCAGTGAATCAGAAAGGAGCTGTCCATCGAATAGCACAGTGTGTTCTCAGCCAAGGAGAGGGATGTGAAACTCATGCAAATAAGGCTGAGTTCCCCTGCTTCCTCCTTAGGAAACTGAGCGTGGCACAATCAGCAAAAAATGTTTGCAGTGAACTGCAAATTTCACATGCTCTTTGGAGCCAAAATTTGCCTTTGAGCTCTGCGTTAAGTGGAGCGAGCTGCCTCCCTCTATCAGCTCCTGCTCTTGGAGCTCCCCTTGCAAAGTGCAAGTGTTCCACTGTACTGCTCCTCAGCTCTTTCGTGGGGGGAAGCAATGGCCAAACCTAACAGATCTGGATGTGAGCTCAAAGCCTGGCTGGTGTTCTAGGACATGGCACAGCAAGTCTTCCAGCTCAGTGGTGAGGGTTCTTCTGACATTCCCCAGGCTTGGTCCAGTAATCCATCATTTTATCAACTATGCTGGCTCTGTGCATACAGAACTGAAAAGCTGGGTCATTTAAAGGGCCCTTTCAGAAAAAAAAGCAGGCTCTCTCCTTTTTTGATTCCTTTAGGGTTTTATCTGTGCATTTTTCATGCATATGAAAGGCACAGGTTTACCCCTGGAGTTCCAGGGTATCCTCAGCCTGGGTGCAGCACACAATTAGCAGTTTCCCTGTATACTTCCATCTGATGCCTCTTACCGTGGCAAGCCCTGAACAGTACCCTCAGATCAGGCTCCTGTTTTCCTGCAAGTGCAAAACAAGAAAGAAGAACTATGACAAGGCAGGCCAAGGGTGATCTCTTTGCCAGGAGCTGGTCGTTCAGTCACTTCCCTGGGGAATCCATGCAACCATTTTGCAGTGTTTCTGAAGCATTGCAACATTGACAGCACTGGAGCTTGGCATGAAGGCTATACTTAATTATCATGTCTTCTTCCTTTGGGTGTCCTGTAACTCCTTCAGATACCATTCAGCTTCTTCACTCCCTTTTAGGACAGAGAGTACAAACATGTTCCTTCCTCAGGTAACTTCCCTTCCCAAGAGCAGATGACCAGCTTGGAACCACAATGACAGGATGTGTTGCAGTGCTAATCCTATTGCTTTTTCTCTTCTGGGGATGATTTCTTCTTCAGTCATAGCAGGGACGGTATCAATTTTGCAATTCACAGTGGTGTGTCTTAAAAGCTGCCCTGCTATTCTACTGCCTTGTAGTCTATGTCTATACCATTATGTGCTGTAATGTTATTTAGTTATTTAGTGCTATATTCCTAATCCTTAGCATTGCCTTTGTATTGTGTCACACTCTACTTGTTTGGACCTACCAAATCTGTTCTCCTGGCTGGGAAGTTTAGACACTGAGAGGTATGCATGGCTTTTGCCCAAACACTCCCCCTACAGCCAGTTTGCACACAAATGGCTCAAGTCACATTCCGCAAGCCAAACCTTCATTTGATTCTAGTTATTGGGAACAGAGCAGATCTGACCATAAGTCCAAGTGCATTATGCATCCAACTAAACAGACTAAGCCTCATAATGGCTTTTGCTTAACATTGCATTGATTTTGGAGGCACAGCAGCAACGCAAGTAACACAGTCAATGCTGAACGGGTGGAATTTCACTGCTTGCACATTCCCTACAACTAGGACTTTCTCTTTAAGGAGTTTCAGGATTCCAACAAAAAATGCTTATCCTGGTTAATATTTGAAATGAAACACACCCTCACTGTCCCAACCTGACCCAGAATCTGTGATGAAGAACATCTCCTGCTCAGTGGCCAAGCTTATAGGGATGTTTGTCACTGAGGAATCCAAAGTCCCTTTCATTCATGTAAGGGAAATTAGTTGTGTGCTAAATGCAAAATTCATCTTAGAGAAGCGCAGCTGGTAGCAGTGGTCTTTTCAAATGCATTCAGCTCTCCAAAGGCAGCTGATTCAGAACTACACACGCTGGTTGCTATCTTGTACTGTGAGGATCTGTACTCAGTTGCACAGCCCATTTTTCCTTTAGGTACTTACAGAGTGTGTGGGCAGCACTTAGCCGTAGTGTATAACAAGCAGGACTTGTCTATCAGCTTCATGTCATTTTGGCAGCCCAGAAAGGATCATTCTTTGGTATGGAACAGCCAAGGCTTTGCTGACTGGTGATAACCTAGCTGGGCTGGTTATCTTGCACTGGTTATCTTGCACACTTCAGCTGTACCTCATCAGACCCTTTGTCTTCAAGTTTCTTGGCTCAGGGATTAAATTTTCCTCTTGAAAGCAAATGCCCCCTTTATATAACTGCTAGAAAGCCATGACATTTTGAGATAAAATGAGATATCTGAACATAGGTGTGGCATTTTAGGTGCCCAAGGGTAGCAGAGGCTGGCAGATACATCCAGGACCCAGTGGAGACTTTTGACCTTTCAAAACCATTAGCTGAATGCCAGGCACCATATCCTACAGGTGTCTGAAGACATTCTGGACATGATTTTTTGCAGCTGGATCTTTCCCTTTCAACCTCATGAGTCTTCCTAGAAGGTATTGGGGTCTCTGTGGAAGGACTTCTTGACTTCATCTCCACTATCTTGCTTCACCCAAGAAGGAGCAATGGCGAGGACAAAATAGCAGTACAAGCAATAAATAACATCAGATCTTTGTGAAGGACCCAAAACTTTGAGGATCTTCAATTGCTATTAACATCAAAGTCAATAGGACTTGGTAGGCACCAGAGAGAGGCAAAAAGCCCTCTGGCCGATGAAACACGTCTTGGAGAGATACCACTGAAAGTAACAGGAATCACTGCTGGGCTCCATCTGCCCAGAAACACCTCCCAAAGCCTCTGTCTTTGCCTGAACAGAGTTCATTGTAAAGAACACATTTCAACAAGTAAGCTTTCCTGTGCTTTGATCATGCATCTATCTTTTGCTTATGGTGGCTTCCTTCTTTCTGTGAAGTTAAGAGATCCCACATTGCCCTGTCTTTCCCAAGTCACTTTTACTCTCTGCTCCCACTCTGTAGGTCACAGTGGCTGACCACTAGCAATACTGGATTGCTATTGTGTTGCCCTTCCAGGTTCTTTTCATAGCATCAGACTCTTGGCCTCCAGTTAACAGCCAGTTGTTACAGCAGGTAATGATGAGTTGCTCTTTCCGCCCTTCTCTTTCAATCTAACGAATGCAGGAAGATTGTCCTAGCCAAGTGGAACATCATTGAGCCTTACCGCATGAATGAATTGAAGAAATGAACACATTTCTAGGTTTTAGCATCAAATGTATCATTTTCAGTGTAATGGCATCCCTGCTATTAACTTAGCAACAGAAGAGGGACCTGCTGGGAATAATTTTTCCATTTTCATTTTAATCAAGAAATCAGTAAATTAATATTAGCTCTATGAAAGCAGCACAGCCTTTTTGTTTTCCCTGGTGAATATTTATTCAAGTTTTTAAACAAGTTCTCATCGTTCACTTCTTATGTTTTCCACAGATTTTGAGTTTTACTGCCAGTAAGGTTCAACTAGACCTTATAGCTGTGTTGCTTGAATGCCAACTCATGAAAATCTGGTACAGCAGTCAGAAATGTACTGATCCAATTTATGTTGGGAAGTAAAGAAACCTCAACTGTCTTATCAAAACAGACAAAATTGAAATGAAGAGATGTAATAAAGCAAAATCCAGCCAAAAAGAAAGGTGGAATTCATTCTTCAATATGTTTTTCAAAAACCAACCCAAAACCTTCAATCAATAGCAAGACATGAAGCACTTTCAAAGAATTCATTCTCCTTTTTTTTTTTCCCCTACCACAATAATTACAGAAAGTCCCTTTCATGCATGCAGCTGTGTGTGGTTTGAGAAAGTTTTCCATCCTATGATAATAGAGAGTCAATATTTAAAGAAACCAAGGCTTTATGCAGGCAGAAGCTAGAAAAGAGCAAGAAGGTAAAGCAACTTTTCCAAGGCTGTGCAATAAAGCCAGGAACAATGTGTGGGTCTCCTGAGTCAGTGGAGAGTATGAGTCACTGGACGAGTAATGGTCTTTCATTGCAAACAACTCTGATAATATTGTTCTGCTTGCCCAGCAAAATACTACATCTCTTCTACTGTCTATTTTGACTTCTGTAGCTCAGCAGCACTGTGGTACCCAAATACCACATGTCTTTCTGAGAATAGCACTGACTTGGAAAAAAATGTCTGCTGAGAGACCTTCCCCAGAAAAGTTCTCCCTCCCCTGTGAAAGGCAGTTGTTTAATGTTTTTTGATTGTTTGTTTGTTCTTTTTGGCTGTGAGTCCTTTAGTGATTCTCTTTGCATCTGAAATGCTCTTGCTGTGTGGCAATGCCCATGCTGCTTACTTCCCAGAGCCTCAGTCAGCATGCTTTCTGGCTATCTCTACCCCCTCTGACACCTGCCTCCATCCCAATTTCTGGGATTATTTTTTCTGCCTGTTTGAGGATTAAACAAAAATAAATATCTCCCTACATACAAATGCTCTGGTTGAAACCTGGGTCATACATCTTCCCTGCTCACCTGCAAAGGGGAAAAAAGAAGAGGTAAAGGTGGAAAAGTGTGCTTAAAGCTTGTCATGTATTAATCAGTACATACACAGTTTATACTGCTCAAGATCAAGTCAGCACTACCTAATAAATCCCCCCACCCAGCCAGACGTGCTAAGCTCTTGGCTTGGATGAAGCAGTTTGTGTATCAAAGCAACAGCTGCAGTCCCCTCTCCAGCAAGGGAATGGGGATTCAGTGCTGTGTTACTGCTTCTTTATTTTCTGTTTTAATTATGATAGTGGAAATTGACTGCTGTGATTGAGCTGAAGAATGGGCCTTCCCATCCCTGTGCCCTCTTCCCACTCCCTGAGAGCCCTGCCTCCCCCTTTCCAAGATACATAACTAATAGGCAATGACAATTCCTAGGAGACCATCCATAAAGCTCAGTCCTTTCTATGACACAATCTTTGCAAGTGGCTGGTGTCAGCCAACGGTTAGATCATGCATGACAAATATGCAAGGTCTGATCCTTCTCTTTCTTCAAGATCTTGCAGACCACATGCTTGAAGGTACGTGGAGCACAAGGCATGCTGAGAAACACAACTACACAGAACTGAGGCCAGAAAGACATTGGATTTGAATGCAGATGTAATAAACTGAGCTATCTGTCCCACTTTTTGTCCATTTTGGCATTCATTAATGTAGATGCACTCTGCTGAGGTCTGTGGAGCTTAGTGTGTTACCCAGTCAGCCCTGCCGATGCACCGTGTCTGCATCAGTGATTTCTCCCGCCGGTAGCAGAAGCATCTTCCCTTGCAGTGTTTTTATGGACTTCACAGTACACTGGGAACCTGTCTGGGTGGGTTTCTAGTCTATCACAAAAATCTGTATGTTTGTTATTAGTAAATATAATTAATAATTATAATGATCCAGCTGAAGGGCACTAGTCGAGCTCTATTATGCTGAAGGGAGAGGAAGGAAAGACACCCAAATGTGTGGGTAGGTCAGGCAGAATCATGCTGCAGAAAAACAGCTCACAGAAGCTGGAAGACAGGCAGAGTTTTAAAAAGAGCAAGAAGGAGACAGTTCAGATCGTTTGATTTCAGAATTAAAATTGGGACCATGGGAATTGAACTGGGCTTTCAGCATGCGCTTCAGTTTGCCGGCAATCTCTGCCTTTGCCTGTGATGTGAAAATACGGATAGTGAGTGAATCTTGATAATTCCCAACTCACTTAATCAGATTATTTCATCACCTGGATGAGAAGTGACAAGTGGAAGGTAGAACAGGAAGGCCTGAACTCTCTTGGCCGTGGCTCATTTGCCCAGGAATGGTGATGAGGATATCCTGGATTGGCAGAGTTTGTGGTGTATCCCAATAGGCTGGGAATTCACCTGGGAGACAGGAAACACCTGGTTTATTCCTAGTTTTTCTTCACCTGCTGGATGACTTCATGTGATGAGAGGTTAGGCTCCCTTTTGTCTCCATCTTTGAGGTTCCTTTGTATGATGTTAGAAGAAAAGAGAAGCGTAGATGAAACAGGCTTTACCACTGCAGGTTCTGAGGCTACAGGATCTTCTGGTCACTGTGACAACTCAGGCCTTTGCAATCTTGCTCGGGGAGAACAAATTTACTGCAATGAGCTCTAAAGAAAGCTCCAAGTAACAGTGCTGTCTCCACCGGCTCTGCCAAACTGCTGGCAATCCTGCAATCAGAAAGCTGGGTTTGTTCTTCTCCCTTTTCCTTTTTTTCTTTCTTCTACCTTATTTCTTCTTCCCCCTCCCCCATCTTTGCCTTGCCTTATTTAAAAAGAAGAAAAAGAAAGAAAAAATTATTTAATCAAGATTGCATCTCTGTGATAACACCATGAAACAACAATGAAGAAAAAGGTAGCTGAAAGCAATACCTCAAATATCCAGCAGTGATCTGATTTTTGCAGTTTCTGAGAGGTTAAGGTGACCAAGAATTCATCTGCCCTTTTACAGCACTGAGGTCTCATTATTTGCTAACTTCCATGCCCTTTTCTCTTTCATCATGTTTCCTCATGTGGTTAATCTTGGTTTGTTTTAAAGGAAAAAACTTTGGCTCTAAAAACAAGGGCAAGAACACAAATTTCACAATACTTTTTTCCTTTCCCCATAAATACCATCTTTAAATCTACCTAAAAGATTGTCTAGAGGGGTCGTCTTACGCAACTGAAGCTGTTGCTGAAGAAATAGGGAATAAAAGACCTTGTAAAATGAAAGCTTTACATAATTTTCTACACTACAAAGACTTTTAGTTGAGATTTCTTCTCTTTTTTGCATATTTAATAAAAAATTAAATGATTTTTAATTGTGATTACTTGCCACTAGAGCTTGTCATTGCTTACTAAACTCTCTGTAACAAAAAAAAGAGAAAGCCTCTGAACTTCATTTAAGAATTTTTAGTGTTTTACTTGCTTTGGACATGTTATTATCTTTGATCTTTCGTGTTCATTTATTCCATCAAAATTAGCATAACCATTTCCTACCAATAAAATAAGATAATAATTATCCCTTTCTACTATTTTTGTTACTGTAGAAGTGAAATACAGGGCTCTGTTTTCATCTTTTACTTTCCAGGGCTTTTGTAGTACAACAATAAAATTAGATTTTTGTCCCATAAAATGATTCAAGTTTTTTGAACGTATTTCTGTCCCACATTTTTGAAGGAAAAATCTAGTCTCAATATGTTTTTTGAGAAAACAAAACAAAACAAAAAATCTTTTGTTTAGATACTTTGGAAATTTTGTTGCAATAGTCTGAAACATCTTTTCTTATTCACAAAGATGATTTATATTTTACCTTTGCTAACTCACTAGCTAAGTAGGGAAAACCAGGGCTTTCCATAAAACAAACACAAAAACCCAACCAAAAAACCAAAACCAAAACCAAGAAACCCCCAAGTCCAAAAAACCCTCTCATGTAAAAGATCTTCTGAAATGCTTTGAACCAAGAAATTAATTAAAACCAATCCTTTTCCTGAAAAAAGCTCATTTATTTTAAAGGAGACAGTAAATGATCTTTATAAAAATTATTTACCAGCTTTAAATCCAAGTGTTGAGCATACAAAAATGGGGAAGAAGGACAGGCTTGCAGTCTGCTGCCTTCTGTAACAGACTCATTTAAAAATGAAATCTTGAAAGAGATGCAAAGATGAGCCTCAAATCCGACCTAAATTCTTTGCCTGTCTGGGAGATAAACCAGGTAGCTTAATCGGTCTTTCCTGTTTTGACCGTATTTTGTAGCACTGCCTTTGAATTGACAGGTTGTGGCAGATGTTTTGTACTCATCTGGGGTGAGAAGTTGCAAGGATTTAATATACCGTATAACTGCAGCCTGCAGCACTCTGAGGTGTACCTTTACTATGGCAACTGAAGGAGCAAATTTGCAGTGAAGCATGTTGTGCCAGTTGTGTGATACTGATACCACATCTACGTACCGCAGTAACTTGCCTAGTATGGTGAAGGATGCCCCATATGCTTCGGTGTGAGGTAGGGTGGACACTCACCTGCAAATTCAAAGTTTATCTGATTGAAAAACTGAGAAAGGCAGTCCTGCTGTTAGCTCTGGAGAAAGCTAGATGTGTAACAATGCTCTTACAAAGCTCTGGTACCCTCTCCAATCTGCGGATGGACCCTGGGGGCCACCCACCGATGTTCGTGTGCCTGCTATGCACATGCTCAACTTGTTTTACTTGCAAGGAGCAAATGGCTTAAGTACATGCAGCCAGTCCAATACCCTGGACAGAGTGTGCATGAGCAGAGACCCTTTGACATCTGTGCAGCGAGCCCTGGGCTCGTTGCATGTGCTCTCTGGAGTTCCCCAGCGTAGGTTGGTCCCTGCTGTAGTAAGCTTCAGCAGCACGTACCAGGCTTGCAATCTCAGACTCTCAGAAACAGACCCATCTTCAAAATCTATAATGCAATTCACAGAGTCAATTTTTCATCTAGTGTTCCATGTCTGGGGCGAGCCAAGTTTTTAAGAGTTGCAGTCTGGGGTTTTTTTTGCCTTTCTGTTTTGTTTGGGTTTCGGGTTTTTTTCCCTTTCCTCTCTCAGATGATTAATGTGAGTCATTGACTGGCTTTTCTGCTTCTCTGCTGATTTGATTGGCTTTGTAAGGCCAAAATGAAGCCAGTCCCTTGTGGAAGTATTTGAAGGCCTTTGCTAATTCAATTAACTCTAAACTAAATTCTTTGTGGGAGGAAGTTGGTGAAAACTGGCTGGCAGGGAAGGAATTCCGCTCACTTAAGCTTCAGTTCACTGTGCCACTGCACTGACCCGTTTCACAAACATCCCTGAGAACAGCAGAGTCCAAGAGAGATGCAGCGTTTATTTCTGAGACCAGTAAGGGACTATTTAGCTGTTTGAGGCTTAGGACTAGAAGGGACCATTTCAAGTCATCAAGTCCTGTCTTTTCCATCAGACACAGCCATACAGTAGATATGTGTCTAAGAAATATTTGCAGAACGGCTGCTCTACCTGCCACCAGAGAACATGTCCCACTGTCCTCCACCCTACGGCAGTGACCTGGAGTGAAAGATGAAAAAAACCCACAGCTAACCTTCGCAAGACAGCAGGGGAGACAGAGGATGCCTCTTATGTCCTAGATATTCCAATAGTAGTGTGGCTGTTACGCAAAGCTTCTAGGTAAGCCAATGAGGCAGACCACACAGTACACCAGAAGGGACAGGAAAGCTTAGCTGACATCAGGGAAAAATTCCTGCTAGTCTCACGCAAAGCAAAATAACCAAACCCAAACCCATGCATCTGGCAAAATAACCAGTCTCCCTCCAGACCAGAGAATGAGCCTCAGTCCTCCCCATGGAGCTCTGTAGCTGTCTGCACAGAAATACATGACTGGCGTGGTATGTTATTCAGTTCAGTGGTGGATGAAGAAGCTGAGCAGAGAGATCTGGTTGTCATCATTTGGTTTCCAGAAGGAAACCCCTCATTTAAAACTTTCACTCCCTCTCTGACTGAGGGAAGATGAGGCACTCTGCAGCACCCCTAGGCTGGGGCACTGCCTGCCATTTTCATGCTGTTTGCTGAACCGAGGAAATGGGCAGCACAGGGAAATGTTCCCAGATCAGATGACCTATTTTACTTGAGTTGAATTGAAATAATTTGCATTTCATTTTTAGCCTTGGTTTAACCTTTAAAAGAAAAATCTGTCAGCTTCCAAAATGGGACCTCAAAAGGCTTTGTTTAAAAGAAAAGCATAAATGAAACACTGAGAATCTCCTAGATTTCTTCATACCACCTCTCCAGAAAAAGCTGTTTTCCACCTCACTGAGTTTGGGTGATGACACACTGCTCACAGAATCCTTTTTTTGCCCACCTTTGAGCAATATTGTTATGAGCATCATATGCTGAAGACTCACTGTCTGGCAATGTAGTGAGCTCCTGTCCCTCCTCTCCAGCTGAACCTGTCACATCTACCAATGCAGGGAGTTCAAAGAAGCATCTCTTTGGTTTAAATCACTCCCTTCAAACTGATGCATCCTCTCCTGATCACTGGGAAGCCTTTGCTATCCAAGTTCATTGTCTACTTAGTTCCCATGTGGTTCTGCCATCAGTCAACCCAGAGAGCTCTGAGTTTCAACCAGAATCCTTCATGAAGGGACAGTAAAAGCACTAGTGGATTAAAAGATGCTGCGCTGTTGTTGTTTTAAATCTGATGTCTTTACAAAGGGAAAACATTTCCAGGGATGGGTCTGTAGTGTTAATGAAGATCTGAGACAAGCTAACAGAAGAAGGAAGGTGGGAGGAAGGTTTTGAAAACACTTTGGGGGAGTGGGAGGGAAGTCAGCACAAAATGGAAGTTAAAGTGAGAGTGCAAGGATTTGAGAAAAGACGCTCAGCTGCTTGCTCTGCTTTTCTTCCCTGATAAACATATGGATGGTAGAGTTGAAACAAATTTGGAGTAGAAATGCAAATGAGGTTTACAGGAAGCAGCAGCATCTTGTCTGTTGTTGCTGGAGGAACCTGGATCTCTCCCAAGTTCCCAGGCAGCGGTTTGCTAAGGTACAGCAGGAGCGGCAGGTGCCTCCAGGCTTCATGGGCATGGACCATCCGCTCACGCAGCGAGGGCTTTGCTGTGCCAGGTGGAGTGGATTAGGAAGTGGAAAAAAGGGCCTGATCCAAACTTGTGCTCGACGTGCTTTCGATTCTCAATGGCTTAGTGGCCCTCGAGGGTATCTGGCTGCTCACGAGTTGTGCTCAGCATCTCACAGAAAAAGGCTAAGGTTGGCTAAAGCTTTGACATTGCTCGATTAGCCTGTGCCTTGCCTTTACTTAGACAGTCTGCCACACAAGCCAGGCATCCAAAATATATGTTGAAGAGGCTTCTTGCTATGTTACTCCACCTAAAATCTTCTCCTGCATAAATTTTGGTAGAATGATTGTAGTGTCTGAGGATTTTAGTAGGCTAAATGGCATCTTCCTCAAATCTGTGTGCAAGCTCAAATTCCCCTCACTTGATGTTTAATGTCTAACTGGGGCAGACAGCCCCAAATACACAAAAGAGGGCAGGAGGGACTGCCCTGTTGTCACTGTACCGTCTGATATGGAAGCAGGAGTTGCACTGATGAGCAGTAATAAACGGCCAAAATCTCTCCCTTTCCAACCCTTGTAATGGCAGTGTCCAGTGAAGTACCCAGTCGAGGTGCTCAACTACCCTGGACTAACTCACTGAGAGGTACCAGCACCTCCAGAGGGTAGCAAAATAAATTACTCCCTGGAGATTTTTCCACTGACTACACAGAAGGTTACAGTTAGAGGTTAGAGTAATTTGGTTGACTTGGATAAATCTGGCCTAATCTTTCCTCGCAACCTGTTCTTGGCAGCATTTTTTACTTTCCAGGATGCCATACATCCCTTCCTAATGGTTCTGTGTCCATGCTTTTGAGAGACAAAAAAATGGGTGGGGAACAAATAAGACTCGACAACTGAAACCTTTTATTTTAGGGGCTTGAAAGCAGTCACACAAGCCTGACTTTGTTCCCCCAGGTTGGAAGTGTTGTGAGCTGGTATTTGACACAATGCTCTCTTCTCAGTGACTAAGTATCTCATTAGTTTGGGATGTGGGATGTGAGGGGGGTGGCTGTTGTCAAAATGAAACTTTATGAAACAGGTAGATCTCAGGATGAGTGCTTAAAACTTCCATGTAACTTCTTGGTGTTTCTTCTTAACTCTCAGAAGGACTAGATTTAATGATACACTTATCCACTGTGTTCTTGACCTCATGTCTAGTCTTCCCAGGATGGCCCAGAAAAATCAATGGCGAGATTTTAATCAGCTCTAATAAGTTCATGTAAGAGAATAATTTACCAAAACCCATCTGTTGTATGCATTTGCACCATGGTTCTAATTGATTATTTGTGCCAATAATAAACTTTGAATCAAGATTGGAGGGAAAATAATCTGTGCTTTGTCAACTTTGTTCTTTCTGAGATTTTCAGATGATAACACCAGCAGCCCCCTCTGCCCCTTATCCTTCTATTGCACCATTTAATTGCTATGTTTCCCTCCTAAATTATATGGTGAATTTTTTTCTCTATTTTTCATAAAGTAAAGCAAAAACATACAGTGATTGGAGGAAACAAAAGGTCCCTTATTAATTATGACTCCAAGCAACTTCAACCCAGATTTGGGGGCTAGAAAGTACCTTGGATGATTTGTGCATAGATTAGAAGCAGCTTTCACACACAGCCATGCACTTCTGAAGTAAACAATTTAAAAACAAAACTTTAAAAAAAAAACAAACCACAGTGTTATACAACTCTAGGAAATATTATTTTTAAGTAAAAAAGGCCCATCTGGGCTCTGCTGAAAGCTAGCAATTAGCTTGCACTGCAAGAAGTGAAAGGCAGACAACTAGTAACACCTCAGTGGTTGTCTTTGCTGTTTCACTGCTATTGGGTCCATCAGAAAGGTGTCATCGCCATGACAGTTACAAAAAAATCAGACCCTTTCTGAGAAATAGCATGTTTAGCTCTTCAGCTGTGTGCTTAGCAGAGAGCAAGCTTGGTAGAAGAGGTGCCTGGTTAATTAAATCTTACTTTCTTCCTTTTATACAGTAATTACACCAATTATAAGTCAGATCCTAATGTTTTTCAAGGGGATGTTTCTGAGAGCTCAACTCCTTGAGACTGACTTTATGAGAAAGAGGCCTAAGGTGGAAGAGTTGGCTTTGTTTCAGGGTGCTCCATGGCTGCCAATTGCAAAAAACTCTTCTCTGGTGGGTTTCCAGCATACAGAGGATGTACACTCAAGCAGAAAGGGAAATCAGATTGTTGGTACACAGATTGTGTCTGTGAATGGCCTTGCACCTCCAGGCTGTGGAAGGCAAACCTAGAACTGAGCTCTGCAAATCTTTTGCCTGTAAGAACCTCTGGGACCTAGTAGCAAACTCTGTCCTGTGCACGTCTCCTAAAAAGTCATAGTTTAGGGAGGAGATAATAATAACAAATGATGCTAATAATAAGCCTTAGCTCTGCTGCTCCTGGGAGTACTCAGGAGGCAGCAAAGCACGCTCAGCCCGTAGAAGAATTACTGAGACTCTGTAAGGTAAAAGTCATACCCTAATCTGAGTCCTCCTAAGGTGGTTGTGGCAAATGTGAAAAAGGGGCTTTTGTGGGATCCCACCCTACACAAGGAACTCCACCTTTTGCTGAAATGAAAAAAAACACTGCTTGAGCAAGGGATTAGTCTGCTGCCAATTTTCCTAGGCTGACAGCACTGCTGAAATAGAAAAAAAACCCTATTTCTCATACCCCTCCAGTTTCCTATGGTCTTGCTTCGGAACTTTCTCTAGCAGTCCCACCACTGTCAAGGTTTCTCCTTCCCCACAGCTCCTCTGGCCACTTAGCTAAATACTCTTCACCAAACGATGAAGAGATTGTGAGAAAGCAGAGGCTGGATGTTACAGTTTGTCGGTAAGCTGAGTATTTCCAGCTAGCTCAAAAATAGGAGCTACTGTGCCAGACTTCAGACCCCAGTTATGCTTAGAAACACAGGCTGTACCTCTGAGAGCCTCCAGGTACCAGCAGTGATGTGACCGTCTGGAGCCATGAGCGATGATGGTGATTCCAGACCAGCAGAGAGAGCTCTTGATATACACTCACGGCCGAGGACATTGTGAAAGCACATCACAACCATTTCCATGGCAACTGGCTTTGATGGACTTCAGGGCAGTAGGAAACCAAAGAATAAGTTGACTTAGGGCAGGGGAAGAAAAACTGTGGTTATAAATATTGTGTAAGTGCACATGGGCCATTTATCTGTGCTGGGTGAGTGTGGGGAGGTGTTCGCACATGTGAGGGTAATAAGATGGAACTTAACCTAAGCCACTGCCCAAGATATTAATCTCAGTCAGGACCCTGCTTTTGCCTGCTGCCAAACATGTGGGGCTTTCTTTTCATTGGTGCCTGCTGCTTCACCACTTCTATCGCTTTAGGGAAATAAACAATTAAAATCTGTAAAAAAAGACTGTATGCCAGAGTTTTCCCATCTTAACACGGCCTTGGAGTCTTCTGTGAGTATTGGCCCTTGGGAGATCAACAGGACAATTCTGCATAGTGATGAGCTTTGGAGAGTACAGATCAGGGATGCATTGTCAATGGGCTTGCAAAAAAATAAGCCCCAAATAAAATACCTTTGTGAATCTGTGGCAAAACCTATGTACTAGCAGTGCATATCCATGCAAAGTGAGTGGGTCAGGTGCTGGGAGAGGATTGTATTAATTTATTTTCCTGTGAATGTCACATTCAAGAGGGAGAGGTAGTGCCACACGGCAAACAAGCATGGATTAAGCACAGCTTCTATTCCGTTCCTGAAAACAGCTCTGGGTGTATTGGTGGTTTAAGGCTAATTGGAGAGGGCTTGTGGTGGTC
This sequence comes from Buteo buteo, assembly GCF_964188355.1. NCBI lineage: Eukaryota > Metazoa > Chordata > Aves > Accipitriformes > Accipitridae > Buteo > Buteo buteo. Next base: position 23,335,432 of record NC_134183.1, read on the forward strand.
CCATCAGAGGCAGAGGAATGATTCAGTTGCTCCTGCTGAGTGGAGTCGAATGCTTCCAGCTTTTGGGTTACGCTCCAAGAGACAGGATGCTTGGCCAAGGTCAGTAGTTGTAGTGTGAGCATCAGGGAGCAAAGACAAACAAGGAAGCTTATTCCTTAAAAAAAGTTAATTTCTCACATGCAGCTGTCCTGGTTTCAGCTGGGGTAGAGTTAATTGTCTTCCTAGTAGCTGGTACAGTGCTATGTTTTGAGTTCAGTATGAGAAGAATGTTGATAACACACTGATGTTTTCAGTTGTTGCTAAGTAGTGTTTAGACTGAAGTCAAGGATTTTTCAGCTTCTCATCCCCAGCCAGCGAGAAAGCTGGAGGGGCACAAGAAGTTGTCACAGGACACGGCCAGGGCACCTGACCCAAACTGGCCAACGGGGTATTCCATACGATGGGAGGTCACATCTAGTGTATAAACTGGGGGGAGTGGGGGCAGGGAATCACCTCTCAGGGACTAGCTGGGTGTCGATCGGCGGGTGGTGAGCAATTGCACTGCACATCATTTGTACATTCCAATCCTTTCATCATTGCTGTTGTCATTTTATTAGTGTTATCATTATCGTTATTAGTTTCTTCTTTTCTGTTCTATTAAACCGTTCTTATCTCAACCCATGAGTTTTACTTCTTTTCCTGATTTTCTCCCCCATCCCACTAGGTGGGGGGAGAGTGAGTGAGTGGCTGCGTGGTGCTTAGTTGCTGGCTGGAGTTAAACCACGACAGCAGCTTTTGAAAAACAGCTGTTCAGGACGGAGCAGAGCCCAGACAAGCTTTGTTCTTGCCTTGTCTTCTCCATCGAGATCAGCCTAAACCCCAAAGCTCCAGCATGAACATGCTGAGCCCTGCACCACAGTGAGCGAAATCTGGATGCACACGCTGACTCGGAGGCTGAGAGTTATCCTCTGGTGTGAAGGAAGAGATGCTTTTCTAACTAAGTATTCAGAAATTAAAAAGTGGGCCAGTGGCACAGAGCCTATGAACCCATACAGCACCTTGAATACCTGGTTTTCATCAGACAGGACCTACACTACCGACACGGGCTTGTTGGAGGCTCTTTTTGTTGGAACTCATTAGCTCTGCTAAATCATAGCCACAGCCCTGCCGCTCTCCTCCTCATGCAGTCACCTCTGACTCAGGATTTATCATTCCCATCCCCACCCCTTTCTGTTTGGCATTCTGGAGTTATTTATTTATATCAGGAGAGACAATTGCAGTGTTTCACAGGTGGTCACAGTGGAATACTAAATAGGCAGGACCGGGTCCCGCAGGTACCGTGGGATGTGGAGTTGATTTGGCCAATTCTACGTGACTAATATTAAATATCACCATATGGAGTTGAAGTCTTCCCCAGGAGTTTATCACTAATTCATCTAAGGGTGACTTTTGTTGTCAGTGTTAAAGTAACACCAGGCTTTTCTTTCTTTTTTCTGTGTTTCTACACTGTCATCTTTTTTTTTTTTTCCAGTTTCTGTGAACTACTCAAGGCAAACAGAAATATTAATTAAACTGTTAAAAAAATAATGTCTGCAGAAAGGTTGTTCTTGCACCTAGATGTGTGAATGGAAAGTGTGTAATTTGGTCCCGGGGGAAGAATAGCTCACTTCCCACCCTTCTCTTGTGAAATCAGTTGCTTAGCTATGAACCCTTATTCTTAGCAGAGATGTAGAATTTATTCCGTGTAAACAGTATCATCTATCAACTGATTTTTTTTTTTTCCCTGTTTGCAAAAGTATTTCATGAGTTTATATTTGCCAGCTGGACTATTTAGCTGGCAGTTTTATGAGAATCAATTCAAGCTTTCAACACATGGTGAAAGTTGTTCACCTTGACTCTTCACTTCTTACAAACAATTACTGGATTCCCAAAGTTGTGTGCAGACACTTCAGATCCCTGATCAAATGACTGGCATGCCTGACCAGTTATAATTAACCAAACCTCTTTCTCAGGTCAGGATCCCCTGGCATGCATGGAAATAAAGGCTACCCCCCTGCTCTTCCCAATGAGCTCCCTCCTTCTCTCTCTCTCAAACCAACCACTTTTAGTGCTATTTATTTCCAGAATCCTATTGTGCTGGATACTGTGAAAACACAGAAGCAGAACTGATTCCCGAATGCATACAGCCAAAGCATGCTTCTAATGCATTAGATCAGCCTTTTAAATCAAGAGCTGCCTCCTGCTTGAAAACTTGTAGATCCTTCTGCTTTCTCTATTGCCCTCCCAGAGATATTTTTGTTTTCTGATGTCCAAGCCAGGATCCCTTCTTCCCTCCTGCCCATTCCCCAGGTTTTTCGCCACTGTGGGAGATGCTCTTGCCAAAGCACCCTCCCTCTTTGAGGAAATCCTCTCTCCGAGCATTGGAGCAGCAGCTCGGGGTCAGGAATTACAGCCAGCGCGAGCAGCTCCACTCGATGCTTGTTCCTCTCGATTGCTGCGTAACGTGAGAGTGATGAGGGGAAGATTGATGTAGTGGCGAGCACAGTTCAGGTTGCACGCCACTTGCTCCCTGAGAGCCCATTAAAGGGAAGATTTAGATGCAGTGGTAGTTGTTGGGATGACTGGAGAGTTAATTCCATGTGGAGGACAATTAACAGCTCCTAGTGAAGCAGAACCTGCTGCGCAGTGCACGCTGCCATGCACAGGGTTTCTTTCCTTGCCTTTCAGAGGCTTTTACCTCACTCGAGCCACCTCCTCCCTCACTGCCTTCTGCAAAACAAGGAGGCAAATGTCAGTCAGGGAAATACACCTGATGCTGTGCAGCCTGTTAGATCTGAGTGCCTGCTCCAGCCCTGCACGCAAGATTGCTAATTCTTGGCACTGAATAAAGGCAGGTTATTTTTAGGTGGGCGCTGCTCGTCCACCATCTAACTGTACGTAGAGAAAAGATATGAGGGGAAATGTATTCAATGGGCCAAGGCAAAAAAAAAAAAAAAAAGGAAAACAAGAAATAGAGCAGCCCAAAGCAGATCCTCCTTTAGCTGTGTTCTTTTTCAGCATCACGGACAAAGCTCTTTTGCTCCAGTGCTCATATGGCACATGAAGAAGCATTGAGCCATCCAAGCCTGGCCACTGTCATGCCATGAAATAAGAAGGTGGTTACACTTACAGATATTCAATATCATCAGCTTCTAAGTGACAGTCTTTAAAGATTCATTCAATTATGTTTCACACATTTTCACCCCAGTATCAGCACCGTAAGCAGATTTGAGATCACTTATCACTTTCCCTTTTCCTACCTGAATGTAAGATTTTTTTCCAGTAGAATAAGTCTAAACCATATTTTGCAAGATTTGGTTTGGGGGTTAATTGCAGTCTTTTTCAAAAAGTTTTCACCTGTACGTTACACACATGATGAAATTTCAACTCTGCTTTAACTTCATTTTTGTCTAGGAACGCTTTTCAATTTCTTTTCTGTTTTCCCTTAACTATCAGAAATGTCATACAAGATTGGTAAAGAAACCCAAGGAGACTGTTATTAGATAATAGTGCTACAGATTAGCAGTCACATAGAATCTGCCTTAAATTGTATTCTTTTAAATTCTTTTTAAGGGCAGATTTTCATATTGAATTTCAGTCTTTGTAAGTCTACAAATTTACTACTGAAACTAAAAACTGCTTTTAATATATCACGTTGTAAGAACTTGCTTGATTTGGTCATCTTTCTATGGGCACATCTAGTCCATAGACTTTGCAGGTTGCGAACCACTGCTCTGAGATACCAGCCAGCAAACACCAACAACCTGCATTTACTACCTGATTTGCATTGGCAGAGCTGCCAAAACATACCAGTGAACCTGCCCCAACATTCGGCTTCCCTGTTTGCTCGAAACTGGATTTCCCTTGGTTGTGGACCAGAAGGAAGTTGGTAACCTCCATGCAATTACACAAGCTCAAATACAGTGATCAACTTAATTAATTTAAATATAACCATGCTGCAAGTTCTTGATTTATGTGAGTTTGTATTTGCAGTCCTTTCAAATCATTTGGGACAAAGGAGAAATTGCCTTAGATGCTACTCTTCTTTGAAGGGCCTGAATTTATGATTAATTTTATTTCATAAACAAATTAATTGATTTACTTGTACATCTTCAAAAACTTCATTGCATACTCAAAGATTTATAATTTTAAGGATGAAAAGCTGTGTCCTTCATATGTCTTTAAGAAATTAAATCCTGCTTAGGCACAGAAGAGAGTGGCGGACTTTTGATTTTTGTCCAGGAATATGAGAATGTGATTGAAAATGACTGAATTTCCATGGTTTAAGGATTTTTTTCCCCTTAGTCAGCTGCTCAGTTACTACTTGACAGCTGTGATAACCTATTTGCAGGTATGTGATCTCACTTTTTGTATCAAGCAATGTTTTGGACCCATGCAACTACACACTAGCTAGCCAAATAGCTACATAATCCTTATATTGTTACTCTCATCTCTTAAAATCTTCGACTCCTATACCACGACTTTGCAACGTTCATCTCTTTTCTACCCGAAGACACACTGTGGCTAGTCCATACGCATGGATGGTACACTCATCGGCGTATATTTCTAGAAATCCAATGTTACAGGATTTATGTGTTTCTATTGTGATTTACCTCATCTTCTAAGATGCTTTATTTTAAACAATCATAATTGTGATTAATACTAATGCAGCAAACAAATTCCAAAAAGTCTGGAAATTAAACTGTCAGCCACCAATTTGTTCAAACACTACCCAAACCATGCTTGCCTCAAGATGTTCAATAGCAGTTCTGCACAAAAGAGACATTGTCTTAATGCACTGACATTTAGGTTATTCTTGAGACCATTTTCTTCTCTCCTTGTGACTAGGGTTAATTTTCAACTGAAATGTTCTGTTGCTTAGGAACCATCTCGTAATGCCGAATTCATTAATGCTTTTTCCAGTTTGCTCCCAAGAACCTTGTTAGATAGTGTTTCCCACTTTTATCCTAATTAACAGGTACCTAGCAAAAAAAAAAGAAAATAAAATGTACTTCAGTAGAGAGCATTTCTGCTTATCCTTTGCCAGCCTTTTTCCTTCAAGCCTGTAAAGAAATTGTAGTATTTCTGACCTCAAACTCCTAATTCTTTTTCAGTAAATAACAATATCTTTTGAGCAAAGCAAATATAATTCTCAGATTGGTCCTGACATTTCTGAATGTCAAGGTGATTGGGTAGGCTCTTCCCCTGGGCACTGGGTGAGTTCAGCAGCTGATTTCAATCCAGGCTAGTGTTCCACCCAGTGTGGACGGTGTTTTTGCCAGTGCTGCACAAAGTAAATGGGATGGCAGGCTGGGGCTCGTGACACTGAGCATGGCGCAGCAATCTGCCAGAAAGGCTGAGTGGTGGCATGCATAGAGCTAGCAGGCTGTAGAAACCCAGCAGTTATCCATGGCTCACACCCAGACGAGGAGAGGAATGTCTGACAGTTGGTGAAATGGTCCCATCCTTTGCTTAGCAGAGCTCCTCCCAAACAGCTCGGAAGTTATCCATAAGGGTCTCATCTCCTGCCACATAGACATCTTTTAGCTGTTTCACACTGCAGGGTGCTTAGCATGTGGTTCAAGTTTTCCTCTGCTCATGGGTGCCCAAAAACCAAAGGGGAGCACGATCAAGTGTTTGTGTTAAGAAATTAGACATTCCTGGACCGAATTGCAATCTCGATTGCATCAATAGGCAAAGCAGGACAAATTATTGATGCCATTAAACCACCTGCATATTGTGAGCAAAGAATGAGACCTCTGAAGTGTTTCTGATGAGGAGGACACACTGCTTTCAGTAGGCTTATTTCTTTAAGTTTGGCTGATCAAGATGATTTTTTTTTGCCTGTGCTGACCCCACAGCAGTATTTGCCCCAGTGGTATACCAAGATTCAATGGCTGGGAAAGGATAAACTATGAATCTCCTTGATTTTTTTCCCCCAATCCTTTAACTTAACTTCAGAAGCAAGAATCTTTTTTGATTCAAAAAGGGGTGGAGGGGATAACTTAAAATATATGTGTTGATTGCTGCTGCTCCCTCCACTCCCATTCTGCATGCAGAGTGCAGAAATGTCAAGGCAAAGGTGTTTCCATGGTATTTACCACTTAGACCTCTACAGTCAATATCCTGCTCTGATAATAACAAAGAGCATGTTAGCATGTGATTTTCAGCCAAGATCTGCAAACTTGAAAGTGCTGAGAATATTAGCTAAGGATCTGAATAAAGAACTGAATTCCTGGATGCTTGTGCAAGCCTCCCATGCCCCCAAGATACCAATGTCTCCACACTGATGATAAAAAGCCTTGCTTTTTCCATGTTGAGTGTTCAGGCAGAACTGTTGATGTCACAAACATTTTATTTATTGCCAGCCCTGATTAGATTTACCAATATTTAGCAGCCAGACACAGAATTAAGAGATCTTAAGTGGTCAGGTCCTATTAACAATTTGTCTTTGACGTTGCCCTGTTAATTGCTTTGTTCTGCTTTAAGAAGCTGATTCAAATTCTTTTAAAATTCTGTTAAATAAGGAAGACGGTATGCTGCCTGTTTAGTAAAAGCTGGCAGCAATGTTCAGGTAAAATAAAGACAAATTCAGGGAAGTTATTTATGTCCCAAACTAAACTGGAGCCAATTTTGGCAAATCATTCACCGTAGTTATTTTAATGGCAATCTGAATAAAACAGTAAAATTGAAATGGCATCAGAAAGTTTTTTTTCTGATGGGGCTGAATTTCTGAATGAAAGGGGGTTTGTTTTGTTTTGTTTTATTTTATTTCTTAAACAGTAAATACAGTTTGGTCAGTTTAGTCCAGACATTTCATTAATGTAGGTCAGTTCAATCCGTTGTTTTAACTCAAGAAAATTAACATTCAGGAGGAGAAAAAAAAAGGCTCAATTATTTTGAGATATATACCAAAAAAGATGAAAAGTTGAAAGAAACTTTGGTTTTAGTTCACCAAAAATCTTTCTATTGAACCACCGCAATTTGCAAGTTTACCTTTTGCTTGTTGAGAATGTTTTTTTAAATATGTACTTTGGATTACCCTGAAATCAATCTCTTTTCTGATCTTCCAGAACTGCAAGCAAACAAACAAAAAAAATCACTTATTCATGCACCTCTGCTCATGAGGGAGTCTATCTCTGAAAGCTTTCCAGCACACTTTCACAGATGCTAGAACTTCAGATTGCTCTGGTAGGATTCAGAGAGATCTCCAGACAGCTAGATCTTTATTGGTACTTTCTGAGGTTCACTATTAGTAGCATTTCTCACTAGATATCCTTTTCACTGTATTAGCATGGTCAAAGCTATGATTGGCAAAATCACACACACACACAAAAAAAAGCTTACAGGTGGGATATGTCTAATATTTTGCTTCATGCCTTTTTCAATGTCCTCAAAACATGGTTTGCAAATGAGAGAGGCAGGAAAGACAGAAGTAGCAGCTGTATGAATTTGTATCTGCCTAAAAGAGCACTTATATCCCCAACTTCAAAAAATGGTCAGCAGGTAAGATGTGACCCTGTTCTAAATCTGCTTGGACCACAGGAGACAGCTCCAATCTATCAGGCACCAGGCTCTGAAGACAACCTCAGTCTCATTGCAGCCAGAAGGTAAAACATGCCCTGAACTTACGCTGCTTTTCTCATCTAAGGGAAATGAGAAGATGGAAAAAAAGTGTGACAGGAAAGATGGACAGAAAGAATGAGAGCAAATCCACTCCTTGGCATGGAGGGAGGGGATATGAGCATGCTTGGCTAAACCATCTCTAGTGGATGGAGGCTAGGAAACACTGGCATGGAGCTACTTCCATGTGTGACTCATATTAAAAGTCATCATTAAATGAAGTGTGGCTTACTCGTGCGGTTCATGTGGAAAGTCACTATTTAGGTGAAGTGGAAGATGAAACCTGAGAGATTAACTGCCTGTTTTTTCAAGGGCCCTCCTGACTCTCCAACTTGCTGACAGTATTTCCGAGTGAGCAGCACTGAGAGCTTCATGAGAAAGGCTGGTCCTGTGAGTTGGCCAGGCCTGTTTTGCAGAACACCTAAACATTGGTTGAGCATTTGTACAGGGAAGAAAGCCAGTCTACAGGGAAAGAAACTGATTTTGTGGCTTAAGTGTTACAATAGGCCCCGGGAGATGCAGATTTAAGACCAATTTCTATTGCAGACTCACTAAAGAGGTGTGAGTTACTTGCTTGCCTCAGCTGCCTATCTGTAACACTGGAGGAATAACACTTCCTATTACTCCTTTCCTGTCTTGTTTAGATCATATTCCCTCCTGGGGAGGAAATATATCTCAGTTGGTAGTGACATAATGCTGAAACCAAGAAGCCCCAGTCACAAGTGATGCCTCTACATGTTCTGTTATTGCATTCCTCTATGTCATTCTCTACTTCTTTTATATCACCCTTGCCAGAATAAGGGGCTTACAGTGCCTGGGGCTGAGCTAGCGAAGTCAGGAGATGATCCAGTTTGGATCCCATCTCTCCTTTGTCCTTCCAGGTTTGCCACCTGGTTTTCAGAGTTTCTGCCTACCTCTGGATCTTGATGGGACCCTATGTGGAAATGAGTCCCTAGGACAGTCTGCTGGTCTGATGAAAGGTACAATTGTTGTCAGGTTGCCACCTCTGAGGTTCTGCTCCTATTCCTGAGATTGTAATAAACAAGTCTGAATTATTTGCCATACAATGTCAGGCGCTTTTTTTAACAGAATATGACAGAAGGAAAGTAAGAGGTATCTTTTCTTCACTGTGATAAGATCAGCGTACCATGACTCAGATGATTACCTATGATCATCCATACTTAGTCCTGGTACAAAACATCATGCAGCCTCAGTGGCATGCCAAGATAATGGGCATCAATGCCAAATTGCGTTGAGGTCCTGTGGGAAAGTTGGAGGCGACCTCTCCTGATGAGGGGATGCACAGAGTGCTCCCCAGGTGACTGAACTCCTCCACACCCACCCCAAAGAGAGAATTATGTTCTTCTCTGCACAGATTAACTAATAAGTTCTTCCTGACTTTTATTTCAGAACTAAAAGTACAAGCCCATATGAAGTCTCCTTGAAAAAGTGAGCAGTGCTTCATTTGACAGGTATTTGGATTGTTGCAGCAGCACTGCTCCAGCCAAGAGACTATCGAGTGATTCATGCCTGTTCCTCTATTTATGGCATTGAGGCATCTGCTGACCCAGCTCACATGTGAGCTGCAGAGCTCAGGAAACAGCCTTACACTTTCTAGGCACAAGCCATTGTGGGCAAGAGCAGAAAGGCAGTGGCAGAAGATCCGAGTAACCCCAGAGGAGGTGCAGTGTTTGGATGGGTGACTCTTCAGAATTCAGTTTTCCCCGTATACAATCAATCCTCAAGTTCTCACTTTGTTTAATAACTACACTAAGGAGAAAGAAACAGCTTGAAGAGAGACTACCAAGCCAGAACTGGGTCTAGGGGACAGAAGAAAGCCACCTCTCTGTAATGCAAATGCTCAATTTCTGATGACATTGCACAGGGCACAGAGCTCATAGCTTCAGTAATCCATAGCAAGCAAGTCATTCAGCGAGTTCCCCCAGCTTGGGCTCCTTAGCAATCCTGCTGCTCGCTCACCTTCTCCCCCTCCAGCCTGGGCAGGTCCTGCCCGGGTTGGAGGGATGGTTTCTCCAAAGGCAGATGTATGGCCAGGCAGATTCATAGCTGATCACAGACAGAAAGAAGGTGATTGGCAACCTATGCCTTGAAAAACAAATTAGAGAAGCACAATCAGCAGGTGTTTGCTGGAGCTGCTACATAATGAGGGGACTGAATACATGCAGCACACGCAATACTTGTCTGCGAGCTGCTGTACGGACCTATCCAGCCATCTGCAGATGTAATACTCACCAGATCAAAACGAAAGTGGTTTGCGGTGTTTTCAGAACCCAGAGACTTGAGCCCTGCGCTAAACATGCAGCTTGTTCCATTTTATGTACTTTGAAGGCTAGCAGCAGATTTGACCAAAAAACTGTTTTCCCATTTAAATCAGACATACAGTTCACTACTGTTACAGAAGAGAGACATGTATTTTCAGTTCCTAACAGAGCCCCTTGCTTTGCCATTGACTCTCCCTGCTAACAGCGTAATTCAGGGGAGGGTTGTGGTTACATTGCTGGAGGTTGGGGACCCAAGCAGAATGGGGTTAGGGAAATTGCTTGTTTTCTTTTAAGTCCTGTCTGAGTGTTTTGGAGCTGTTTGGGTATAAGCTGTGCTACCGGAGCACAGTCATTGCTGAACCAAGCCGTGTGAATCGTCCCATGCCAAGCTCCACCTCTGAATACCCTTGCTCTGGTCCATCTCTAATGATAATTGCTGTTGTGTGTCTGGTGTTTGTGACCCTGTGGCAACAGGTGAAAAAAAAGGAAGACTTAGCATGCAACACTGTGCCTTATATACATGAATGATTAATTTGGCTATCCACAACTCAGAACAATAATCCTGTTGCAAACACAGCAATCAAAAAATGGGCTATCAAAAAATTAGGCTACAGAAATTGCATTATGGGAGCAAATACATCAATAAAGGGAGCATTTGGACTCAGGGCTTCAGTCGCACAATACAAATACCCACGGAAAGAACCTTTTTTTATAACTAGGGTGAGGAATTTTTAATTACTGGTGGATTCATTTTTGTTCTTCCATTAGAGAGAACTTAAAGGCACACTCTCACACGGACCCACACACTGGGTCTTTCAGACACACACTTCCTTGTATTTTCATTAGCCATTTCTAGCCAGTCCTCTTCTCTGCATTGCCACTTACACAGCGCATTGCCTCACCCGGACCCATGCAATAAGTCCTCGTGATTAAATATTCCCCAGGCTTTCCATTTATACCTTGTGCTATAGATCTGCTGGACATTAGTGTGTGTATACATAGACATATATATTTGATTTATGGAAACGATAATGACCTTCAATGAGATACTCTCACCTGTCCCCAGAGTGTTAATCTTCATTTCCTACAGCTACTTTCTCTTAAATCTGACTAAAGGCTATTGGGTCTGGCAGGAGAACAACAATGGCCTTCTCCTGCTCTGAGACAACAGGAGTGGAGCCCAGAAAGTGAGAACGATGCTGACAAGCCAAAGAATCCTGTATAAATTACACAGCCGTCGTCAAGATTTCATGGAAGCTAATCCTATTTGTGTTTTGCTCTGTGTTTCTCAGTAGCCAGGCTTCTGCCGTAATTACACCTGGAACCTTTTCTTTCTTAAGCTGGTTTTTTAGCATTCAGGCCCAAGGTCACGCTGCAGAGCTCCAGGTTAACCAAGCAGCGGTTTGAGATTTTAAGTGCAACAGGTCTCATGTTTTTCTGTACATGAGTGCACTGGAATTATTATTTGAATGGATTTGCAAGCAATACAATACCATGGCTGAGTGTTCTGATAAGACTGAAAAGAAATATTTTCAGAATATTTTGGTTCATGACAAAAAAAGATTAAATGTTTTAACTTGTCCTGGTTCATGATTAAAGCAACCAGAGAAATCTTGTCCTTCCCCAGAAGATGGAAATTCCATTTTCTGGGGAGCCCAGGGGATAATTCCCCATTCCCAGGATGCTGGGTGGACAAGAGCAGCATTCCTGGCACACTGCAGCCCCGTGGCTCTCTGAGATGAACACATGCTCATTAGAGCACAAATCGGGACACCCGTAGTCCATTCCCAGATGCACTCTTGGCTTATTAAATCCCCTCTGCACCTTAGTGACACCAGATGGACAGTGCCTTAGTGAAAGCTTGTCTTAGGGTTATAACAGTCTTGACATATTTATGGAATAATGTCTGAAACGTGTTTTTAATTCCTGGCTGGAAAGGTGCTATTTAAGCTCATTAATGTGTGCATATTTTTATATATGTTAAATAGGGGGCCAGTAAAAAGGAACCTCATTGATCCCAGAAATAATTTATCATCATGAATAAGAGAACCCAAGAGTTTTTTGTGTTAGAACTGTTGATTATAAAATAAACAGCACTTTTTATTGAGTAGCTATGCCTTTTCCCCAGTGTCTGAAGATACATTACTTACACCGCTCCAATCTCACCATGAAGCCAGTCAGTCAGCAGTGTAAATCTTTCTTCTCCTCAGGTCATTACAGAACACTTCAGCTGCATTTTTTTTTCTTCTTTTTGTTTTGCATTGTTTATAAACCTGCCAACATCTGAAGAAGGGACTTGTGTTTGTCCCAGAGGTCACGTATTGCACAACTCATTTGCTGGTTCAGTTACAGACACTACAAGCTGTCTTGCCTTCAGTTTGCACGCTGGAACCACTTTCCTTTTGTAATTGAACCAGGCTCATCCCCATGTGTGCAGTGAGACTTGTTAGGCACTGTATCTTTGTCTGATCATGCTCAAATCGTATGGAAACAAATCAAGATATCTGGAAAAGAGGTTTGGGTTGTAAGGAACTGGCCAGATTCCAGGATCCCATTTTGTTCTGGCATTCCCACACCCAGCAAGCATTCCGGGGTGATGTTCAGTAGGAAAAAAGGGAACCTGGGAACATCTTCTTTGTCTTTCACAAAAATTGGTGTGGACAAAATGAGATAATGGACTGTGCCGAGATTCCTCAAGAGCTGATTTTGGAAAAAAAAAAAAGAAGAAAATCCCCCATGGAGCTTCTGAATCAGAGCAGGGCACACAGCCATTGAAGCATTCAGTCATGGTTAGTCTCTTCAGCCTGGTGTACAGCAATGCACGTGGGGACGATTGTCATGAAACACCAGAATGAGTTGCTGATGGATACAGGATGAAAGACCGAGAGTGGATAAGGAGCTTAACACAAGCCTGGGAAGGGTTTCTGGCCTTTATGCTACCTCAGGGACAAGTGTTAAACCTAAGGAGGACTGAGGAAAAAAAGAAAGAGAAAAGAGGGAAGGTGGTGTACAACAGCTTCAAAGTGCAAGAAAAGATGAGACTGGCCCTTTCTTAAGAGCTTAGAAACAAAATTGGCTTCCTGGAGAGAGAACATAAGAAATCTGGCAACCTAAATATATTTAAAGGGCTTACAGTTCTCCAGGGAAAATTTTGAGGCTATTGAAGTGGAAAAAAACCATTTTGTAAGATTAAACAGGCTTTTTTCCCCAGAAAAAAAAAAAAAAAAGCCACAACTGACAAAGCAGACAAATGTTTGGCAGGAGACCCAGTGAAAAAGAAAAAAAAACAACAACAAAAAAACAAACCAACAACAAAAAACCCACCACAACCTGGTAATAACAACAACATGATGTGGGAAATCTGGGTAGGGGCAAGGACCAGCCCACTTCCCGTTTGTCTTCCACAAAGGCTGTAAGGGGAAAGAGAGATATTAGTCCATGCAGAGTTTCCTAAAAAGCCAACTTTGAGAAAAGAAAGAAAATAAGTTCTTGAAAAGCCAGAAGAGAGCCTTTCCAAGCAGAAATCTGAAAATTTAAGGCCAATGAGAACCCTTGCAGTGTTAATGTTGAATAGGCCTTAATACCTGGTGCATGATAGGGAATGACGATTACTGCTTGACCTTGGGCATGAGCCTAATGTTGAGAACAGGCATGGTCACAGTGAGCAGCTCATGTGATGAACTGGCAGGTGCTGAATGATTTTGGCTAATTCGATCATTCATTTTGAAGAAATTGGCTGTGAAAATGTTAGTGTGAAACAGTGCCCATTCTGGGCCTCTATCCCTCCATCCCTGAAGCGAGGCACATGCTGTTGAGATGAATCTATTTATCTTGGGTTCTCAGCATCTCCATCCTTGCAGCCCACGGAAAGTTGGACAGCACAACATGTGACATCTTAGCTCTTACTGTGGCAGCAAGTTGTTGACCTGGGATTGGAGCTTTGCCCCAAGGAGGAGTGGAATCAGGGAGGGAGCAAAGTTCCTAGTGAAACTGCCCATAAATCTTGGTAATATTTGTGAAGTGGATGGCAGGTCATGGAGAACATCTATGTACTTACAGTGAGGTAAAGGTGAAAATCCTCCACTCACGTCAGCGCAATTATACTACGGAGTCCAAAGGAATAATCAGGCTTATGGGAGAAATGCCCTTGCATTTCCATGGCCAGCTAGGTGTGAAGGGCCCTAGCAGAAGGTCAGTATTAACCTGCCTTGTTAATACTGTGAGCCGAGATGTCAAGCTTATCAGCCCTTCCCTCCCACAAGTATGCAAGATGGATGTAGGTTCTCATAGAGTATATTCCCCTAAGATCAATGACCTGGTTAAGGCTAATTACCGCACACTCTCACTCTAAATTAAAAAGGACCTTAGTAACTGAAAGCTCTGTATGATTAAGTGGCTCCAAAGATTAACTGTGATAAGAGTGGTATGGTGCTTCCAGGTTTCCACAGTGCTACATATTTGTCACTCTCTGGACCCAACACATGGACCTTGGAGCCCTGTTTCAAAAGGTCTGCAAAGTGAATTAGTGGTCATTTATCAGCTGGGAGTGGACAAACCAAAGAATGCTTTTGAGCACCAGCTTTGCCTGAGCAGCCAAAGTTTGATCCCTGGGGTGTTGGCTGGGCTAGTGAGCCTGGTGCTCTTCCATCAGCATCCACCTATCACCCTGGCTGTCACCCATGCACTGATCCCAGGGCAGCCTTTAGGAGATTTTTTTCCAGACCCTGACTTCATGTGAATGCTGAAGACACTGATGGCTCCTGGTTTATCCACCAAGCAGGTGCAGAATGCAGCACCAGTGAGACACCCCGCTGCCTACCTTTGTGCTTTGGTCCTAGCTTATACAAGAGCTTTCCTGTAGAGGCACCAGCTTCCTGCCCCTACAGCTGCTCCTATGCAAGGGGTGAAAGGAAGCTACCTTGGAGAAGCCAGGCTGACAGCTATTGGAAATGATTTCTCTACCATCCCTACAACAGGGAAGATAATAGCCTAAGAACAAACCACCAGTCTCAGAGCAAATGTCCAGCTGGAGCAGAATAGTCTCTCTGTCCATGGCTGGTAGTGGGTGCTTAGAAATGAATATAAGAAAGAGGAAAAGCCGAGAAAGAAAATTCCCTGCCAACACCCCTCCTCATTTTTCAGTAATCTGCAGCTTAAAGAGTCCCAGATTGGAGCTTGGATCCACTTCACTGTGTTTAATAAGCCCTTGATGTACTTTTCTTCCATGAATTTGTCTAATTGCTTTTTGAACCCATTTATACTTTGGGCAATGAGCTCTACGGTTTGATTATGCTTTGTGTGTGGAAAAGGACTTCCTTTTGTTTGTTTAAATCTATGGCCTGATTGGTTTATTCGGTGCCTCTTATTTCTGCCTTACAAGAAACAGTGAATAATTGTTTGCAGTCGCTTCCTCCAGCTATTTATGCTTTTATATAACCATACATACACCACTCACGCATTTATTTTCCAAGTTGATGAGGCCTAGCCTTCTGATTTCCGTGTACAGGACCTGCTCCATATGCATCTGGACATACTTGCCAGCCATTTCTGTGCCCCTTCTATTTCTACAGAAAGTTTGTCTGAGAGGGCACAAGCAGAACCATCAGGATGTGAGCCATTTTAGGAGTATAATGATGTTTTTTCTTTTGCTCTCTAGATCTTTTCTAATTATTACTAACATACTCTACATGCCTCTTTGACCTTTGGTGAGCATTGAACTGAGTTTTTCAGAGAAATTCATAGTGATTCCAAGATATCTCCTAAGAGATGCCAGCTAATTTGGAACCTGTTTCTATGTATTTACAATTAAAATTTATTTTCCTCAAGTGCATCACTTTACATTTATCAACATAGAGTATCTTCTGGTCCAGAAGGATTGTTACTGTTTACTTTGTAAAAAAATTTTCCAAAAGTTGTTATACTTGCATTTCAATTAAAGAATGCTTCAGATTCATCCCTTTTAAACTACTGACCTCCTCACTGATGAACTCTGACAAAATAATTTATTAGGCTTTTCCACTATAGCCTTTTCTTCCTTGTGCACCCATTACACCCTATTCATGAACTGCCAGTGTAAAATATCTGACAAGTTTCTTGTTTCTGATGTGCTTGAATTGTTACTTTAATGGCCTTTCGGGAGTTGTGTCTGAAAATCTTCTTTGCCCTGCCACATGACAAATTTTACACTGAACTTGGCAAAGTTTGCTCTTCTCTGTTTTCCTCTTTTTAGCCCAATTTCTGCTCTTCAGTAGATGTCTTCTACTTTAAGTATCTTTTTTCAAATCTGCATCTGATCGAAACATGGCCCTTTTCCCTGTATTCACTCCTTCTGCAATTTTTGATGCTATAAATTTTAGTGAGCATCTAATGTGATCTTTTTAATAATTTTCATGCCACAGGAAAAGTTTTTACCCTCTTAGCTGTTGATTTTCTGCCTCATTTTTTTTATGAAGTTAGCTTTCCTCAAGATAAATGCTAATGCTACTGGAGTGAAGGGTTTGTTTATTTGTTTCTCAGTCCTACAAGACTGTTGAATTGAATTAAATTGTGCTCGTTATTACAGACTGATTCTTAAATAGCTGTGTCTCAAATCCAGTCCTGGTCAGGACTGGTCAGGACTGGATGAATTGTTTTTCCTCCTGCAGGATCTCAGAACTGTGGTGTATACAGACTTTCTATATTCATCAGGCTCAATATATAGATATGTATTAAGAGGGACTGCGGAATTACACCTGGCTGGGACATGATTTCAGGATAAAACAGTGTTAAATAACTGGGTTAGCATATAGGCAGTCTGAGAACTTCTTTGGGGTAGTTTTTTTGTCACTTTTGTTTATTTGCTTATTAATAATTCACAAGACTAGGTTTCCAGAAGTAGATATATATATATTTCATATCTCCATACTGTGTTCCTGCCACAGTTCACATGGAAGAGGACAGATTTTCAGTGTGCTGATGCCCAGCTCTTTCCAAAAATAGATGTAGTAGCGTTTCTTAAGACACTCAGAAAATCACTGACCACTTCTGAGTGTCCGTAGTTACATTGTCCATGTCTTTCCTTTCTGCTTTCTTCAAGAATTTCCCACAAGTCTGCCACTCTATAAATGGTATTTTAAAAGTCCCCAAATGTACAAGGCTTGTGTCATCTATACCAGCGTTTCCTAAAAGTTGGCTCTACTATCTGATGCAATAAATATTGCTTAGAATGTGCAAGACTATAAATCACAAGGAGAATAGCCTGAACCCAGTAGCAAATTATCACAAGCAAACGTACAGATCTGTGGAGACTTACATATTTTACTTGAGCTCAAACTCAAATGTTTAATATGTGGTCCCTGTACACGGGATCAGCTGGAAAGCAGAACCTTTCTCTGTTACCCTTTAATAAATCCATTCCTTTATTTTTAGTAGCAGCTTTAACTGCCAACAGTTATCTGTCATGTCCGGCCTGTCTGGTCTTCCTCACTGTCACATCAGAGCACTCATATTAAATAATATACTGGCACCAAGTTTTTGTAAGAGGATTTTGATAAGCAATAAAGGGACAGTCTGATAGCACTGCCATGAAACACCTATAAGGAGAGCTGAATCTGCCCATTATGTACCAGAATTAACTCTGCCAGCGTGTTTCCAAAACCAGCTGCTCTTGGTGGCTATCCCAGCCCCACATTTCTGTAGCATTCAGCAAAAGCCCCTTCTCTCTGCACTGCAGCGCTACCTGCTACTCAGGTGATGAGTCCTCTTGCAGGCACCCAGCAGAAATGTCCGCTGTTGTAGTCCTACTAACTCCACAGAGGGCCAAGCAAGAAAAATGGTGGGATATTTCATGCTTTTGACAAATGGCGACAGGATTCAGATGGTTGAGTTCATTTCCACTCTAGCCGTGAGCAGGTTTGAACCTCCATCTCCGGTGTTGAGAGTTTTAGCACATCATCTGCTACCTTTTGCTACCTGCTTGAAGGTCAGACCTGCTAAAGAAAGGATCTGCATTAATTGTCATGGAAAATAGGGGATTTCAAGGTAACTGTCAAGAAATGACAAGACTGGAAACATAGAGCAAATAAATTAGACTACTTTCACCTACCCACTTAATGTTTCTCTACTGCCCATGTACTGGCGAAGGCTTCCTGGGCTGCGCTTTACCTGTTCCTGCACTCTCAAAGGCCAGGGGGAGTGATATACAGAATTACACAAACCCATAATTGTTTTCAATTTTCTCTTTTCAAGTGAAATTTTATGATCAGTGTGCAGGGTGATCTGCAAGACATGTTGGCAGAGGTTTTGGACCAAACATAATTTGGGATTGCTGCTCCAGAAATACCAGAACCAGATAGAGACATAAAAATGCTCTGCATGCAGGTTGAAAACTAAAAGTACAGTGTTTGTCATTCTGTCTGTCTTAGTCTGGCAAGTTGCTGGCATAATAAGAGGTGGGGAAGCATTGTTTCTGCTATTGGTACAGCATGATTACTTTTTCTTAGAATGTGCCTCTTTAGAGAAGATGTATAAAATTGACAAAGGCAATTTACGCATTCCCAGCCAAGGTCTGCAAAATTACAGGCTGCAATCTAAAAGGTGGCATAGCAGAAATGCAGTGGGATCAGCTCTAACAGTGACTTATAATTTCCCACCAGCTGAATTCTGATGGTATTGAGTGAGTAGGAGAGGAGGAGGGATGCAATGCCTAGGAGGAGAGCGCTACTATTTTTGCACAAATACATTAATAATCAACAATGATGAGAAACAAAACAGAAAACTCACATGGCACTTTAATAGGATTTTGGTAACATCTGATACACTTACAAAGTTTTGCATGAATCTGACAAGGACTCCAACAAATTCCTTTTCCCGTTTTAATGGAGGTTAAACAGATTTAAGCAAATCTTAGGGCAGATTTATTAAATATTATGTAGATTTTTACAAACCCACTAGAGATTCAATAACAGTTATTTCTGAGTTAGAAAATCTTTCCTTGTGCTTGTTAGAGATCTTGGTAGATTAAACAAGGAACCAGGTCTAGCAAATGTTGAAATTTAATATTTAGAGTCAGACTGAATAAACCATGGGTGGATTTTGCAATGACGTGTTCAAGATTTAACAAATATTGTCTCATCTCAAGAAAATAAATGTTAAATAAGGATGAAGCTAATAAGGTTCAGCAAGACAAGAACTCCATTTACAAATCTTTTATGTATTTAATAAATACATTTATTAAATGAAGTGCAGTGCTCATTGGAGATTGTATTGATGTAAGAAATTCATCTCCAGTATGACTTAGTCAGACTAATTCCCCATTTATTAAATGTTCTTGGGATTTAGAGAGTCCACGTCAAACTTAATGTGCATCTGGGAAGCTTTGTAAAGCATTCATAAGAAATGGCAGACAGTGGCACCCTTGGAGTTAGGAAGTATCTTCACCTCTCTTGCTTATGCCTCACCCCAGGAAAGGGACACCTGAAGGAAGGAAGAGAAAGTCATTTTGAAATGAAAATGCTTCTGATATTAAATTTGTGGGGGAGAGAAGCTTCTGGAGATAGTCATGGGGGAAAGGAAAACTCATATCCAGAAGTAGGAGGACAATGAAGTTACTGGGGTTGTGGTAGCTGTAAGATTATATAGACTTGGCACACTGGGACAGACACCAGCAAATATCTGGGACACTGAATATTCAGCATTTTTAGCATCAGTGAAAAGTTATATCCTGCAGATTGCAGTGGACTGACCCCTTAGCCATAGTGCAGGTGGAATAGCAAGGCAAACATCTGTTAGTCATTTGTCTTTCTCTTGCTTTACCTGTGATTTCTATTCCTGGCCAGCTCAGCTCTTGGCCGCCTTGCTGAGACCAACAAAGAGGCGATGAGTTGTTCTGGTCATTTGAAGTGTGGATGTCTGTCCCCTGGGAGCTGGAGCGAGGGTCTCAGGTCATGCCTGGGGCCCCTGGAGAGCTGCTAGACGGTCTCAGGGCTCAGCTGCTGCTGCTCTGGAGTATGTCATGCTAAGTACTGCTCCCTGAAGGACGTGCATAAATTAGAGCTACAGTCCCACTGATGACCCCAAGTGTGGTTTAGTGACTCAAAATTCACGCTGCCTGATGTCACTGTGCTCCTCTCAGTGGCATTGAAGCAGCATGCCCACTGTTCCCAGAGCATTAACACTTCCATGAACTCCTCCTGCATGTGGTGCCCTCAAAGATTGGCTACATGAACACACTAATATTTGGGGTGTGATTTGATAGGCCTGGGATAAATGTATTTGACTTACTTATTTTCACGTCTAGCAAATGTCCTTTAAAGAAAAATTTTTAGCAATGATGTTTGCGAAGTGAAGATCTTGAATTCCGCTTGGCATAGATAGTTCAAAAGATAGTGTAAATTAAATGTGGAAGAGAACCAACAGTTCAAATCCACATCACTTGCAGTCAGCTCCCTGCACTGGGACGTTCCAGGTTTCTTGGAGACTAGACAGGATGACTTCATAGCTTGACAGTGGTATCACCCTTTTCAGAAATGGCTTAAGTGGAACAACGATGCAAGTCCATTTTACTTGGATTCCCCTTGCCTGTGCCTGTATCAGGTCTCAGCATGCATGCAGGAAGTCTCACCACTTCCCAGCCCTGCACACTGTCCGTCTCGCAGAGGAGGTGCCGTTCCTCAGTATTTCACAAGAGGGTGTTTCTGGCAGAGTGTGTTGAATCCTTGCTGCCTGCAGCCCATCTCGAGAGAGTCTCCGGCCATCTCTCATAGAGGTGAACAAAGCAAGGGGACCTCAACAGGGCAGGGGGAGTCCAGCGGGAATGCACACTTAATACAAACAGGTCTATTTACCACTGCCTGCTGCTGTTTCAGAGCAGATCAGCTAAAGAGATTTCCCAACAGCAGAAAAAACATCTCTCAGAGGAGATAATAATCGTAATTGAAATCAGAAAACCTTCAAGTATCTTTGTGTGTACAGTAATAGCACAACATTTAGAATCACAGTGGGATTAATAATGGGGAGCATTGTTTTGCCACTTGTGGTGTGTTTTGTTTGGCGGGGGGGATAAGTTGCACTGCCATCGCAGCAGTCTCCAGGGATGGTTCCTGCCAGGCTTCTCCCCCAGACCCTTGCTGGGAGTGAAGGTGAGGTGGCATCTGGTTTGCCATTCAGTGGAAGAATGACTAGAGATCATGCTGTAACCCCTGGCATGATGGAAACGAAGCTATTTAGCGTTCTGCCACTCCACACGGGAAGAAAAGAAAAAGCGTAAGAAAGCTAAGCTGAGATTCAGCTCACACCAGCCTTTGCAGGAACAATTATAAAATGCAAATACTATGGGCACTTCTTTAACAAAGCAGATTTATCCATTACCTGCCTCTATTCTTTTATCAAGCATCTACTTAAAGAGAAAATTCTTCGCTATTTCTTTTTCTTTTTTTTCCCTCCCATGCTCTATGATGTTAATACAAGTTGTCGATCAGATTCCTCGTTATATCACCATGCCAAAGTAAGCTGACTCCTAAATGCTTACTGTGTCACATCAGATAACTATGATAACAGTGCTGGGCATTTCCTTGTGTTGAGCAGCTTTTACAGCATGAAGGTTTATGGCAGGTGAGAGCTCCTCATTTTACAGTGGGAACAGAGAGAAAAACCACACTTTTTGCCAGAGCAACTCCCAGATCTTGGCAGGGAGCCACCAACCAGATTAACCCATACTCATTCAATGAGCAAGCAAGATGTGCTAAAGAAACAACCATTGCTCGAGATGGTCACTTTTATTTCTAAACCAACCTTGCCCTGGATGTATATCAGCTCTGACTACAGCATCACCTACTGATAATTCCTTCTCTCTTGGCCAGGGTCCAAGGGCACCTCAGTCCCATGCAGTTCAGAGCCTGAGATAGTAAAAAAAAAGCTCAGGTTACCAAGATGCCAAGCAAATATTGAAAAATAGTCAAGAGCCCTGAACACTGGGAAAAAAAGCAGTATACAGCTGGAAAAAAACTCTTTTCCCCAACCTAGACAGCTGGGTTTTATTCTTGCTGTTAAACCTGCTTCATTCGCCAGAGTGCGGACAAGCTTGACATGGTGACCCTCCCGCTATAAAAGCAGGGACTCCATTTACAGAGCCAGAGGAGCCGGTTCTGTCACTGTTTTCAGGAAGATGGCTATGCCAGGCGGTTACGCAGCAGGTGTCAGCAGTGATGCATAAAAGCAGACAAGTGTGTCTCAGTATTCCCTGCCTGCCGGCCCTTCTCTTTCTCTGCCATTTACATGACGTGCAAATTATCAGAGTATTTTGCTGCCTTCAACAGGATTTTGAAAATAGATCATCCAAAATTAAGGTCACTTTTCTCCCTTTCTGATTAGCATTGAGCTGCTTCCATATCTCAGGGGTGTGAAATAAAATTTAAATGAGGTTCAACATTTATTAGGAAATTTTCTTTAAGATGCTGTTACGTTCTTGCTTCTAAGATCTATTTCCTTGCAGCAATCAGTTTTAAGAGTCTCTATTTAATTCAGGCGACAGGTCCAGTGGAGTGAGACGTGGGTAAATCTGAGGCTTAAAGTTAGAATAAAAGAGAAATCGAATGGAATTGGGTTTTACACTCCGCTTTTCACACTGGGCGCATTGTTATTCACATTTATCACCATCTATAAAAGATGCAAGAAGAAGAGGAAAAAAGCAGGAAATGAAATGCCAAAAAAATAACTGTCTTTAAATGATGAGCAGCTGAAGAAAGCCAGAGAATTCGGACTAAAAAGGACACCCTGAGATAAGGCCCTGAATGTTGGATTTATTAAAGGGAGAGGGGAGCTGGAAGACATAAAGTGTGGTGTGGGAATTTACGAAACTCTTCACAGTGAGAACTCAGCTAATTCCTAAGTCACTTAATCTGCAGACCCAATTATCTTCACCCCATCAAAAAGTCCTCCACAACAACCCAGAAAACAACCCACCGTAACATTTCCTTTCCATTTTTTGCCAGTGTTTAATAGCAGAGTGCTCTGCTGAGGTTTCCTGGCACTAAGAATCTATTACTTTTAACTCAGTATGCCACAGTATTTTCCAGTATTCTAACTAGCACTGTAAATAATTGAAAATAAGTGATACTTGTTAAAATAAATGAACAAAGTGTATTTTGTAATGCAGTATCTTTGATTTTTTTATTGTGTTTAATTGCTAATTTGCAGAATTCTGCACTCCCAGATACATCTCTTAGTCATTAGTGGAACTTGTTCTGATCTGTTTCATGAATAGAAATGACTGCACAGTTTCGATATCAATAAAATAGGGGATTGCATGACTATGGAATATGTCAGTTAAAGAAGAGTAAGAGAGAGGAATTGCTGTCGTTGTATAGTTTATGAATTTATCCTGCTTGTTCCTCATCTTCCTAAAACTGGAGTGTTTTGCAAGTGGGGCAACAGGAGAAAGAGGGGTTTGGAAAAACTTAGAGACAGAGATATTTCTTCTACATGAGGTACCAATTTGGTTTAAACTCAGATCTCTCCCGTTTTATTTTTGGTGGTAGGGGTGGATTGGAAGAATCATGCCATGATATCGTGGTTTAACCCCAGCCAGCAACTAAGCACCACGCAGCTGCTCACTCACTCCTCCCCCCATGCAGTGGGATGGGGGAGAAAATCGAGAAAAAGAAGTAAAACTCGTGGGTTGAGATAAGAACGGTTTAATAGAACAGAAAGAAGGAACTAATAATGATAATGATAACACTAATAAAATGACAACAGCAATGATGAAAGGATTGGAATGTACAAATGATGTGCAGTGCAATTGCTCACCACCCGCCGACCGACACCCAGTTAGTCCCCGAGCGGTGATTCCCCGCCCCCACCTCCCAGTTCCTATACTGGATGGGACGTCCCATGGTATGGAATACCCCGTTGGCCAGTTTGGGTCAGGTGCCCTGGCCGTGTCCTGTGCCAACTTCTTGTGCCCCTCCAGCTTTCTCACTGGCTGGGGATGAGAAGCTGAAAAATCCTTGACTTTAGTCTAAACACTAGTTAGCAATAACTGAAAACATCAGTGTTATCAACATTCTTCACATACTGAACTCAAAACATAGCACTGTACCAGCTACTAGGAAGACAGTTAACTCTATCCCAGCTGAAACCAGGACACATGAGTTCAATTTTTCTGAAGAAAGGAGATTTATGAAGGAAGCAACAGGCTGAGCTGTTCCTTTCCTGTGTCAGTGAACACCATCAATGTCATTACAAGAGACACCAGAATGAATGCCACCAGCCTGGTCTCATGATACATGCTGACCAAAATATAACAATATCAAGTCAAGCAAATTATACCAGAAATCAGTTTATGGCTGCACCAGCAACCACCCCAGAGCCTGAGAAACTGCTGGGCACCCTGACCCAGCAGTGCACTGCGCAAGCAGGCACCAGCTGCAATCAGCAGCTCCTTGCTGGAGTAAAGGATCTGTATATATTGACTCAGTTGCTTAAGCAGGGTGCTTTTTTTTTGTGCCTACATTTACATCCAATGTCCGTTGCTACTCACTTCTTATATGCTCGTGTCTTCCTTCTGTTTCAAAACCTGCTCGTTATTTTAGAGCCTTATCCAGTACTGCTGATATGAAAGAGGGATGTTTCCTCTCCTATACAATTATGGACATCATATTTGGAAGGGACTTCAGCAGAGCAACAGATCCATTTCCCTGCCCCAGAGCAGGATGAACTGTCCTCATCTCATCCCTGACAGATGTTTGTCCCATTTAGAGACTACCAGAGGCAGGGACTCTACTGTATTCCTGGTGCTCTGCTCTCTTCATCACTTGAAAGCTTTTCCTGATATCTATTCTGAGTCTTTCCTGCTGCAATTTATTCCTATTTCTACTCACCCTGCTAACTCTGAAAACAGAGGACAGATTATAGCCTTTCTAAGTGGCTTTTTAATGTTATTCGAAACTTAAGTTCCCCACTGAATTTTCTCTTCTCTCAGCTGAACCATCCCAAGCTGTTCAGGCTTTGCTTGCAGGTCATGTTTCGCAGACATTTGATCTTCCTGCTTTACTTTGGTCTCTCTCCAATCGCTCTGCCTGTCCCTTGAAGTGTGCATTAAAACCTCACACCGATTGCCTAGGAAAGCCTGCGATACACCAGGTTTCATTGCTGCTTAAAAGAGAGCAAAGTCAGATCTCGTGGCCTAAGATTTCTATTACAGGCTTCTGCATTTCAGACAAGCAGGTACAAGGAAACAGTCTCTACAGCACTCAGTCTGGCCACCTTCATTGCTCACTGTTCAGTCAGCATAAAAGTTGGCTACACTCAATCAAGCCAAATTCCTAACTCTCTTAAGCAGAAGATGTTATTAAGGACTCCAGGGTTTGACCCTGTGTCCTAGATCGTGTGAGTGACCTCAAGATGTACCAGAAAATGGTCTATTAGCTAAACTGTCTCCTCTGCTTTTTTTAATAAAGGACTGTTTGAAAGTGAAAGTCGTCTAGCAGTGTGTCAAATATTTTTTTTCCATATGTATGAATTTCTATGAGCCATATGGAAAGGAAGAGGGGAGAGCACCATATAAAGCCTCTTCACCGTGATAACAAGGATTCAAAATTCCCTTTGCAGGCAGAATCTAAAAGGTTAAATGTGCCAGTGGAGCTGTCACTGTCACCCCCCCCCGCCCCCCCCAGTTTCCCCCCAAAACAGCTCATTTTTTCCACAAAGCCAATTATCTGAAAATGACAGGAAATGATTAGTCATGTTAATTAAAAATAATTTTCTTTCCCACTCCTAAAAAGGTCAGATCGTCAGCTGTATGGAAAATTGAGCCTTCATGCACTTTCATTTGATTTCCTATTCAAAGTCTAATTAGTTACAATTTGTTGTTAAAAGAGATAATTTTTTTTGATAAAGCCCACATTTTTTATCCTCTCCCTAGTCATTATCAGGTTGATGTTATTATTGTACTATATGTGTATATGATTTCATTGTGGCTAGCCCAGAAAATAATGAACAAAAGCTCACTCAGAGAGGTATATTTAGAGACCGGTTCTGTGCATGGTGCCTCTGTGGTGTCCTCCAGCCTGAGAGGTTTCTCCAGCTGGAACTACACCAAGAAGCTTTGTGTGGTTCAGCAACTGGGAGAAATGAGGTCCTTTCGGACACTCAGCAGCTTGTCCCTGTCATGCACTTCTGGAGAAGTTAGAAGATAAAGATGATACTACAAAACAGAGTTCATCCTCCAGAACACCAAATGGGGACAGCAACGTTTGGGGGAAAATATGGTTCTTGTCCTAGTCCTCGCTTGGTTTTCCATGTGTCACCACTGGTGAAGAATATCTTTAAGCAGTACTGGGTAGAGTTCAGCCAGTTTTAAGGTTATTGCCTGGCGGCTGCCTGCTGCCATAAGACACCACTTCCAGCCCCTCCTGTTATTTTTCAGTGTCTTCTCTCAGTGACAAGAGCCACATGGCTCCAACAGGCTTTTGCCTGCACATTTGCTCAGTTAGAGGGAGCCAAAGTGCATCATCCGCAGGCGGCTTCCTCGTCATTAGATTTTCTTATTCCTCCAATACTAACAGTCTCACTGGCGAACACCAGTGCTGGTTATTTTAACTAAGTGGTGCAGAGGGTTCAGCCTTCAGGCAAGGAAAATTGGCAGTCCCATCCCCATCACAACTGGGTGATCATTACTAGCCATTGTTGCTGTGCCTGAAGACACCAGACCGGGAGCCCCATGCCTCATCATGCTACAGCTGTACAGGCATAAAAAACCAGTCTTATATTATGGGCATAGAGGGTAAAGACAGGGTGGAACTGGTGAATAAGTGGGGGATGAGGAAAGTGCAGAGATTTGTGATCATCTCTAGCCAACAAGAACTTGAACAACACAAGGCCCCAAAGGCCTCACAGTCAGAGGGTTTCCTTACATGATCTTTAATTATGCTTACTTCAAAAAAAAAAAAGGGGGTTGGAAATACCATTAGGGCTGTCCCTGCTGTTGTGTTTCAAGGGTCCTGAATGCAGAGCCGAGGCAAGAGACAGAGTAGATAAAGCAGCAGCAGAGAACAGTGGAAAAGGTTCTTCTTAATTTCTTGGGTAGAAGGGCCAGGAAATCTCCTAGGCTGACCGATGGGCTCTGCCATTTGCTCATTCAGTCCATAACCTTACTCATCCCACACTGGGTGAGGTAACTGGTGGCTTCGGCTCCTGCATGCAAGACACATGACCTGGCTGTTCCTATCCTTTCTGTGATAAAGGGATGAGTCCAGTGATAAAATGCATGTTCTTCTGTCTTCCATGGAGAGTTTTCTTAAGGTCTTTCTTGCTTTTTTTCCCCCGTTCCTTTCAAGGAAAATAAGTCACTTGACTGGTGACTTATACAAGGAAAATAACACTGAAAAATGAGCACTCACAATTCGTTTATGTACAAACTCTACACAGAGAGACAATGCTGATAGGAGTGAACATTTACAACATTCAGCTGTAAAATATCGAGACACTGTCTAGTCT
Source organism: Buteo buteo (assembly GCF_964188355.1). Lineage (NCBI taxonomy): Eukaryota > Metazoa > Chordata > Aves > Accipitriformes > Accipitridae > Buteo > Buteo buteo. The sequence goes on from NC_134183.1 coordinate 23,362,827, forward strand.
CACAGAGACTACCAGACAGGCTGTGAGTGATAAATACCATTTTGGGAAACTCCTCAATAGGAGAATTGATTAATTTAAAGATTTCCAGTCTCAGCTTGGCTCATACTGGAACCGGTGCTCTGTCCCTTTCCAGTTGCCTTGAGGTAGCTTATTCCCAAAGAAAATTGCTTTTTCTTTTAATGGGAATTTGTGCTTCCACATCTCCTCCCACCTCCTGTGGGTGCGGCAAACCTGGGGAACAAATAGGAGTGTTATTACTGAAAATAACAGCTTAGAAGAGTTTCAGACTAACACCCAGTGACTTAATAGAGCCCGTCAACATGGAAAGACCATTGAGTAGCACAAGTCAAATGAGAAACCACTTAGCAGCGCAGCAGTGTGGGAGATTAAAACGCCTCTTTGCAGAATACAAAGGTCAGTGAGGCAGTAAACTCCTTAAAGGGGAAGACAATACATTTCATGCATGAAGGACCAAGCCTGGAAATATATGGGTCAGCCATGTGTGTCAATAATCCCTTCTAAAAGAAAATATATTTATAGATACTATTTGGGGACTTAATGGCACGCAAAGGCAATGGCAGCCCTGTGGCCAGCCACAGGCTCCCCAGCTGGGTTGAAAACCCTTAGAGACAGAAAGTTATACCCATTTTTCTGTGCCCTACTATAAACCCACTGCCAATGCCTGATAGAGCAGCTCATGCCATGAGACACCAACCCATCCTGCCCCACTCTCTCATTTCCACTGCTCTCTGCCATCCAGGCTTAGTCGCTTATGGGGATTGCTCATCAAATTGACAACCAACCATGCACGTGTGCGTTAACATCCATGCTAAAGACTTTTAAATGGCACTTGTCAACCAGATATTTCAATGAATCTGTGCAGCCAGCAAGCAGCAATGGTCTCATCACACTGTACTAGTCCAGCTTGCTTAGCTAATTGGAGTGCTGTCAAGCTCACCTCAGTCCAAAGACCTCTCTCTCCTGTACATAGGTGCTACCTTTCTGTTCTATCCAACTGGCAAAAAATAATGGCAAAAAGCACAGAAGAAGCATTAAGGAGTTAGTTCTGATGTTGTACCAGGCAGTGGTAGCATGTGAATGAGTCCTCCCAGGAGCGGAGGAATGCGCCGAGTGCACCTGATGTACTCACAAATAATAGAAACATAGAGGCAAAGGTGGAAAGAGTATTTTGTAGAGGTGAATCCTGCTCTCCTTTGTGACCCTGTGAATCCCAAGCAATATTACTAGTGAACATAGAAAGTTGTAGCAGAATCTATCCTCCAGCCTCTGTTTTCCAGCTCCATTTCTTCTGCATGTTATTGATGATAATACTAACAATAATACCCAGCTCTTAAAGCTTTTCCAGAAAAAGCTAATGTCTCTAAGCCTGCTGCCAGCAGGGGATATGGAACAGCTTGCTCTGAGAAAATGCTGATTCTGAAAATCTGAATGTTTCAGGGGACAGTATCAATTTCATCTGACTTTTATTTAACATTCTGCTTGGGTAAGGTTGAAGCACTTTGTTTCAGCCTCATCATGTTGGCTCTCATATGAATTATATTACACACCAACAAATGCTGCAATAAGGCAATTTGCAAAAGCAGTTTGGGGACGGAAAACTTCATTTAATGAGAAATTTCAAAATGCCAGGGTCCTTTTTCAGAAATTGCTCAGTCTTTTCTGAAATTTCTCTGGGATGGAAAGAACAGAAATTGCAATGTTTGGGGAGCACTAGCTGGAAGCCAGCAGCTTGATAAAGACAGTGATTTTGAGGGTGAACTAGCCTATTCTAAAGACCACAAGTGAAAAAAAAGGAGGCTGAAGCACCTGTGAAATACAGGGATCAGCTTTCCTGAGGACAGCTATGTCTATGACTGTGTTTTTCACCATCTTTTTCAAGAGCCCAACAGCTTTTTAGAACTGGCTCAAGGTTTCTCAGCAGCTTGGGCAGGACTGAGCACTGCCATCCCGTGGACATGGTATGGGACTTCAGAAGGAGCACAGAGGAGGCAGCATGCTCAGAAATGATGCCCAGAGCAGGGCTCCATATCTCTCTTGGCATGGGAGATACAGTCATACAAGCTTCTTGGAGCTGTGCAGTTGGGAAAGCAAGCCAAAGGTACTTTGCTGCCCAAAAACCACTGTCAACACCTAGCGTTATCCACAAAGGCACTGCCATCAGGACACTATTACTAACTCAATGCATGCAGACTTATATCTCTACCACTGACCTGCTCTGTATCCCTTAATGGATCGCTTCATCTCTGCCTTCTAACCACCTTCCTCTAGGTTTGTCCAATTTACCTCTTCCTGAGGGGAAGAACTCCGGGTGGCTCTTTAGTGTCTAACACAACCTTGGTTAGCGCTTCTAGGCAGGAATGTGTTACAGATAATAAACTTTAGCGCTTGGATGATGAAAATAGCCTGGAGTCTTCATTCAACATTGCACTCAACATGAGCATATATGAGATCAGATCTTGCATTATCTTGATCTTTGCAATGGGTTTTGTGGCACTAGAAAGTCAATGAAAACCATAAAACTAAGACATGAAATGCTGCTGCCTGCCTCCATCCAGTCTCTGATTTGGATGTTAAACCACGTGGAGACTGCACACTCACTGTAAATACATTAGGGAGACAAAACAAAAAAACATCTCAAGGAAATGGTAAATGCAAAAAAGGCTTCTGAATCTTTTAATAACGCATGCTCTGTTTGAAGGGTTTGCTGAGGATCTTGTTTATAATCCTGCTACAAATAAAGTACCCCAAAATAAAAGCTGTTTGGTCCTTTCAAGCTAACAGCCCTTTGTTCGCAGCATGTTAGTGGAACAATTTTTAAATAATGACTTAATTTGTCTTTTCTCTTGAAAGATGCTTTTTTGCAGTCAGAGGCTGGTTCTTTATTTTCCCAGTCTGCACTCTGATTCATTAGTACTAGTTGCATCCAACTTGCAGAGGTTTATTTGTTCAGCTAGAAATGGGACATTAACATTTTAAGAGAATGATGCATCGCTTTTAGAGATAATATTCTCTCTGCCCTATTCTGCTGATGCTCTCTTAGAAAGTGCAGAATGCCACATTCTCTCCCTCCAAAACGATGAGTTTATTATAAACAGTTTATCACTTGGGGCATGATTTTCTATTTTTCTTTTTTTCCCTCCCACTTTTTTTTCTAATAAAAACACTTAAAATTTTCTGCATGCACTTACTGGGCTGAAAAGTTGGAGACTGGCAGTATTATTCAGACTCAAGAAAAAGGCAGGCAGGTCATGAGCCTTATCGTCCCACCCTTGGAGCCTTCCTAACGGCAAGTCAGGGTCCCTCTACCACTCCTGCCTGTGCTCATTGACCATGGTCTGGAGCAGTCACGTATGGCCAGGTCTGACATCCCATACCTGAGTGTCAGCAGTCACTGTAGCTCTGGGACACCTGAGGAGGAGTTAAGCATCTAAATCACTCTAAGATAATGTCCCATCAAGGGAAGAATAAAGTCCTGCATTACGTGTAAAAATACTGCATTGAAAGTGTGTTAAGGCTGTAAAATCAAGGGCTTGTAAATTAAGCCATGTCGTAATTATAGTTTCCTACACAGTCTGGAAATATAAGCACTGCGACATTCCATGTGCTTCCTATTGTCTCTTTTGCTGTTTGTAACTTGGCTAAGAGAGGGTAGGTGAGACATAGGGAAAACCTTATGTTTCTGATACAGTATGATCTCCTCACCAGCTGATTACATTCCTGCCTCTGTTGCAGAGTATGTGGACTGTATAATTTTTCGAAAAAATTGATACTAGGATTCCTTAACATCAGTAAAGAAAAAAATTTCTACCACTTCAGATACGAGTAAATGTCTGAATGACGTGAAAAGTAAAAGTTTTAAAATAAAATAAAACCAACCCCAAATGAAAAAGGCAAATGCATCTGGCATGAAACCAGGCACCTAAATGGTTTGCATTAAGCCATGCCATAAGCCAATAGCTTATGAAACTATTGTATTACCTACCTGTGCCTTTTCGGCTTAAATATTTACCAAAATATAAGTATTTCTAGCTCCTCTAGTCCTCTGTCAGGAATACATTTTCATTTTGCCTCCAGCTGCAGCCCAGACAGCACTCAAACCTTGGAAATCTTCTGGCAGTGGCAAATGCACTTCTCCTTCCCCCCACCTGCACTGTAGTTGTGCTAACCCAAGGCAAGCTGTGTGGTCCAAGGTGCTCATCTTCCAGGGTTAATTTTTGCAGCACCTTGAACCATCTGATACCAGGCATTGCAAGATGGGAACCAGGGGGCTGTGACCAAATAGTTAAGCTGGTAAAACGGGGTGATTTAGGTCTGAGAATTGAGCTTGTGATTGGGGTTGAGAGACGTCAGCTCCACTTCCTGAGCTGCCAGCATGAGTCTGCACGTTCCTGGGGAAACCACACATTTTTCTGTGACATTTTCCCCTTAGCACTTAGGTCATGGGGTAGTATGCACCTGGCTTTGAAACCCACTGGAAAAAATGTTGCTGTGTTTCCTAACATAGGAAATGGCTGGGGACACATATTGACTATTCTGTGATTGCACTTCACGTCCAGAAGTCACAGCTGACCATATTTTAAAATAAAAGGATATGAGGGTTGTAGTCTAGGTTTGAAAATGATCTGGAGTAGGAGGAGGAGCATGGCATCATTTGTGTGAGTAAATGTAGTATTTAAATGAGTGTTTATTCAGAGTGGTTCAACAGCAAACTAAGTTGAATGCACCAGCTACCTGGCAACAAAGGGACATTGAAGGTACACAGAGAGCAGATTTGTCAGACTGGACAGATTCAGGCAGAGTAACAAGAATAAAAATGTGATTCTCATGAATTTCCTGGCTTTTATCAGCTTGTGTCATGCATAGTCCTGGTATTAACTGAATCTACACTTGTATCTGTTATCATCTATTTGGGTGACCGAGACTAGCAATTAATAATAACAGCAACAGGAATAACACTGCTTTCTGAGCTGAAAGATATCTGACACTGATTAAACTGCAAATCTAAATAATTGATATTAACTACATGAAGTTTTTAGCAATAATCTGCACAAAAGAACTCTGAAATTGGCAGATTAGAGACCAGTGGTAATGCTCAGCAGCTGGTCCCGAGGCATTATGCAGACACATAGGTGATGTGAACCCAAAGACTGTGATTCACGGAGTTCTTCATCTTCATTTACCCATGTTAAACTGGTGTTTGCTGGAGTAAGATGTCCAGGTTGGCAGAAAAGGAATTACTTAATCCCTGACATGTTAAAAATAAAATCATTTTAACTTTCTGTCTTTGAACAAGCAAGAATTCCTGGAAGATTTACAGTAAAAAGGTCTTATTTTATTATTTTGGACCTTCCTTTCCACTCCCAATTTGCAATCTCAGGACAAAGTATACACAATTGAATACCATTCCATGGACACGTGACCAGCCAGTGAATCCAGATGTCATGGACATAGCTTGGATCTCAAAATCAACAACAAAATTTTTTATCTTCCCTGGAAAGACAGCGACTTATGCTAAAGCTGCAGCAATGGGAACCTCGTGGATAGATGTCAGACACCAGCTGAGCATCTGGCCCATTATTGTATTTTAAATGATACACATTTATAACTGTAAAGCAGACCGACAAGCGATACTGTCTAACATCACCATCACTAATAGCTCTAATAGCTCATGTATCCGCAGCCTGCTTCATCCTGTCCCATCTCAAAGCAATTTTGAGACAATGGGCCCAGCTCTTCTCAGTTAGATGAGACGTATAGAAAAGGCACAATTCCCTCCACAACAATCGAATGATGCTGATCTCCCTTCCAGTCTGAGCCACCAGCCACCTAGTTATACCCCATAGAGGCAAATGTCATGTAGAAATCTGGGGGAATTTTTCCATTTCTTTTTAACTCATTACTCTCACCTTAGCAAATGTTTCAACGTATTTTTATGGGTTTTTTAGTGGTGCAGTCTTTTTAAGGAAAAACCGCTGAAATGTGCAAATATGCAGTACCAACCTATGCAAATCCTTCATCTGCTAAGCCTTCCTGGTGAGGATGCAGCTCCCCTTGAAGTCAGCACCAAGAATTGCCTTTCTTGTAGGGAAGGTCCCAGGGTGCAAGCAGTATTAGCACATCTTTACCAAATACCTGCTAAGGCAGCCTTAGCACTTATGATTTTGAAAGCCACATTATAGCTTATAAAGGGAGGTGTGCAGACTTTGGGTTTGCCAGCTCCTAAAAAGCCTGTGCTCCGCCAGCATCCCGTTCAGTTCCTACACATACTCCAGAAAGGGATACACAACTGCATCCTTTTCTCCTTGGGCTGTGAGCGATGGGACGCTGGAATTGGCCTCCTCCCAGCAACGCAGAGACCTACAAAAGCTCCTCTGGAAGAGAAAGGGAGGAAAGAGAAATGGGGCTGAAGTAATAAGCACTGGGAACCCATGATATGACATGTTTTGGCTCTTTCCAAACTTAATGCACTTTTTATATGTAGACATAAAAGAGCACATTTTCTGACTCCCCTCAAATAATTACCTGATAAACCCCCACTTTTGGAGTTGGTCCGAGCCATCCATTACACCGCTGCCATGAACTTTATTTCATACCACACCAGGGAGGAGACAGAGCAGTTGGAGTGCTCAGACATTACATGTAATAACTGTTCATAAAAATCAATGTAAAATTTAATGCAAAAAGTCTGTGGGCACCCAACCATTGGAATCCAGTGATAAGGCAGATGGAGAGCAGCACTATGCTTTCCAGCAAGTAGTATATTTTCTTTAATGTTCCTGAATTATATGTAATACTGTTACTGTTTTGTCCATCTACATGCTAGTTAAATGTGCTGCAGCCACGATATTTATGTCTCCGGGTGGTTTTTGGTTGCCGTTTCCTGGACACAGGGTGTGTTTTGTATTCTGGATGGATCACATCGCAGAACCTGGGAGGGAGAGAAGAAATGCCTTTTGCTGTTTTCTCTGGTGCTCCCTGATTGATATGCAGCTAGTAGTCCTGCTGTGCCTTACTCTTCACGGAGGGACTGGGAACAAAGTTGTTGTGAACCATGTGTGCCTGACATAGATAGTCCTAAAGAGCAAAGGTTGCATTTACATGCAAGCTCAGTGTCATAGGTATCACTCAGATGGTCTTCAATGAAGTTTTGGTGCTCAGATGAATAAATTTATTTTAAATAACTGTTCTTGTCAGCCAGAGGACCTTCCTAACTCACTGGCTGCTTCACAACGTGCAGGAGAGAAGGGAGGGAAATGAAGCCTTGGACCCACCTGAAATATTAGAAAAGAAAAAACAATAGAAAAGACTAGAGGTTCATTGACCTTTGCTTCCAGCCTCACATGAACGGGCAATAGGATGCTGAAGTCCCAGCAAAGGGACTTGTCTCTTCAGTCCCTACCTGTCCTTATCACTCAGCATACAACTTTTCACATGCATTCCCATAGGAATGCAGAAAGGAAGAAAGACATTGTTTGGTTACATCTATTTTAGCACGCACAGGTGTTCAGCTATTAAGGACTGAGACCAGAGAGATAGTTGATGCTCTGATGTATCTGTAAAGCAAAGAAGCAGGAGTCCTACTTTGGTTGTAATGCTAAGAATTACATTGTTCCTAACCATTTTAGCAACGGGCTCATTTCAAACATCAGTAACCTGTAGAATGAGTCACTCTATTAGCTTCCTTTTAGATATACAGCTGCAGTGGTTGTGCATGAAGCGTATTAAGTCTGGGGCATTTTCTTTTAGTTCTGGGAGCTGCTATTGATTTTACCCTGATAGATACTTGGCTCCAACACATGATGAAAAATCATTTAAAAGAGAAAGAGAAAAGAATTCTTAACTCCTCACATTTGTGATTCAAAACATCCCTGTTTGGATGTCACAGCAAAATTCCAAGGGAAAAAAATGGCCAGAAGGATGGGGGTCATTGCAGACAGACTGGAAGAAGCTGAAACAGGATTTTGTGAAGCCATTTTACAATGCAGCTAAAGTGCTCTGAAGTATTTATTAAAGCAAACAATTATGCTATTCTGTGCTGTTTAAGGTTATTATAGAACTTGTATTAGAAGAGTAATTGCCTCTGGATGAGCATATGGCTTCGTCTGCTGGTAAAAAAGAGAGTATTTCCATAGGCTAATGATTCCTGTATAAGAACTGGACTGCAGTGATTCAGAGAATGCGATAGCTGAATTTTCAGGCATAATCAGAAAGTGTTTAGCTAAAAGTCTGCCTCATATGGAAATGCATGAGATGCGCAACAGCATCTGCCTTCAGAAGCAGCACATGAGGGTGTACCACATGTATGAGTACATATACGTTATCAATGCTACGAGAGACTGGACGGAGTTAATGCCTCAAACACCCGTCCGTCGCCGGGGCCTGGCTTTCGGGGTTGAGGGAAGGAACGGAACTTCCTTGTGAGGCCGCATAGCAGCACCACGCGCGAGGGGCTGAGGGAGTTAACGCCTCAAACGTGGCGGCGGGGCAAGTTCCCCGTAACAACGAACCTGCATAACGAGGACCTATGGGCGAGAGGCTGAGCAGCACGGATGGGCCCAGGACATCAGCAGCAGGCGGCCGGGCCGGGCCGGGGCTGGAGGCCGCGCAGCTCCTGCCCGGCTGCGAGGAGCGGGGCAGCTCGCCACGCGTGGGCAGGGATCAGACAGCGGGAGGGAGAAGGGAAAAACACCCTCAAGCCCACCAACCCATTTCCCGAAGGTTCCAAAAGCCCAACCCACGCCTGGCACCTAATTAGCCTAATGAGTGAGAGTGCCCACCTGAGGGAGGGGCTGGGGCAGCGGGCCCCTCGACTGGCAGGACCAATGCGGGATGCAGGTCGGGTGAAATAGGTACACACGCGTCTGCTTTCTCTTACTTTTTCCTGTAATCCCTACGGCTCATCCCTTTAGAGATCAACCGCTGACCAAGTCTGGACTAGGAGCGGATCCAGCCGCCCCTGGGCTCCTCTCGGAGAAGGAGCCTAGAAAGCAAGGGGGTCCGCTCGGAACCTCCCGACCCAACGGGAGGGCTCGCCTTGCTTTCTTCCCTGAATTGACGTGTATGTGGTTACCGAGGTAGTTTTGTGCCAATTGCTGTTGTGGGAGACCCCGCCGCTTGCTGTTACACCTTCCAAGTTCAGGTTGCCGCCGCCATAAATAAAAAGTTCAACTGATAGTTTGGTGTCACTTCACCTTACTTTAGCCTGAGGGAATTCCAAACTCACCACAACCCCTCCCTGGTCTGTCCAGCACGGGTTGTGACAATGTCACCTCTGCACTTGCGCATTAATGGAGAGCACCTTTCCTGCAGGTGCAAACGCCAGCTGGGCTTTGCACACAGTACCCAAGCAAAATGATTAATTCTGCACCTTGGTAAATGTACCCATCTGCCCACCTCAGTATATCTTGCTGTTGCTGCTTGTAAAAAAAAAAACAGTTCAGTGAGTTCTACCCTGCTGTGGTAATGTTTTGCACTCTGAGATGGGTTGAGGCCTCTTTGCAGATACCCCTGAAATCACAAGATTAGTTCAAACCACCTCATTTGACTGATGTAGGGCTCAGCAGAGTTATTTGATATTCTCACAAACGCTCATTCCATCAACTGGAAATGTTTGGGATTTGAGGGTGCCAGGATTGTTTGTATTGAATGAAGCTGCCATGGTTCTGCATAAAAGGTAACACGGTTCCCTTCCGTTGCTTCACAATTTACAACTGGCAAGGAATCGGTTAAGCTGGTAGGAAGTCTGCTGAGTGGTAATGGAGAAGTGGATAAAGGCAAGCATATGGTGCAAGTGGTATTGAAACTCCCTTCCGACAGGTTTTAAACATGATTAAACAACTGGAGACATTGAACCTGGAGGTGTCTAGCAGAATAAGCAAATGATATCCCCATTTCACAGAAAGGTAAACGCGCTCTTGGAAGAGCTGACTGGGCTGCTGGTTATTACACAGTAAGCTAGTAGTAGAGCTAGGGGAAGTGGGTGGAGAGCAACGTACAATCTCAGCCAAGGCCTCCCTGGATGGAGCAGCAGAGAGAGAGGAAGAGAGCAACAAGGAAAAGGAGCAGAGGGATGGTAAAGTGAAGTACCGTCTAACTTCCTAAATTGTGCTTGGCACTCAGGTGCATTGCTAAGTGTCATGGCTATCTCAAGAACACCGTGTGACAAGTACATCGGGGTCACTGCCTCGGAAGAGGCTGAAGTGATGAAAACTCGCTGGAGGGCTGCAGATAGAGGGAAGGACTGGGAAGGAAGCCAACACTTTCAGGCACTGGAAAGCTGGAGGCAGTCCAAGTGACGTGTACGGTGAGAGCCAGCGGGTGTCCTGTTCATGGGGCTATTTGTCATACTAGACTAGATTATCAGAAAATAAAAGTCCAGCCTACATGTTTATAAATCCTTCCACATCCCAGCCACAGGGCTCTGGATGCGATGTGCAGGTAGCTGGCAATGAGGTTTCTGATTCATAAAAAACAGGACTCTAACCATTCCCCATCCAGAGAAGGGAAAGTAGTTTGGAGGTTGAACTCTCCTTGCGGCTGAGCTCTCCCTTACACATTTCCCCCCCCTTCTCTTCTCAACCAAGCAGTGTTGATCTTGTTGGCTGCAGAAGTCAGGGTTGTTCATCTCTGCCATTGAGCCTTCCTCCCACTGCAGGCACTGCCACACACATAGGCAAGTCATCATTGCTATTATCAGCTACTGTTGTTAGTATTAAAAACAGTTCAAGAGGTTGCACAGAATATAATCATCTCAATTTATGCTGAATTTGAAGTTTCAAATGTTAAATCAGCATAGGAACATCCAATTCAGTTTTAGATTCTGTTTTCATTTGCACAGTGAAAATCTGCAGTTGGTATGGAGAGAGCCAGGTAATTCTGGTAGTCTTGTGCTCTGGAGTTATGTCTGTGAGCCTAAGACTCTCAGCTGAGCATGTCCTTCTTCAGACATCTCTGGGGAGCACTCTAAGGACCCTAACCAGAGACAACCCTGCAAGGCCAAGCCATCTTTGTGGCTGTGGTTCTGCTTCTCAGATAAAACTAGGACTGGGAGAAAAAATATGCCAGGAAACAACAGACAAATTGTCATAAGTAAGGGCAAAACACTGGTTGCTGCTGGGTGGTGGCTCTGCTCTCGTTCCTGTGTCCCACCAACTGCCTCTTGCACCTGCTGAAAACTAACTAAAACTTAAATTTTGCATGACATCCAACTTAGTTCTGCCAGAGCTCTCCAAAAAGGAAGTGACAGGCTGGTGTGAGCAGAGGGACTGCATATCTTGAGTAATGAACTCAATTCATTACTCTGCAATACAGCCACCAGAGTCACATGAGGATAGAAAACACAGCGATGAATCAGGCCCAGCATTTGCTGCAAATTTAGACTGCTGTCTGGTTGGCAAATAGCTCTGAAACCAGTCCCAGTGCTGTGTAAGTAGCTTCATTACTCTTAAGTGCTATATTTACTCAATAATTTGGACCGATCATTTTCAGGTTCGTTAGCCGCAATTGTTCACTTTTCACGTGGTTTGATTGGTTTCTCAAACCATGTGGTTTTGGTTTTTCTCCAAAACTGAGAGTAATGGGTAGAAAAATGCTAATAACAAACAATGCACCTTCTGGAAAGTTGGTTTGTTTGTTCTTTCTTAACTGAATAATGACCTGAGAAAAGCTTATTAATCTCTAGTGTGTTGGGAACATCATCTGGACACACTGGAGCTCTCTGAGTATTTGGGGAAAGCAAAACTAGAAACCCAAGTTAAACTGAAGATAATTCATTCTCTCAGGACCACTTCAGATTATACTTAGCAGTCTTGAACTTTGACCCTCAGCTGTGCTTGATAAACGTGGATGCAAATGACTCCCGAGGCTGTGCTCTTGCCGTCTAGGCTAGTGGCTGTCTTCTGCGGATAGCCTGATTTCAGGATAGCTGCACCTACACAGGTACCATGGAGTGGCTGGGGTTGGTCTGAGCCCACGTGTCCTGGGCATCAGAAGCAGTCACTGATCTCCCTGTTACACAAACTTGCACTTCAAAGCTAGCCAAGAACAAAACTATGCCAAGACTTGAATTTTACAATATGAGGTTAAACCCTCTGTTCTCAACCACAATTTCTCTAGCTAGCTCCTTAGAGGATCAGTCACCCAATCTACTTCTTCATTTACTCCTCTGTCTGTTCTTCTCCTCACCCCTTTGCCTCACTCATTTTCTTCTCTCCACTGGGACTGTTCTTCCATTCTATTTTTGCTTTAGGTCTAGCACTTAAATGATAAAAAATGGCATGCAGCAAATAAGTGCTTTATCCAGAGGCTAGAGGATGGTTAAAGTCTAAATGAAAACAATTTGTAATAAAGGCTCCAAATCTGCTGCCATTTAACAAAAAGTTGAAACAAATGATCCCCATAAATCATGCTAAGATTTATTAAGGATTTTCAAGCCACATGTATTGCTTAATTACGGAACAATAATATGCAAGGAAAATGCTGATGATAACTTTTCAAAATATATTCTTGAATGTCACACCAGACTTCTTGGGGGTAGTTTCAATCACCTGTGTATTTCTGTACAATGAACAGGAGATAAAAAGCAGCCATGTGGTTAAGCACAAACTGCAGGTTAAAATAATGTATTGAACCAATAACACAATATCACGAGTGTAGCAATATCAGAATCATTAGTTTCTTGGACTAAGCACTGGCAAGCCAGAGATTTTAAAGACTTGAAAGGGACTACAGAACTGGTTGTCCATATAACCCTGGCCAAAGATGCTACACAGACATCTGTGTGTAAAGTCCATCTTATTCACACCCTGCAGCAGGAGACACCTAAGGGTCTCTGAGAAGGGCAAGTAGTTCAGAGTAGGGGAAGTAGAGGTGGGACTCAAGTGATCTCCCGATGAAGGTACAAAGAGTTTAGGGCCTTCTGTTTCAAAAGCCAGCGTCCGGTTTGTAAAGGAAGGCAAAGTCTGCCAGTAATGAGGAAGTGCTAATATCCCTACCACAAGTAGCAATGACTGAGGATGCTGTGGCAACTTGTATGAGTTTTATCTGGGGAGAGGTTGTGTATTCATACAGAGCCCCACAGAGGTGAGCCAAGCAGGCTGTTCTCTCAAAGCAATGGTACGCCTTTGTCCTCAGTGCAAATGGAGTTGGCTGGGAAGTTTCACTAATTTGACTGCAGATCTCTTGCCTGTTTAGGGTTGATTTGGGGTGGTTTTTTTCTGAAGTTGCTTTTCTACCTGCTACACCTGGGTTTGGAGCTTGGGAAAGGCTCATAGCAAAACCAGACTTATTTTCTTTAAGACACCAACACAAGTTTTTTACCCAGTGTTAGGGTGGGTGATAGTATTGGACAGAGACTGCCGAAAGCTTGCATTGCAAAGGACTATATTATGCCTGAGCTGGCAAGAGGACTTCCATTTTCAGGAGTGCTAGACTAAATTAAACTTCTCCCAACAACAAGTCCTCCTGAAATGAGGAAAGAAATAAACAAAAAATTAGCTAATGTGATGATTTATCTTGTAGCATTTGGAATTTGCCCCCTTGAGCAAGCAAATTCATCAGCCAAATCTCAGTGGTGAATGGTAAGGTTAAGGGTTACTACAAATCTTGTGCTTCAGCACGCCCGGAATGAACCTTCAGGCTTCCTACCCTCTATGAAATAATCCCAGAGAAGCTAGCTGACCTGTCAGAGGCTGTGCAGATAACACTGAAATACATGGTATTAATGAAGTAGTGGAACTGTCACAAATAGCAGGGATCATTGTAAAAATAAGCAGCAAGGAACTGATCTATTGCATTACAGTTGTTGTGAAAGTAGCTGGATTTTACCCTTTAATTTCTTCATTTTAATCAGAGTCTGTCAAGGTTTCCATCCCAGATGAAGCAGAGGAAGTCTGGAGAGCCACCTTCACTACCTGTTATAATGGTGTAACACAGCCCTGAAGTGGCAGCTGTGAAAACTGGAACAGCCAGACACATGTGGTAACACAGATTGTACAGCCTGGAGTGTCTGGAGGAATCAGCTCCACAGACCAGCCAAGGAGGCAGAGAAGTGAGGTTTTAGGTTCTTGCTTTGGCTTGCAACATTGCAAAGCAAATGGTCCTCAAGTCCTCTGGAGGGACTTTCTGTGCTACAATTATCCAGCTCTTTGTGTCTGAAACAGAATGAGTGGACATGAACCTGGCAAGGTTCAGAGAATTATTCAAAAGTTCTGTCACTGAAGACTTCAAAATATGATGCTGCAATTGTCAGAGACCAGCTAGCACCTTCCTCCAGAATCAGGGCAAACTAACCTCCATATCCTGTGTAAATTGCATGTCGGGTGAATTTGCTCCATCCAACATCCCTCCCCACACCCTTTCCACCTGCAGAAAATATGCTTCATATCCCACTCCAGTCCCGGGGACCTGGAATTGCATGGCACTGATTTATCTCAGAAGCTGGCCTAATTCAGGTTTATTTCATTGTCATAGAGATACGCCAAGGCACTTAATCTCAGTCAGTCCTTAGCACAGACAAGTTTTCACAGAAGATGTTGGCTAGTGGCACCTGCTGTGCTCAAGGCTGCAGCCCTGAAGATGACCTCTCTCATATGCCACTCTTATTTCAAAACGACACCTAGCTGATAGAAACCACTGTTTCTCCTCCCACTCCCAGAGCACCGTGAGCCCGTGAAGAACTGCTTGAGTGTCCAGTGGTCCCAGGGCAGTCAGAGGGCACTGTTCTCCCAGGCAGGCACACCTGAGAGGGTACCCAGTGCCGCTGGAGCAATGCACTCACAGCACAGTCCTGCAGGGACTGGGGTGGTTTTGACAGCACTAGCCCAGTAAGAGTCACTCCTTCCCACAACTTGAGGTCTTCTGCTTGGCCTCTGAGCCAAAAGTGAAGTCAGCTCCTCTCATGGCCTCCACAAAACTGCGTCCCAGTGCAACCCTGGCACAGTTTTCCCTCATTTCATTCCACTAGGTTCACTTCCAAACCCTGACTCCTGGCTTGTGGCATCATGGATAGTTTGATGAAGGCAAGGGAGAACCAAGATGGAATGGTACCTGTTCAGAGTGGTAAATGGGTAGAAAATTATCAGAAGGAAGAAAAGATTGAAATGAAGCTTCCAATGATGCAGTTTCCATGGCAACTACCCTTCCACCTACAGTTTTAATCCACTTTTTCAGGCAGCCATTCCAGGAGGTGCAGGGAACCACACAACAGCTGCACATATCCTATTTCTAACACATCTCCTGATTAGAATAATTATTCCATATATAGAGATTGCCCTGAATGGCAGTGGCTGAATGTTTTGGATAGCCTGGGGGAGGTGTTTTCTTACGGAATAACACATGTGGATCCAAATCCCAGCATTTGCTGGAGGCAGAGTGAAGGAAGCACATCCCAAAGCTATTGCAATGGGATATGTCCTGTTGTCCCTACAGGACATATGCCACTATATCCTGTGTATGGCACCCTGTTGTGGATGTATTCAAAACTAGTCTTGTCTGTGCCACAAACTCTAAGCTGCAGGTTGCTGAGACCTTATTCTGTCAGAAGTAGCAGGGACCAGGTTTAAAGCCAGAGCACATGACTTGCTGTCACACTCCATGTTCAACTTCTGTAAAGATCTATGACAGCACCAGAGCCACCCTTACATTCAATTTGTCATCTTAGGAGTGCTAACTGATGGAGTATTTTGTAGGTGAATCATTTCTGTAACCCTAATGGGACCACGTGATGACTGTAACACTTTGATTCTCTGTGGGGATTACGTGGCCTGAAATCAGAAGACAGGGAATCACCTTTGTAGTCCTGAGGATGTTATTTCCTATTGTCATTGTTGTTATTGTTATCTCTACTCTAGTTTCTAAAGGCCCCTGCAAAGATCCGTGTTCCATTCTGCTAAATAACATGACAGGATGAGACGGAGACTGTATCTAAGAGCTTGTAACTTACACCAACGTGGTAGAAGAAGAGTTGAAGGAAAGTAAAATTCTTGACAGGTAGAGAACTGAGGAATAGGGAGATTTAATGGTTTTCTTAGGGTCACACATTGAGTTTGTGGCCAGAGTTGAGTGCAGATCCCTGGAGTCCCACCCAGGTCTTTTATCAGAGTGATGGCTCTTCCATTCCCGCTCTCCCAGGCTGTCAGTCTCATTTGTCCTATAGAAATATTGAGATAGCTCTGGCAGATGCATTACCTAAAGAGGAAAATGTCTGAAATTATCCTTTCTTCACTCCAAGGAGTACCAGGGGAAATCTACATTTCTACACAGTAACTATGTTAACCACTTAATTCCAAAGGAAGCAGATAGCAGGAAATATTAGTGTGGGAATGAGCAAGTAAATAAAAGAATATTTCTCCCCAATAAACCTCAATTCTGTGGGAATTATTTTTAAAGTCTACAACGTTAAATTACAAAGAAGTCTGCCAGAACAGGTAATGACTATACTTAAGGGAGAGGCAATTGTCCTAGAAATCTTTATGTACTATGGTTACAGTGCTGGGAACAGCCAGTATGTGGTGACCTCTGGATAACAGCATCTCCACCAAGGACTTCAGGACAAACTCTGGTACTTCTTAGCATTTAATATCTAAACAGTAAGAGTTAGATTACGAGTTCTTGACTTTTTTGTCTTAGCACCTAGTCACGCAAGTAGTCCCAGTGTCTTCAAGAAGCCAGGAAGGGCTGAAAAACCTCAAAAATCCAGCTGAATGATGTTGAAATTACTGTTAATGGAGATAAAATATCTCCCTTTCTCCAAGATCACTTAGGTTGATACCCAGTGTTTAGTGATAGAATTAGAACAACACTATGTTTTCAGCAGAGCTGGTCCGTGTTCATGGTTTCACAGGGATGGGCAAGGCTGTGTGAGAAGTGTCACGTTTGGTTGAAATGACTAATGACCAAGAAGAGGCTTGTGGGTAGGGAATACTAGAGATGGAATGGTGGCTATTGTAGGGTCATAGATAAAGGAAATTTGGGGTGCATTTTTGTTTAGCAGCAGTTCAGCTGAGACAGTGGTGTGCAAGACGGCTGCTGGGTGAATGTGTCTTCATGGAGTGTTATTTGCCAAGTACAATGCATAGAGAAGGGAAACTTATCTTGCACCTTCCAGTGTCCCTATTTCATAAATATGATACGTTAATATTCATTATAGCACATTCATTATCATTTTGGAAAGAGATTACTGGAGATTCACTATTTTTTCTCCATCATATTTTCCAATTAGGATCCCCTCTTTTGCAAATAATAAGCTTTTTCTTGCCAGAGGCTTTGCAGCAAAGTTCCAGTTAGGGTTTTGGAGCTCTGCTCCGCCTCCATTTAAGAAACAAGTGCAGACTGAAGAACAATTATATTTTTAATGACAGGTTAATCTTGCTGTACTAAATATGATTAAAGAATCGCCTGGCTAGTGTCGGAGAATACAAGAGCTGTTAGGAGTTCTTTCAAAAAAATGCAGGGGGACGAGGAGGAATGAATCCTTACAAATGCACCATCGAGTCAACAGGGTTGATGAGATGAACTGTCAGACACTTTGGCATTCTTGGAGGATAGACAAGAGGATAAGAGTGGAGCAGCAAAGAAAAAGGGGTAGCCTGAGTCCTTGTTCTGCACAGCACGAACAAGTCTTTTGGCTCTGTGGTTTGCTCACATGAACAAAAGCATTCAAGGCTCTTCTTATTTAGCACTAGTAAGAAAGGTGATTGGGGATGGGTTTGATGTACACTGCTGATCTGTGCCAGGCAGGGGAAGACCAGGACATCAATTTTTGGGAGTTACCTTAGGTTCCTCTGTACCTGACATCCTTCCCTTAGGCTCCTTTGTGCAGAAGAGGTGGACCCAAGCGCTGTCCTTCTTCCAAGGGGGAAGCAATGGTGAGGAAAGATGCAGTAAAGACTCTTGGATGCTTAAATGTCAGAAGCCTGGACACTAGATAATGCTTGAGATAAACACTGAGATCCCACCTAAGGCCACTGTGTGGCTACATATGCACCAGCAGTGCATCACTCTTCTGGAGAGTGCATTACAGGCGAAGTGAAAGAGGAAAGAATGGAATGCTACTGAAAATGCGCAGGAATGCCAGCAAACCCTCTCCCTTCCTGGTCCTCCACGGCCTCTCCTCTCTGTCCAATCACAGCAAGATTTTTTGCCTCATTGATGTGTGTTAGAAAGAGGTGTCTCCAGGTGAACCTGCCCTATAGCTTTGAGGGCAAGCAGGCACGTGATGCCTACAGTCCTTCATGCCCATGCAGACCAGATGCAAAGTGCTCCAACCTCATTGACTGTAATTAGCTGGGCTCTAGATTTCACCTTCAATTACCATAAATTTGTAAAGAAAAAAAAAACAAAAAAACAAAAAAACCAAATCACACAAAAAAAACCCAAACCAAAACACAAGAAATACAAATTTACAGTCAGCCCTTTGAGAGGCTAACTATTCCCCACACACACATACACATGCTAGTAAAACAGCCCTTTAAAGTTGTTGGTGTTGTCAGTTACAAGAGCAGCATTTAACATTTAATGGTTGTTTTTGGTCAGAGCTGTTACTTTTCATTGTTTGCTAGATTTGTTCCTTAAATTTGCTTGGCTCTGTGCCATGCACTTTCTCTAGTTTTGCTTTATATTGTGCTTGAGGTTGAAGGATTATTTTTATATATATTTTTCCTTTTTGAAGACATATTATGAAATGATTTTCATTTTTTTTTGCCTAGTGCATTGTCTTGTCATGTCTGATATTTATCCAGAGGGCACAGATGTCCCCTTACAAGCCCTCTAAAATTGCCAACTTGTTCTCAGCCTCCTCCTAGTGTAAAGTCAGCAATTGTAGCAGTCACAAGGATCCCTAAGAAAGTTGTTGGGTTAATTAGATTGGTCAGAAGACTTCAGAAAAAATGGTACCTGGTCTGCCAATGCTGTAGCTCTTACAGAGATCTAGGGGAAAAGCAGAGTAAAGAGATGCAAATAAGATGACTCAAATAAGTGGTTTTCCTCTACTTATTTTCCATTATAATAAGCTGGATTAGCTGTTCAATTAAAACAAATGCAAAGCAAGGAAATCCTGCTGTGCATCTTGACCTTTTTTATAAACTGGCACTCATTCCTGTGAATTGACCTGCTATTTGCCAGGTCTGTTTTAACTAAAAATTCAGGTGGTGAGAGGTTTTCACAAATGTTTGCCAGAGACCCTCTGCAATTCAGAAATTGTGACCAGTCATTGAAGCCATATGGTCCTATTGTCCCCAAGGTCCTTATTCTTGATGTGGGTGATTGAAATCTTTATGGCAAGATTTTAAAGGCAGGGCAAGATGATCTAGTTGTTAGGGTTCATTTCCAGCTGAGAATGTGCACAACATGTTTCCACGAAGGCCTCCCGCAGATTGCAGTGGGCACCCAGTGAAGTGACCCTGCAAACAGAGGCCACAGACTTTATCTTCCCATGTATTGAGTGTCTTTCCTCTACCTAACCAGGTATTTCCTCAGCTAAACAATATTGACCTGTAGGTTTTTGAGTTCAATCCCCACTCCTATTACATGTTTCCTGGCATGTTTATAGTGCTTCTAATTACTTATATGTAATTGCCTGTGTTTTTCCCCCTTTTTTGTGCCCTTGTTTCTTGTTTCTCTCCCAGCCTTGGTAACAAGATGTTGCATCTCTTGAGGCTACAAAGGTAAAAACCTATTAATTAATAATTAAGTGGTGAGGCTCCAGTGGTGTGGAGTCACATCCTGCCATCACATGGCTGTAGTCTCCATGGCGACTCACTGGTGTGGATTGAAATGATCTCTTTGGGAGGAGGCAAGAGGAGGTTATACAGGGCAAAAATGTGTGAGGTTAAATTATATTTTAAAAAATTAAAGGTGCCATTACACTGGCTAGTTCCCTAAATAATCTGGAAAGATGGAAACCTCTTATTAGCCCCGTTTCACCAGCATTCCTCATTTCTGTCTGCCACTACCTTGAGTTTTCGTTCTGGCCCAAAGCCTCCAGCATTAAGGATTTTCCACCCTGTAGATGCTCCTCTCTGCCAAGCTGCATCTTTCCTGTACCCTGTGCCCCTCCAACCTTCCCGATCTGCAGCAATCCTACTGCCAAACTGTGCAGCCTCAGTCCTGATAGTGAGTGACTAAGCTCCAAGAACAGCGAGCATTGAATAGTTTGTCATGTGTCACCAAATTAAATCTCAAGGCCTGGAGTCCAGAGGTTCCTGCTTCTCAGCTCATCTGTGTTTTCATTCCCTACCACAATAATATGTCGCCTTTCCCCTGGAGTTGCCCCGCAACCTACATTTGTGCAAAATTCGCACCTGCTCCTCATTAAAGCCAGATTTTGAGAAGCTTTTGCTGTGCTTTTCTCCTTTTCTGGCAATACTCGGAGGCAGTTTCATGTGCTGGCACATGAAGTAGCCCTTCTATTTTTTCCCATCACATAATCCACCTCTAAGTATAGCAAAGACATTTCTTGCCCATTCAAAGCAGTAGTTTTCAAATGAAAAGCAGTTAGCTCAGCAGTTCCAGCATCTGTAAAAGTATGTCCTTGTGCAGCAGCGTGATCTGAACCCCCATTAGCCCGTTATCAGCTTTCCATCTGCGTTAGCAGCTACACTATTCACAAGCATCCTGATCGATGTATTTCAGCCAATATAATTTTCCCAAACCCCCACCTCTCCAATAACATTTCATGGGAACACAAGAAATTTTAAGCTTCTTGTAATGCCAAGGATGTAAATCACACTAATTGTCTCCCAGGTTTCAGAAACATCCTGGGCTTTCATTTCCTCTGCAAACTTCTGGAGCATTTACATTAACTTTTGGCAGGTAAATGGTAGGGGGCCCAAACCATCCATCACGTAAAACTGCATTGAAAACACATCAAGTTAGGAGTCATGACAGGTAGATAGGTCTCTGCTCTGAGGGAATGAAGGTTTTGGTATCACAGCTCCCTTCTCCTCGCAGGAGGACACGATGGGTAAACCCAGGAACCTCGCTCTTTCCACCAACGGCCAGGGACCACCATTTGCTGGCTGCTCAGTGTCCACAGCCCCACGTGGAAGCAACACCCAGTGGCAGGACTATAAGCTTCATGTTACTATCGGTTTTCTTTCAGCTTCTAGGACAGGATCTTCTTGACAAAGGGTGGTTCTGGCCTTGCAGAACTGAAATCTGCTGCAAATTGGGTCTTCATGAAGCATACAGCCCTAAGTTCAGCCTGGGAATGGGTCTGTTCCTTTTTGTTACCACCAAATTTCTGGGAAAGGTTGTGAAATAGAAAAATCTCTCCCATCCCTCTTCATTGGCCTGTTTTCCCTCTTTGCTTTCGTAGCAGAATCTAAAAAGGAGGTGAAAGATGATTTGAGTGAGGTTATCACAGGGATAAAACAATACTTCAAGGAGTTTCAGATCTGTTTTCATGCTGTTCTCCTCTAGCCACTGCACAGGTTTTCAGAAATTGTTTCCCTGCCCTTTTCACCTTCACACTCCTCTCCTCCCAACAGACTGAGACCAGAGCAGAAGAGGAAAGTGGATTAATAATTTTCTTCTTCAGCAATCTGGCATCCTGTCTTTGCTTCCACACTTCTGATATTCACCAGCACTAATGGAAAAAAAGCAAGCAATCTGAAATTCATGGGTTGTTGGGTAAAACAAAGAATAACTATGTCAATTATGCTGATTCTGAGAAAAAATGTTTGCCTTTTTTTTAAGACTGCCTATGGATTCTAACACTGACTAGGGATTTAAAATAGTTCATCTATTTTTAAGTGATGTTGGCAACCTAATTTTGACTCAATAGTTCCATGATGCTGAAGGAAAAAGAGAAAAAGAATAATTGCAAAACACAAAATAAGCAGAAATGGTTTCAGTGAGGTGTTTTGATCACCCCCGTGAGCTGTTTCCTTGCTGTGTTGTGCGTGACTGAAAATCAGAAAGTGAATCTGTCTATTAACAAATGGGAATCTGACCAAACCAGTTTCATCAGACTGCAGTAAAAATAGAGAACAAGGGAAAAATAAACTTAGGTGATTAGAATTATTTCCATGCTGACAAAGAGACTTCATGAATGATACAGAAAAGGCTTCCTGATAAAGAAATTAAAAATTCAAATTCAAATTCATTGAATGGGGGAAAGTTAAACAGATTCCCAAGGGTGGTGTCATGGACTGCCAGTGAACGAATGGCCTTTGGATCTGCTCCCAGGGCAGTCCCTGAGAAGGGACTCCATCTCTCCCCTGAACCATAACCTGGTCTTTCTGCATGCTGCTGCTTGCTTTTGGAGTAAATTGCAAACCTGCACAAGGAGTTGAATAAACGAATTACTGCTTGCGCATGTGTGTTCATTAGAAAAAAACATGCCAATTACTTGGCAGCCTGGTATTTCATAATATCACAAAGGGTTTTGAGAGATGAACAGCTACAGCAAACCCTCTGGAAACCAATATCTCCACCTGTGGGAAATGCAAAGATAACAGGCAATTGTGACTAAAAATGCAATTACTACAAGAGAAAAAGATTAACTTTCTTCTGTGTGCATAGAAATCATGAAAAGATGTTTTCATCCTAAGCCAAGAAGGCCTGAAGCTGGGTTTTATTCTGCACTTAGAACCAGTAATAATCTTTCACCTGTTATGCATCTCCCCTCCCCCCCCCCCAAATGTATTCTTCTCCATCTCACCTAGAAGGGTCTCCACTTCTAGGCAATTATTTTATCAGATGCAGAGAAGTAAGACAGAGAAAGTAAATATTTGAGTTTGAGCATTTAAAATTCCTGTTCTCTCTCTTTTTTTCTTTCTGTCTTTCAAGATCAGATTTCTATTGCAACATGGGTGTGGACAAGATAGAGCTTTGAAGTTTTAAAACAAACCATCCTATGTTTTAACCACAAGCAAAAGTTAAGAGAAGCAGATGTCCACCCAGTGCAGAAAACAAGGAAGGTACATCCTGCACATTGTGGGATGGTTGGAGCTGGTAAAACCCTACATAAACCTCAGCAAAATGCCTTGTGTGTCACATTGCATTTGCTGTTGCGTCTCTTGACCTGGCAGCTGATTGCTCCTACTTTAGGTAGGGAAGCTCAACCCCTTCTAAGAGGGTAAATTTTCTGATTTTCCCAACCAGAGGCCAAAATAGTCAAGTGCAGGACCCACACACCTGGAGTACGCTGGATGCAGGGGAGCTTCAGGAGCAATGTGCAATGATTGCTCCTCTGCTGCAGGATGAGGGGCTGCCTCTCAAGAAGAGGCCATGGAAGATAGATCTGCTCGTCATCCACGTGCAACTGAAGAACCACAGTGTGGCAATTGCCACTTTAGCCAGCCATTTACTCCTGTGTATTACCCATTTGACTTCAGCCTTTCACTGGTAGCTCCAAACCCATGGACTGCATTTAGGCACATTTGCAGCCAATCTAAATTAACCTCTGTTTCACCCAACATCCTTTTGCACCCAGCATTTGGAATTGCAAAAGTATCCTTTGGAAACAAGCCCACAAAGACGATTCAAAGAAGCAGGGGGAAGAGGACTCAAATTTCAGGATTATATACTAATTTTTGGTTTGTGACCATGCAAAGCATGAATATAAATCCCAAAGTTTTGCAGTCAGGCCTCTGTAGATAGGTTCTCTGCACCATACGTGTTTTCAGTGGCTTAGAGGGAAATTGCACAGGAACGAAGAGCCGTCTTCATGGCCCTAGGTCTAGCACGGAAGCCTGAGGGCTCTCCTGCATTATCTTTTTGCTGCAATTCCTCCAAATTCAACATACTGCCCTCCAAATACAACGTGCTGGCCTTCTGTCTGCAAGTCAGCGTAAAATGTTGATGTCCCATGACTGTTCTGTGAGTGGGGTCAGCTAAGGAACACCTCCTTAAGATTAAGTGGATAGTGGCCCATGATTTGGAAGAAGGGACAAGGACTCAGTGCAGCACATGCATACTTGTCATACAGAGCATTTTTCCTGCACAAGATAGGGACAGAGTGCTTCAGCATTCCTAAAAGCCTTTTTGTTAAGAAGAAAATGGCTTAAGAATTGAAATTGTTGTCCAAATCCACCACTGGCTTAAATACAGAGAATGAAACTATTGAAAAATAGGTTATTTCTTTCACCTGAGTCTTTCAGTGTGAGGCTGAGCTCCACCAGAGCTGAGGAGCGTTGCCAGTGTGTGAATCGGCCCACAGCTGGGATCAGCTCCCCAAGGTTTCCTCAGGATATTTTCAGGGTCAACAATGGCCACAGCAGAGAGGACAGCAAGATTGAGGCATGGCAGGTGAATGAAAAGAAGAAGGAATTTTCCAATCTATTTTTAAGGTATTATATTAGCTTGGGTAGTAGCTGCAGCTCAGCAAAACCCCGTGACCATACCTTTGGTGGGTTGTGAGTAACAGATTATCATCATTTTACAACAGCTACAAATCATGGCTGTGCCATTACATCTAGTGGGAAAACGCAGCTGCTTTCTGAGCAAATAACGGTCCATTGATAGGCAGTTCTCTGACTTAGGAAAGGTTTGACAGTGTATAAAGCCTTTCAGCAAGGAAATTGCTGTAAATCTTGCCCAGGCAGGCTGAAGTATCTGAAGAAATACTTATACCTCACTGATCACTGAGCCTTAGATTTGTGATAAGACAGAAATCATTGGCACCTGATCTGCTAGCCTGTGAGATATGAATCAGAGAGTCTATGCCCTGTCCGGAGTTGACAAGATGTATCAACATAACAAGAAACATCATCAGTCTGACACCTCTGTTGGCAGCCTCAGGAGAAAAAAAGAAAGGGTGACGCAGTCCAGGCTGCCCTCTGGTTCCTGTGGGGCAAAGCTGAACCTTGCTGGCAAGATGAGGAAACCCCTGCTAGTGATACCCTGCTGAACTGGAGGTCTTTAATGACAATGCAAAAAAGATATTATATACTTAACTGATTTTAGTAGCATCATCCCCATCAGATAAGTGCTTTGCACAAAATCAGGCACAATGCTTCTGCCTTTGGCACCATCAGCCCCAGCTGGTGGAGTTACAAAGTTTGAGTGAAGAAACCCCAGTTTTATGCTCTCAATAAAAAATACAAAGCACCTTTCCCAGGATAAGATCTTTAAGTACACGGCAACTTTCAGTTCACCCTTCACATCTGAAACAGTGCGTACAACTATACAAAGCAAACACAGCCCTTTCTGGTGTGTTTTGAAATAAGTTGTCATCCACACTTAAACATATTGCACTGTACTACATTTCCTCAGGGCCCCTGATGTTGTTACTATCCTGACAGACACAGCCGCCTCCCAAATTACACTTATTCTGACCTTACATACACTGACACAGAAATGCCTTTAAGACAATGTTTTATCTCAGAGGTGCTGCACATTCACACATGCACACATACGCAAAAAAATTATGTCAGCCATTTAAGTAATCCTTGCTTGGCTGTCTTTTAAAATGCCTCTTTCGTCGTTCTGTAACCAAGGGCTTTAATATTCAAATGTTCATGAGCACCAGCTTTATTAAAATTAGGGCTTGGGGAAATGGTTTTGAAAAGGAGAAACGAATATTACCCAACCATTTAAAAGATGCTAATTAATGGAGTTCTAAAGCCCAGGGAGGCCATTTGACGGAGCAGAGATTCTTCTACTAGACAGATTTGTAACTTAGCGGTTCGAGTGGCAGAGGCGGAAATAAGAGACGAGTAAAATAAAATGCAAGTAGGTTAAGAAGAACAATCCTCCAGGTATTATGAGGACTCCAGAGTTTAGTTCTGTGACAGTGATTTGAGTTGTCTGCCTACAAGCTCTATGCATGAAGATTTTTTCCTGGCCCTGACACAAAACAGAGTTTGTGTCTCTTCCCTCCTGGATCTGCCCTGTGCTGGGAACAAGAGAGCATAACCCACACGGCGTTCAGCCACGGCCAGCCAAGAGTGGTGGCTGCCAGCTGAGATCGTGCTGCAGGAGTCACTGGGGGATTTATTTTAAGATAAATCTAATCTCGAGGGTACCTGGGCATATTCATGCACAAGTGCACAAGGAAAGAGCTTTGCACTGGGAGTAGCAGAGGCACACCGGAATGGTCAGAGCTTTCCACGTAGGCTTTTTTATGATTATTTCACCTAAGTATGTAAATCAGGGGAACCTCAGCAGCTTCCCACTGTCATAGTCCCCTAGATCCTGCCTATCACTTCTACTCTCAGCAGAGTAACTGAATTCATATTTATATCTGTACCACTGAGCACAGGTACTAGTGTCCTAATTTTTTCCCTCTGTCTCCTGCTCCCCCCTGTCCTTTCCTGTTCTTCTCTCTGTGCACAGACATAACCCTGGGTCAAGAACTGAAAATACTCCACAGGCTAGAGGAATACATTCTTTTGGTGGGCCTGCATACATACATATCTACTCCAGCTCCATAGTAGAAAAGACATCTCTGAAGTCTGACAGTGATTTGTAGCTGGTATTTCAGTCAGAGGATCTTTTTTACTGATGCAGTTCTTGCCAGGTCAGTTGCTGTAAAAATGCCAGGATGGACTGGTGATTTGAAACTCATGATTCAAGAAGGAAACTACAAGGAAAGGTAGCATGAGGGAGGGATGCTGGGAAAAACTTCCTCTCCAGCCTACCCCAGCATGTAGGGAGGAAGGAGCACTGCATCCTAGAAGCACAACTGCCTTCCACAGATGTTGCTGAACTGAGCAATGAATTTTACAGGAAGAGTTTGCTGACCCTGTTCTGCTGTATTTTATATATCACTAGGACCTCAGAGCTCCAAGATATGCCAATTCAGCAAGTAGATGAGGGAAGTTACCTGTATTCTGTTTCTTCCAAGTGGGAGCTCTGTCTTTGTCCTCCTTGCCTACTTCTTTTCTCCCATGAACACTCTTGCTGAGCCAGGCAGGTCACATTGCATGTGGCTGTCCCCCACCTCCTGGTAATTGTGTTACAGTAGTACCAGGAGGTGTTGGGGAGAGCAACACCTCTGTATGCCATTCACCAGGCAGCTTTAGAAGAAAGAGACAATTTATTCTCCAGATATAATCCCTGCCTGGAGAAGATAATAGGAGGAACAGACAAATGAGGGAATCAGTAAGGAGCCAACCATAACCTCAGCCAACTAGACCCTGGCATGGTGTGCTTGCCTTGTTCTTTCATTTGCTATTCTATAAATAATACAGAGAGCAAATATCAGCCCTCGCCCTCCCAGTTCCATCATCTTCCCATAGATGGCAGTTTAAGTGGCCACCCCTATTTCCCCCAACCCACCTGATTTCCAGGCCTTGGGCTGAAGCTAGACGGCTTCACCCCTTGCTGGCCCCAGATCCCAGCAGGGACAAGAAAGGGAACCTTTGAAAGAGTCCTGGGAAGCAGGAGCCTGGTTATAGCTTCGAAAGGGCTGCTTGGGATGTAACTCTCAGAAGCATTCCCATCATTAATTCCAACCCTGGCAACTGCTGGGTGCTGCTGGCATTGTGACAAAAGCAGAAGGAGCAGAAGGTAACCCAAAATGGGGGCAGAGAGATAGGTGGCTTTCCAGATACACAATAAATAAAGTCTAAATAAAGCCTTCCTTGTTGCTTCCTCTACTCAGCCAGTGCTCGGGTTCTCTTCTCACATAATTTAACCCTCCAAGATGAGCACTAATCCTACCGTCCTGCCTTGTCTACAGGAAGACTCCAGCCTCTCAGCTCCATCCCAGCTTTCTAGAGGAAATTAGAGCAACAACCACCACAACAGAACAACCTGTAACAATGTACAAACGGAGCTCAGAGGGGCTAAGCCCTGTCAGCTGAGACTGTCGCTGCCCTAATGAACTCATTCATGATTGATTTTCTGTTTTCAAGCTCTCATTTTCTCTCTTTTTAATTCCCAGATCAAATACTCCTGGTTCAAAGTAAGTTCCCTACATTCTCCTAGTTGTTCTTTGAAAGCCTCCAGAGTGCCATTTGCTGGAGAGGGCACCCGAAACAAGTACAGGGCAAAGGCCATTTAAGTCTGTAAAAAGCCCTTAATGTTTGTGAGGAGGCTGAAATCCAGCCATTTCAATCATGCAGCTGAGGCCCCTTTCTGTAATGGGACCCCATTTCGATTGACCTGAGTCTGAATTAAGGTTTAGACATTTGACCTCAGCTTGAAGATTTGAGTCTGTCCTGTGGCACGTTGTCTCCTTATGTTGGGGGTATTGAGACTGTGGACTTCATATTAGCTCAGTGCAATCTGTTTGCATTACATTAATCTGCACAAGGGGTGGTGTGCCACTGCTGCCTTTCCCTGATGAACCTTGGCTAAAGAATCCCCTTTGGCTGATGTGGTAAAAGCTTGAGATATTTGAAGCAAGAAGATCTGAGGGTTTGGATAAAACATCAGGTCATGGAGACTTAATATGTTATTGCACATCAGCAGAGCGAATGTACCTGTCCATACATATGCTCTTTGCCTGAAGCTAATGCAAAATAATATGATGTTGCTTCACTTTGTTTCACTGTCAGCTAAGTTAAATTGCATTATTATATCTTTGTCACAAGCCAAGAACGTGTGCCCAGACTGCTACCTCAGCTCTTCTGATGTTTGGTAACTTGTTAAGTTGCTCTCGCTTGATCGTATGTCAGAGCCTGGAGTCCTTCACAGCTGTCATGAAGTCCTTGGGAGTCCTGGTTTTGTTACCCTGGGATGTACTCTTATTTGCAAGGACTTGTGACTGCATATAGCACAGATTTTTTTTTTACACAGGGTGTGACACACTGGATGCTTTTTATTGATCAGGAAAACCACTGTACACTTCCCAAGAGACCAGCACTTTCTGATTCAATCCCTTCCAATTCCTTTTACAAGAATTAAAAATAAAAACTGAAAAGGGATTTTAAAGAAGAAAAAGGTTCTGTCAAATCTCTGATATCTGCGAAGCTATAAATAGAGAGATACTTTTTAAGTTCATAGAACTTCATCGTTTTCAGAGAGCTATTGGGAAGAGCAGCATGAAGAAATGGTGGCTGTTTCTCTAGTAGAATATAGATTGACCCTCCTAAATGAAGACAGTTGGCAAGAATGATATGATCTGAGACAGAAAAAAAGCAAAAATTCAGGGTTTATATAAATTTATCTTTTTAACTTATGTCTCAACTCCAGCAGCCTGCCATAGAGAAAATGAAATGCAAACTGGAAACACAGGCTTGTTCTAATAAATTCAGGGGGAAGAATAAAACTAACAAATATATTTGTTTCCCTACTAATCCCTCTTCGTTATAGGACATAGCTGTTTTGCTTAATGGTCACAAATGAATCCAATATGAACTCAAACAAAGGGAGGTTTCTTTTCTTTTGTAGATTAAATCATTTGTAAAAATATTTCAAGTGCAGTCAGCATCAACAAAGTCAAATAAAACCTCTGTCTCATACAAGCAAAAATTTACCATAGCGACTATCTTTCTATGACAACTGGTAAGAGGTAATTTTTCCCTGGAGCCATCTTCCATTGGATCAGTAATGCTCCAGTCTATAGCAGAGAAAGTTTGCGTTAGGATCTGTGTACCAGCACGTATAATAATGAATCACACCCTACATTGATTTAGTAAACCAATAGGTTTTATTAACTCAACAATGAGATTAAAATGGATTAAAACAGGAGAGGGGCTCTATCATTGCACTGGTAATTTACCCCTGATTCTACAGCAAGTGCAATTCACTTTGTTTTTAATACCTGATTAGACTCTTTCAGTATTGTTGAAATGTTTTCTCCAGGGGGAAAAGTGTAGCGGCTATAGGCGAATCCTATACCCACATGTAACTACAGAGAGGGCAAGCAAACAAGCCAACTTTAATCAGAGTTGGGACTTTTCAGTGTTATCCCAGACAAAGAAGTCAATGATTTTTCTTGGCAGGCAGTTCTGAAGCCTCCTGTGCTAAAACACATAGAAAAGGCCCCCAGGACTGCGAGCCAAACACCGGCTCAGCCCTGGTGCTCGCTATGCCAGCACTGCCCTCCTCACCCCGAGAGCCAGCGCCCGCAGTGCGGCAGAGGTGGCTGGGTCGCAAGCTGGCTTTAAACCGCATAGCTCCGGCAGTGCCACGGTACCCAGCAGCAGCACAGAGCTGTAAGATCTGCCTGGGAATAAAGTAAATTAGGTCAAGCAGAGCTGCGTTGCTACTGGTACCCAAGCGGGCAGTTTTAAAGCCCTGAATACTTCCCCACTCCATTATCTCTCTAGCTGAGATTTGTGCCTGTCCCATTAGTTTAGCATGTTCAGGATGCTACACCACCCTTCTGCAGGACTTCTTTGGGAGTCCTTTGGTGCGAACTAGTGGATTTCAACCCACTCACCCAAGGATGCCTGGGATTCTCTGGGCTGTTTCTAAAGGATCTGCAGAGGGCAGCTGTGAATCTTGCAAAAAGCTTGTAAAGCTACTGGCTTGGAATTGCTGGGCAGGGCTTACATGTGGAAAGCAAGTAGGTTTTAGAGGCCAGCAAACTGAAAAAGGTTGAAAAACACTTGCATATAACTTGTCCTAGAGTCTAGGGAGAGTGTGGGAGAGCCTCCCCTTTTGCCTGGCCAAACCACCTACCCAAATGCTCTTTGGACTCAAAATGGATCTTAATAGAAATTCCTGTTACTGCCCAGGTGGCTCTGAGCTCAGCCCAGTAAGGGCCAGTTTTGTAAGGGTTGGCCTATGGTGTATGGAACTACAGAAGACAGGGCTGGAGGAGACCCTAAGGAAGAATCTAGTCCTCCTCCTGAGCCAGAAAAACTAACATAATGAGTATTTAATTGCTTTAGTATGTTGGGTTTTTTTATAAATTTTATGTAATCATCAAGTTATGCCATACATATGCAATAAAATTAAGCAAATATTCAATGTCTCTTCACAGATAAAGCTAAAATAAATCTAACTCTCCCTTCCTGAGTTAATCCACTACGAGCAACTCAATCAATAAGCATCCTTCTAAGCCATCATCCACCCACCTCACTCCTTCCCACCTCCTCCTGTTTTCTGGGAGAGGTTTGATTTAAATTGCCAATAACTATCCTCACGATCACTGTAACTATGACATTCATGATTATTGCTACTTGTTATTAGATCAGTAAAGGAAATGCTTTTTCTGTCTGTGGGAATTTGCAAGATTTTGAAATGGTTTTCCCCATTCTGGATTCATCAGTGTTTGTGAGCCAATAATCTGAAAAATGTACAGATCAGATCAATGCACAATTCATTTAGATACCTTGAAAATATTTCATTTAGATGGTGGTGAGCTTTCTGAAATAAAAACATAATTAACTTAGTTGTTGAAAATGAGGAAATAGGATGTTTTTGCCATTTTAAAAAATTACTTTTTCTTGAAATGGGGAGATTCATTTAAACTGAGTTCCACTACAAACAGTTTGTATTGACCTACTGACATTCACCAACAGAAAAAAAAAAAACATTTAATCTGAAAATTGTCAGCTTGTCATTTACTATTAAAAGTTTGTATAACACATACAAAGTTGCATAAAAAGTTATTGCTGGTGTTCTCAAAAAGGAAAACAGAATTGTCTAAAAGAGTTAGGCACAATTGGGTATTTAGAATCTCAAACTTCTTAGATATTTTTGTTACCTTCTCAGTCTTCAGGTCACACAGAAATGACCTCTAATTCTGCAGCTTTCCAGAGCTCTCAGAATTTTATTCCAGGATATCTAAGTTTATTTTTCTACAATTATTAAATAGTCACCAAACCCTTACCCATCCTTTTCACTCTCTGAAGGTGTTTATTTAGAATGAATCTGATCTTATTACCTTTAACCCCGCTTTGCCAGTTTTAGTCAAGTACAGTTCATCTCAGATATTTCAAATCCAGCCTCTCAAGCATGGGCAGCTGATACAGACTTGAGTTGTCACGGTGTTCAATCTGTGAACTTGGCAATTGCATGAGAGAGTGGCTCATGCCCCAGTTCATGTTTGTCTCTTAGTTCAGACACATTCGTCTTGAGAAGAGTCATGGAAATAATTGTTTCTTGGAAGTTGGTGGCAATTCTGATTGTATAAGAATACTATAAATCACATTCAAAACCTGATGCCAGCTTCCTTTACCATCTTGCTTTAAAAAGGTTACATCTAGAGAGGTTTTCTGCTGATTTCTGGCATCTTGAACTTCTCTGACCCTTTGTCTTTGTCTCTTCCCCCTAAAACCTTGGGGCATGTAAAGTTGTTACGCTATTAACTGTCATTCCTCCACAAATGCCCTGACTGTGTTACCTTTGCCTGGTCTACCTCCAGCCAGCCGATTTTTTTTGTATAAAGCAGTGATGCTGAGGCTCAGCAGGTCCATTCTGTGAACCTCAGCAACAGTAGCAGCTCTGGGAGGAGTCTGCAGACCACTTGTTTAACCACTCGTAGAGGTATTTAGTGATGACTGCACTAGAAGCAAAAAGTCCATTGTCTTGAAGAGCATCAGCCCATGAGATTTAAGGATGCCCGTGGCAAATTGCCTCATTCCTGCCTTTGTAAAAAGGGGGTGATCCACTAAACTCCACCAGAGAAAGAGGGTGGCAGTTAGCTAATATGTTCTGCTGGAGGCACTGGGGACAGTCACTATGACATTACTGGCTTTGGCATGTAATAGAGTTGGGTAAGGTGCAGTAAGCTCCTTGTGACTGTTTAAAAAAACAGTAGCACACAGGACATCTCCTTGCCTGGTAAAGGAAGGAGCGGGCCTGAAAATAGTATAATGCAAGGAAAAGCTATGTAACTCAAAGGGAGACAAAAAGAAGCTCATAAAATATGGTTCTGAAAGAAATGACGTAAACTGAGAAAAGAAAAATGACATGAACCTCCAGCCCGACCATTTCCTTACCTTGGTACCCTGCTGCCATGTTAACATGGCCGTTCGACATAGCACTCTGTGGGACCATTTGCCTCAGCTGAAGAACAGCAATTAGAGTATTTCCAATGTACCATCTAGTTCTCCTTAAGCTATATGAATTTTCCTCTGTTGACTAAAAAAGGCCAATCATAATAAAAAGGTCTTTAACCCTGCTCCAAGCAGCAGGAGGAAAGGGGAATATTTCTCAACATACTCGCAAAGTTTGTGGGAACAGCCTGGGGAAAATCGTTCCAACAAATGTCTGGTTCATAGCTAGGTTCTCCAGATGGCATCAATATATCATAAAGAGTCAAAGAGAGCCTTTCTGAATGCAAATTACTATTCACATTTTACCTAATTTATGCAAATTAGCTCATTCAGTCTTCCACCTAATCCTCTCTGGAGTTACTCCAAGGTTTGAAAGGAAAGATATTCTTCCTGCAAAACATATATAATCCATATTAATTGCTTCTGATGGAGATGAGTGGGATGGACAGCTATTGCAGCAGTTAATACTTTAATCACTTCACCTCAGCAGCAGCTCTGCCTCAGGTGAACAGACCCTGACTATCTGTCCCCGTTGCTAACGTAAACCGTAAACAGCTGCGGATCAGGAAAGGTGTGCGGGCAGGTCCGATAGGCAGCAGCCCAAATCATCTTGGCTACCCAAGCTGGGAAGAAGGCTGCAGGAGTGGGATGAGGCTCGGTGATGGAGCTGCACGGATTGCCCCTGGGATGCTGGGCTTTGCACAGGGATGTGGTGGCAGAGCTGTGAAGGGGATCAGACTGAACCATGATGAGAGGTGCTGAAATGCAGGAAGGCGGAGAGGCAGCGATGGCAGAGGAGAAAGGAAGGGATCAGCACAGGGTCTCTACTGGGCTAAGCCAGAGGCATGGGAATACACTGGGACCAATCTGATCAGTGGACTCCAACGCATCCTGAGCCCAGCCGGCATCAGCAAGAGGCACTGGTGTGGTCCAACACCTTTGCCCAGTCTGTCCTGAACCAGGAGAAGAGGATTTGTAGAAGAATGAATGGAAAAAGCAGAAGACAATTGAGTTGGGAAGTCTCTCAAAATTATTCTCTTATTAAGGAGCGATTAAATTATGTTTGGGCATATTGGATGCAGTCTGTCCTTGTTTTAATGTTTGTGTGTTATCTTGAATAGCTGTTCTTTAACCACACACTGGTACTTATGGATTTCTTATCCCTGTCCCTTTTGTCTGGATGGCTGTGATGAGATACAGAGATAAAATAGAAAGACTAATTCTGAAATCAATGAATTAGAGATTTAATACATTGATATTTCATTGCTTATCTCTGTAGAGAGACAAGATTAATATGCAAGCAGTAAAATGTACTGTGCCACTTCGCTGTACCTGATAGAACTCAGAATAACTCACTCACAGATGGGGTTTTGTCAGGATCAGCTGAGAGCGTGTGGCAACCTATTACACCTGTACCAAAACCCACCTAAATCTGAGTACCTGAAGCATATGTTAGGTGCAACAGGTGAGAATTGGGCCTGGTTTAGATGTACTTCACTGATATCACCCAAGCCTGTAATATGCTTGGCCCAACAGTGGACCTGCAACAAACTACACAATCCTCTGCTCCCCAGACCAAGGCAAGAGAATTGGCTGATGTTTTTCAGCAGATAGTTTTTTCCTATAACACTGTCAGTAATGAGTCTCCTTTTGCCAGTCAGGAAAACTTGTCTCTGAAGCATTTTGAATTGACATTTCAAACACATTTTTTGTGTAAGGTCTGCAGGAAAACACTGAAGCAGTTTATTGGTGACTTTCAAGAAATATATATTTTTTTCTCCTTGGTAGGGAAGACATGGGATTTCCTGACAACTCCTAGGGACAGGTCTATCACTACACTGCACTGTATGGCTGTATTTATATAACCTGACTGATGTCACCTGCTACATTTCAGAGGGATCCATAAGGTTACAAAGTGCAAGAAGGTGGGAAGAACCTTCTTTGCCCTCCAACTAGGCATAATGGTGGGGGTTTTTTAATGTAAGTAATAGTGGAGCACAGTACATTACAGTAATTTCCAGGTTATATCACCTGAAATGGAGCTCTGATCCCAGGGTTGATCACTTTGATGTAAAAAAATGGCTATAAAGTATATAATTTGTATAAAACCTTAGGAATTTGTCTTTGCTTGGTCAGACCTCCTCTTCAGCAAGGTGATTACTTATGGGTGTCCAGGGACAAATCTCACACTTTTCAACACAGGCTGTTACTCATTGCAGATGCCTACAGGAGCTCTGCAAATCATTCTCGAACTGAGCTTTGTCAGTTAGAGCAAGCCCCACTCTTAAACTGCTTGGAGAGCATCTCTCATCAAATTAGCTTTAAGGCGACTTAGAAAGGAGCCTTGAAAGAAAGATCTTCATCAATTTCTCAACAGATTTACTTGAATCAATACAATTTTGACCACTGCCAAGCCACACTTCTTTAAAAGCTGCGGACACTTCCACAAAACAGATCTCAGCACCTCCCCTTTCCAGGGCTTAGGACTCCATCCAACAAATCACTTAAGCTTGGGCTTAACTTTAAGTACATGAATACCTCATTAACATCAAGGAGACTACATTAACTAAAGAATATGTGTAAAGTGCTTTGCTGTATTGGGGCTGTAGGTACTACAGTCATCATTGCTAGGTAAAAATATAAGCCAGACAAAGCGTTTCAGCAAGAGGATAGTATGATCTTGAGAATTACTCAACAACAGCAAACTGTGAGAGCAGGAAGATGATTGACTGATTATTTTTCCAATTCATGGGAACCCATGGGATCATCTAAATCAACTCCTGAATGCTGGAGGGTGACTTCAGACCAGCGATTAGAGCTGAGTGAAATGTTTTGATTGAGAATAAATTAATGCAAAAGTATTGTTTTGGCTAAATGGAAATCTTTTGCTGACCTATTTTGATTTCCTCTGATTTTCCATTTCTGAAGAAAAATCCTAAATGAAATTTTTTTAAGCTTTATGGATGTTTTTAATCTAATGTGTATTTCCTTTATTTTTTGTGGGAAAAGAATCCTACTTAAATGAAAACATTGTGGCAAAGAATCAAAACAAAAGAACACATACTTTCATTTTTAGCAATATCCCTCTAGGAAAATAAGATTTAAAACCGGTGGGTTTTAATTGAAAGATTTGTGTATTTTTTTTTCTCTTGGGAAATACAATGACTTTTTTTTTTAAAAAAAAAGACTTTGTTTTAGATATGGCAAGTTTTCATCAAGAAAAAAGAAAAGTAATTGAGTGAAATGAAGGACAAAGTGCCTCTGTTCTACATCTACACCAAAATAAACTTTTTTATTCCCTACTAGCTCTCGCAGTTATGTAAAGCTATTGAACTGGGAAGTCTCACCTTCAAAGAACTGCAAGGAGACAACAATTTGCAAATGAAGGGTTTCTTCCTGTCCCATATTGAAAGAGAGGTTTTTTCATAGATTCAAATAGTTTTATGATCAAACATTATTTTTTTATTCAAAATCACAGGATAAACAGTTCCTGTTATCAGGGCATGATTATATTTTATGCTACAAAGAAATAAGAAAATAACTTATAGGCTAACATTACTGCAAGCATGTCTTAGGGACAGTCTTTCAAGTAGTATTTCCCCACAAAGTCACTGAACCAAAGAATGTTGTTACCCCACAGTATTCCTGTCTTAAGATGGACTGTAGGAATATTCCCCTCGTGTGCCTTGTGCTCATATTCATGTAAGAAGTCGCTGCTCATTTCCTAGAGATGAAGCTCATCCTCACCCCAGTGGCCCCTGCTTATCTCCAAGTACCCCAGCACTATTCAATCAACCAGGATTGTATCTTGTTGCCTGTAATCGAATCATATTGATTTTTAATGAGTTTAATTGATTGTGATTGTCTCAGGGGCTGCACTGGTGGCTTTTTTTCAGAGGCTTGATTGTGTTGTAGAGTTGGAGGGCACATAAGGGGTTAATGAAAGGCTACACAAGTTTATAGGGAACTGAAAAACCAAAGGGAGACCTAGAATGAATACCTATGGAAGAAGCCGAAGATGAATAAAGGCAAACAATTTATTTGACTTGAAACAGGTTATAAAGGACAATAATTGTTTTAAATAGAAAGCTGTTGAATTATAATTGGAAGTAATTGAAACTCACCGAAATATTGAATAAAACATTAGATATTTTAAATGGTGTTATCTTTACAATTATCATTGGAAATAATTGCAGTGAAGCCCATGAACTGTTGTGAGATGAAGAGTGTCACCCAGGGCCCTTTGTTTTCTGCAGTCATTACTCGGAGTGTTTAATGGGGAGGTATTTATAAATAGGTGGCAGCATTTTTTTCTGATCTGGCATTTCACAAGTGAATGCCAGTCCTACTAAGGGTGAGAAGGGAGGTAAGCAAGGAGCAAGAAGGAAGCATCAGCTATTTTCAGAGCCATTGCTTTAGAAATTAGTCAAGAAGATGCACCTGCCTGGAAGTCTTCCTGCTTTTTTTATTGGATTTGGGGGTTTAAAGACACATTTTCATGGCTGTGCATTGTCATTCTGAAATGTTTTTCCTGAATGTTTTCAAGACAGCATGTACACATTGTCCTTTTTCAACTAGCAGAGCTGCTTGGAAACAAGGAACACTTTTCAGCAAAAAAATAGCATTCATTCGTCACAGCACTCAAAGGTTGTCACATCAACATATGTATCTATTTTCAGTTTGGTGTCAAAAGTTGTAACTGCCTTAACTTGCTAGCTTCAAATACAGTTGTTTCACAGCAGAATTCATGGAAGACAAGTTACACAGCTTCTCAGCTCTGACCTGAGTGCCTGCCCAGGTATGGCTATGTACTGTCCTCTCTGGAAGTGGAAGGTTTGAATAATCATTTTGTAGCAGACTGTGGCTTCATGATGCATGACATTCTGCCAGAGTTTCAGGGTGATTAATACAACTATTACACTGGGCCTGATGAATTTTGAGACGGCAACCATGATAGGAGCACCTACAGAAACATCTCTGCAGCTTCTAATCGGTTCATACACGAAAATTAGTTTGTCAAGTTCTCTTCCTAATTGCCATAGGCCAGATTTTGCCAAGCGGACACAAAGCTTGCAAGGAATTGAATTGCAGTGATTTCAGGTTATTTTTGGTCCCATGGAAATAAACCATTTTCCCTCCCCTTGGTATAGAACTGCATATTAGATATTAGTCTATTAATGCTACATTTCCTATGGACTAAACTGAGGAAAGAGGAGAAGTATCATTGAACCATAAGTTGGGGAAAATTGCTGAAATGGAGTGGCAGATGAAGAGGATCAGTATGATGGCTTTATCTATGAGAGAAAGAGAAGGGTGAGTATGGAACATGTACAGAGGAAAAAGCAGCTGAGCTTCAAGAGACTAACATAAGCTATAGCAGTCTGCTAATATTCCTGAAGGATCTATTAACAACGAGATGATTTCTTCCCAGATGATCATCTGTTCTGTCTTAGACCAATATCTACCAAAGTCATATGCTGGGCATCTGGCTTCTTTGTGCTTCTTCCCTTGAAGGACAAATTAGAAGGGAGATTTTGCTTTCTAATACAGCTTACAAAACCTTTTATGTTCCACATGGGCAGAGGGAGCAAATGAGAGTCAGCTGAAGGGGAAAGGATTGATCCTGTGATACTCTGGGCTATGCCTGTGCTCCCAGCGTGGTGTGAGAGGAGCTGAGCAGACTGCCAGTGAAGGTTCAGTGTAGCTGGACAAATCCAGGTGCTCTTTTAGGGTGCAGTGATGTGTCAGAGTTACTGGTTGTGAGCTTGAACCCTGTGCTCTGTGTAACACCCTAATGCGGTAATTCCTAGGGGGTTCAAATGCTGAGGTGAGGCCAGCAGATCCCCTTTCTGCCCCAAGCTCTCCCATTGATGTGCCTGTGCAATTTTCACAGCTCTGTCTACAAATGTATCTCTTCCCACAGTTCCACCTTGACTATATAGTCCAGGGCAGTTGGCCCTCTCATTACTAGCAACAAACACCTACATTCACATGATGTGATGGCTTCTCTAAAAGAAGAAGTATACTTTCCTCAATCACTGGAGCTCTTTCACTGTGACAGAAAAATAACAGCAAGCGGGCAATGAGTTGATACCATTTATTTGGATCTGCAGTGATTCTGCAATGAAAGGTCTGATTTATCTTCCTTGGGAGACTGGGACGCAAGGATCAGAATCTGATGCAAGGAGCCTTTGCTGAGGAAAGTGATGCAAAACTGGTGTGAGAATCTGTCAGTAACTGGAAAAGCTGGGACATCATGGCTGACTATTATGGTGCAATTTCCAAACTCCTTCAAGCTTGTCTTCATTCTTTTTTTGGAGCATGAAGTGCTGTGTGATGTATCTATCTGGAGATTGTGCAGGGTGAATGGGGGGAGCATGCAAATGTGAATTATAAGCACTAGTAGGAAAGGAAAGAAGCACTTGCTAAAGATGTCTAGACACCACAAAGAGCAATTAGCCAGGTTTAAAATTCTGCCAGCAAGTATACACGGCAGGAAACACAAACATAAGGAGAGCAAGAGCCACCACGCTTCACTTGGCTCCTGCCACTTCATCAGGGCTAATTAAAGTGTTCTTCCCTGAGTCCTTAAAGAGATCGACTATGACAGCAAACAATTTCAAGTGAGATGCACTAGTCTAAAGTGAGGGGGGGAGAAAGCAACAGGGAGGTAACAAACTGCATTGTCAATTCCCATCCCAATATGTTCGGCAGAGAACATTCGAAGCTGGGTGAAGCAAGGCCAAAGACAAGGCAAATGGGTGCTCTCAAGTTAATTTGTCCTGCCATACCATTTGCCACATCTGAGGCAGAAAGGTCTCAACTGTCTGCAAGGTCCTAGCCGTGCTCATCACGCACATGTCACTGCTCACACACTGGAGTTTGACAGCCACATGACACAATCACAGATTGTATTTGCCACATGTTCCTCAGCAAGTCTGGATGTAAGAAGGCGCATGTATGCATGCACTGCGGCCAGGTAAGCAAAATGGTAGCAATGCTTTTACGTGCACATCTGTAGAGGCACTGAAGGTGAAGGCTTCTTCTCCAGTCATTTTCATTGCCCTGTCCACCTTTCCATCATTTCCATAATGAAGCTACCCTGTCTCCCAGTGCTTTGGGAGAAGGATCACAGGACACTGGTGATTTGGAAGTTAGAGTTGCGATTGTGTGATGAAATATGATATACAATTCCAGGTGCATAAAAGAGGCAAATGAAGTTTGCGCAGACAATCCTAC
Organism: Buteo buteo; assembly: GCF_964188355.1. Lineage (NCBI taxonomy): Eukaryota > Metazoa > Chordata > Aves > Accipitriformes > Accipitridae > Buteo > Buteo buteo. The sequence continues at coordinate 23,402,927 of NC_134183.1, forward strand.
AGTTTCTAAAGTTTCCACTTTGCAGCCAAAAAATGCAAATGTGCATGTGTATAATATAGATACATCAAAACTAAAGTCACAGGTTGGGCCAAAATCAGGTTGGCAGCTTCCCTTTAAACAGTTTTATGGATCATTAAGTACCCCACAGGAGGCTGACTACACTAAGTACATTTTATTGATAGTTGAGAGTTTCTAGCCTGAAACAAAACAATTATTCATGTTAACTAGAGGCTGGAATAAACTGCCCCAGACCACCGTCCCCTCAGAACACTTTCAGACTCAAAATCCAGTCTCAAATTTATTTCTTGATGTATTTTTCTGGTCACCCAGGATTATAACACCCTGGTGGATGCTTTCTTTAAACAGGTTAGCACAACTGTTTCCTAGGAAGGTCTTTGGCAGGCAAATAGACAGGAATTTTCACATGCACTCCAACAAAATACTGGCATATTCATATAAGTAATACATATTCCTCTAAGAAAATCAATGAAAATGGGTTTATCTTACCAGCAGAGCCAGCCTTTGTGGTCCTGCGTGTCACACTTTCACAGGAAGTTCCACGTTCAGGGACAAGGTGAATGGTGCATGGTATTTCTATTTACTGCTTTCCGTCTCAGATAACTAATACACCAGTGAAACTTTGGAGATTCAATGCTACAAATTCACAAGAATTTAAGTATCATCGCAAATGCTTGCAAAGGAAACAAATGCGAGCTAGTGTACATTGAAAGTGTTAATTCACTCAGTACTTAGCTGATCAGTGAACACCTCACCGTCTCCCACAAGACCCACCTCCCTTAGGCTGCTGGGCAATCCTATTTATACCTGTTTCACAGATGACGTACAATATGATTAAGTACCAATGGTTTTCCAAAGAGCCTAATATCCTCTGTCAGTACTAGCTTCCCAGAAAACTCCAGCCTTTTAGATGGGGAAACAAACTAGAAAATCTGCTTTTAAGTGCTGCAGTGAGAGCTAAGCTTTTCTGAATGTAGTTCTCATATGCACATGCAGGACCTCTCACAGTCCTGCGGACTTGACCAGTATTGCACAGGAAAGTGAGGTAGCTGCACGGCATTGGAGGTAGCTGAACCTCGGTCAGCCAAAATCATGACCTGATCATTAGACTAGCAGATGACCAAATAATTTTAACACTCACTGCAGCAGCAGCTCATTTTAAAAATCTGGTCTTGTCATTCAGCCAATGCTAATCTGCTACCACCAAAATGAAAATAATCATCCAGCCCTAAAAGCTCACTTATTACTTGCAGTTTGTTGTTCCAGTGAAATATATGTGGGATTTATTGCATCACTACCACATTCCTCACAAACCCAGGGCAAAATCAGAAAAAATCCTGGACAGGCAAGTTAGATGTACACAAAGCTACCCTCAGCTCAGCCATATCTTAATATTTTTCTCTTGTTATGGAAGTCTTCATGTAAAGAAGCTAAATCTGGGAAGCTTCTGAAGTGATAAATCAGTTATGAAATGGGAACCTCTATTACAGGCTGTCTACTTAATTACTTGACAAGTTAATTAATCTCCTAAGCAACTGTAGAACTGCTGTTTCCTTGGTAAGTGATGGAAACAAACTTTGGCAGATCCCATAGGTCTTTGCGCTATAGTGTCAATAAGATTCTAGAAAGTTATGTATAATAGACACTAAGTGAGGTCAAACTGCCTCCATTGGAGTAACTGGAATTGCTTATTGCCTGGAGGTGGTTATGTTGCTAATTATTTTGCTGCAGCTAATTATGGTTTGCCTGTTTAGTTGCAGCTAAGTTTTCAAGGGATGCCTTTATTCCCTTCAGAAAGATATTGAATCATGATAGGAAAGGACAGAGCCTCCTGCTTCGTTAGAACAATGGCATTGTCTGCCTCTCCTCAACAGACAACACAATTACAGCTGACACAATAATTGATGCTGAAGTTTGCCAGTGAGAAAGATGGACACATGTTATTATCCGTTCAGTCTTGTTCCACATGATGTCTTGTATCTCTGGTTTTTCCTACTGTGGCAGCAAATTGACTGAAGCACACTGAACAGTCTGTTTGCATTCCCAAGGGTACCCCGTGACAGAGTGAGGGCATCTCACAGGGCACGAGGAGAAACGTGAGCCCAGAGAAAAGATCACTCAGTGTGAATTGAAGCCAACCTTAACTTCCACCACCTTCTTTACCTGCTTATGTCTCTTATGAATGCATAGTATTCATTTCAAAGGAAACATGAGACTGTCCAACATCTACTTACTACACGTGCATTGCATTATACTGAGCAACTGTTTGACTATTAACAGCAACTGTCCCTCATTCATATCCAATTCTGTCTGAGTTTAAACACAGACTCCAATGAGATATCTGCTAGGTCTGTAAGTACATGGAAACGCCAATGTGAATGAGTTATGTATCTATTTGGCAACTTTCCCATCATCTAATCTAAGCTTCAGTTTTGCCCAATTTATAATAACATTTAGCACCTCTTTATGTGTATTTACTACATTTCATGTGCTTCATATTCTCTACATCCAGATCATGGAGTCAAGCTTAGTCCAAACCCTACGTCTAGTCTTTTCTGTCTCTTCGTAAAAACAATTTCTGTTCATATCTGAAAGATGCCTGATTTCTACCTGTCCACTGTTTTTCCCAATAGCTGAGCAGAAAATTATTTTCTTCAGTTAATGACAATAATATGATTAGTCTACAAATATAATAGCATATTCTGTTTAAAAAAAAAACCCACAAAAAACAAAAAACAAAGCCACTAAAATACAGTGTTTGGCACAGCTGTATTATTCCTGTAATGAATAATCACTAAAGATATTATTGTGGATGCAGTTACCATGCAGCAATGTGAATAAAATGCTTTAGATGGAAAATTGTACTTCAAGAAAATGTATGCAACAGTACAAATGTATTACTGTCCATTAATATGTATTAATTCAATGAAAAATGCCTGACTGAGCTGGTTTACATAGATTAGGATGGCAGGCAGTGAAAGGAAGCACTTGGACTTGGTTAAATGGGCTGTGAAGATAGGAGGAACTCTAATCCAAAGCACAGAAGTGAACCACCAAGATAGCCTGTCCAGTTACACTGGTATGGTTTGTTCCTTCTCTCATTCATATCGGTGTTTTTATTATCATGAAGAATCAGCATTCAGTGCTCCTGATGCATTAGCTCTACTCAGTCCTCTTGAATCTGTATTTAAGAATCTGTATTTAAATGCTTTCTATTTAAAAATAATAAAAATAAGACAATTCTCCTCAAGGTAGCTACTTAGCATGAATCATCGCATTTGCTTTAGTGTCTCCAGGATGCAGAATCTGAGCTCCTGACATGCTTGTGATTGTCAAGACAAGCTTATCTGTGCCTAAAATACTCAAGTAATTCACTCATTACTCTAACTTCTGTCCATAACATGCAGGGTTTGTTCCAGTTCCCCAAACTGCACCAAGTGGGGTATTCCCACAGCCTTGAGGGGAGCTTTCATTGAGACACATCAGTGTTTTGAATTATGCCAAATGCACCCTTCTGTCCGGGCATGGTTAGTTACACATATAAAAAACAACAATTTCACTCTCCCTTCTGGCTAACAATCTTGTTATGAGACAAACTATTACGGTAGTCATATGCTCAGCATAAGATGTAGTTTTCCCTGAGTTTATTTAAAAAACACACAGTACAATTCATAAAATAATCCATCAGTTCGGTGGCTTTCGCAGCCCCACTGCCTGCACAGTCCCACTTTTGGTGTGGGGGCTGGCTGACACCTTCACTCTCCTCTGCCTGTGCAAGAGGGGAGGGAATGTTGGAGAAGGCTTAGGTGAGGAAAGGCAGAATACTCACTCCAGGGGTAGCCTTGGTTGGAGGACAAGGTGGCCTAGTGTGGATCGAGTCACCAGGGATAGGCTATGAGGAAGGAAGAAGAACCAAAAGAATTTGGGGGTCTCTGGGCTCAGGATTACTGGAATACCAACAAACAACAGATGTTTGGACGCAAAATATGCACATGATGGGTTTTGAGGACACAGGGACGTACCCTGCAGTGTACATGGATTTTTTTCATACTGCTCATTATCAGGGTACAGATGAGTTACTACCAGGAATGTGCCTTGAAGATTTTTAGTAGCAAAGTAAGAAACATCCCAAACAAAGCCATAACTCTTTTGTGAAATGTCCATGCTCAAAGCAGGATCAGACCAGAATTGGGCAAGAACCTAGAAGCAAAACTGGTCCACTAGTTCTTTAAGGGACAAAGTTGTGACAGCTCTAAGGCTCAGTTTAGAGAACTTTGTTACAATGATAATAGTATGTGTCCCAAGAGACACCTATTGTTCTTCCATGCTCTGGATAAAGATTTAGGATGAGAAACGTGTTGGTGACCTACAAATTGGGGCTGAGCACATTGAAGCTGGCCTGCTATCCTCATGTAATAGCTGTGCATCTCCAGCAACTTTAGTGGAGTCCTTCCTCCAAAAGATCAGGATTTATATCAGTTTGAGACCAGTCAGCCTTTGTGAAAGCAATGAGAACAGGTCTATCTATCTCTTGATGCATGATAGCTACTTATTCTGCACAGACAAAGCTGGTGAAGTTAAAGAATATGAAACAGCTCTGCCTTGGAACAGCACCATGTGTGATCTTCATTGAACCCATTTTGTATGTAAAGTCCTCGAAATATGACCAGTAAAAGATCTGGTATTTCAGCAACCTTTATTTGCATAAATGAACTTAATTTTGACACTCAGAACTTGTTCCATAGCACTTTCATATTGGGGCACCAGGATGTAAGCATGTCTGAAAGACAGAAAGACAAAAAGGAGGGCCTTGTTTAGAAAAAGATCTTTATATATATGACCTTGCTAGGACACAAACGTTATCCAAATCAGTGAAAAAAGATATTATAAATGACTACAAAAGATTTACTATCTTCTTTGCCCAAACAGCCTCATAAATTGTATGTCTAATCCCCAGTCTTGCCCACATCCTCATCCAATTTCATCTGTCTTGCATAAAACTTAGTAACCTCTTAACAAACACAGCTGACCAACATGAGAGCAGAGAGTGGGGTCCCTGTAGTATGTTAAATCCCTTCCCTCCAATAAAATCTGATGGGATCTTTAATGACCACTTCTTATCTAGGAATTTTTGAAATGATGGAGCTTGGATCATTTTTTCCACCTATGTTTTTATGTACATGGTTCCCAGGGCTCTAGTGACATTCTAATAAGTGTATTGAATTTTGAGCTATTCAAGGGATTTTGTATATTATTTATGAGAATGGATTGATTTGTCTCTCATGTGAAGGAATATATGTAAAATTGAGTTTTGTTGTCGTTGTTTCTTTGCTCAATGTCTCTGATATGATCATGGCTTCATAACAATTTCAATATATTATTGCCAGAGGTATTATAAAATAGGGAGATATTATCCTTCATGTCATAATTCTTTCTCTGCTGAATAAACTCAAAAGCTTTTGTTTGTTTGTTTGTTTGTTTATTGATCCTTACTTTGGAACATAGTAAATTAAGTGAATGCTGTTAAACAAGAGGCCAAATTCCCTTGTAGTTTCACCAAAATGGACTTCAATTAGCTATGCTTCTATGACTATGCTATGATGCTATTCATAGGCAGGTTATGACATTGTCAACAAATCGGTGAAACTTAAGCTCCTGTTATTATCATCTTGAGCCAAAAAATATATATTTCCGGTGCATATAACTTGTTCCCTATATAATGGGAGCTTCAGCCAATGTGGTCAGAAATAGTGCTGACATGAAACACCTGCAAGTTATGTTGGCATTGTAAGACAGTTCGGTTTCAAAATAAGTCTGGGAAATGGAGGGAAGGGAAAAAAAGCAGAAAATACAGGGTCTTCGAGATGTCCTAATTTCTGCTATCTCATTGTTCCATGTGTGCAGCAAAGGGATATATTTGTGATCCACTCTCTGGCATGCCCTCAAAGCCAGAGTCTGTTGTGGTCAAAACTGGATACTTATGGACACACAAGGAGATTGTTTCCTTCTGCTGTTATTTCACTGTGGAAAATATAAACAAGGAATTATCATGCACTCATTCTTTCAATAAGAGAATGAGGGGTTATCAAATTTAGTTGATGGCAAGTTCAGAATGTACATCAGGAGATTACTCTGCACACAATGCGTTTTTGAACCCCTTGCCACGGGATGTTGTGGATGCTATATTTTTATATGGGTTTAAAAAGTGGCTGGATAAATAAGGAGAGAAAATTCTGTAAGGGATTATTAAATATAAGGATATCACCTCTAGTTCAGGAAGTCCCTAACCTGTAAGCTCTTTCAGAATGAAAGGTGTTCTGACACTATTCACAGCCAATTTGCTGCTAATGACCAAGCTTAAAGAGTGCTTGATAGAAATAACATCTCAGCTAATCTTTAAATGACTTCTAAGTTCCTAATAGCAGGGACTGTGAGTAGAGAAGTTTACGCCTTCCCTGATGAAAAGCTGAAGTTGCTCCGAAATGCAGCTGTGTTGACATTACCATAATGTCTTGATCTGTTGATGTGTATATCGGGGACAGAGCCCTACAGGGCTGTGCAGTGTCTAATCCCTGTCACAGTCATGCTGTTTGTAAACTCGCAGAAGACCGTCCTGATTTAACTCTACTTGGGTTGACTCAATTTTTGCATTTATACTGCTCGCTCTGCATTATCCTCATGTCTACTAAATAGATTCCCAGTCCAGGGTGTTGAATTGATGTTTTATGGATTAGTATAGAGGGTGAATTCTCTTGAGTCTACTCTATATAGTCATACTTATTTATCTTGCTGATGCCAGTCTGACCTCTTGTCCCCTATCACTCAAAAAACATGCCCTTTAAAGTTTTTTATCCTATTTTGAAATATTTTGTTGCTATTCAAAGATTATTCTGTTGTCTTGTCTTTTTTTTTTTTCCCCTTCAACTAATGGCTAAACAGCTGCAGCAGCATGCAACTTCGAAGCACCCTGCTGCTGTTCTCAAAAACAAAACAATCTGTATTTAAACCAATTTGCTTGTAAACTCCTGCTTCCCTGCCTCCAGCCTGCTAAACTGTTCAGGCCCATCATGTCAATCTGTTTTTCCAATGTGGAGATCACTCTATCAGTGCCAACTAACCCACTACAAACTAAGGCTGCAGGCTATGCTCGGGGAAGAAAAAATAATGTCTCTGACCTCATCAGCTAACTACATTTTATTTGAGCAACACAATTTAGATTGACCACCAGGGTCTGGATGAAAGGCAAGGTCATTTTAAAAGGTGAATAATATGTCCCTGTCATTGGGGTGCAGGATTTACCTCTGGAATCCATATTTAAGGGAATCTCACGGCTATCAGTGAGTTGTGAATGTTGTTTTTCAGTCTGAGCTCAATGTACCCAACTGCAATGCAAAAATATGTGCTAGAAATCGACTTGAACTGGTAAGATATGAGACACTGAGAATGAACACAAATAATTCTAAGCCAAGGCACCAGCAGGGGACTGATAGAACATATAACCAGGAGACTGACTGTTTGTTTCCTTATTCATACTGTTTTATTATTTCATTTCTCTGTGCTGATTAAAAAGGGACTAAAAAACAATGCTGGAGACTGAATATATTTGGCATGTGCTGTTCAAGTCTCCCCAAAACAGCTCTGCCACCGCTAATCCGTTTCCATCTTTAAATTAGCAGGCTCTTTAAAAACCATTTCTTCTAACTGGCATTCAGTATTCTGGTGGAATGAGATCATCCTCTGAAATCTAAGCTGAATGTGTTTATGAGTATCTTTTACCAACAGGTACCTTCTTGTCCTTTAGGTTAAAGTGCTTTTGCCTTCTCCTGGTGTTTACAGCACTACATAGTTCTCTCAGCCTTCAAATTTTTAGGCTGTACAAGCCAGGTCTTCCTAGTTCTGTTGGTAGGACTAGCTCTCCATTCTCTCAGTCACATTGTCCTGTTCCACATCTACTCCAGTTTGAATCCACCCCTCTTGACCGTCGGACACCAGATCAGGAGGTGTGTCCTTGCACAGTAGCATCAGTACTTTTCTGTTTCAAGTAGAGCTATACCAGCTGCTATACTCAAACCCCACATTGACTTTTTAATGGTGACATCATATTGGTGGGTCATAGATATATTGCCATCAGTTGTTACACCTATATTTTTCTCCTTTGATGTCATTGCCAAGTGACAGATCCACAGATCATAGTAAAAAATATTGCTACTGTTACCTAAATACATGACATAGCAGTCTATACTACTAGATCCCATCCTGTTTCTGTTATTCCAACTCTCAAAATCATCTAACTCTTCTTACAATATTCTAAGCCTTCTTCCCATTTGCAATGTTTTCCAGGTTTGTACCCACAGGTACAAATGTAATACACACTTTTTATACACAGAGTATTCATGAAAGTCTAAGACAGATTAGACTCCAGGAAGCCCCTTTAGGACTGCCATTACTGCCCTTCTTTCCACCTGATGCTTCTCCATTTAAACAAACCTATTGTTGTCTCCTCTTCATCTGTTTCCTTGTTTGCCTTACAGTTGCTGTGCTAAACCCCATATTCACCACAAAACTAATAATTTCTCATGCAGCACCGTATCGAATGCTTTACTGAAATCCAGATAGATTAGATCTACTGCATTTCCTTTGTCTAGAAAATCAATTATCTTATCAAAGAAGGATATCGAGTTAGTCTGGCACTCTCTGTGTCTTTGGTAAACATTTTATCCCATTTTACATTTACTTCCATGTCGCTAATTATTCTCTCCTTAAGAATTTATTCTAAAGCCTTTGTGTAGTCATCTCTATTTGTGATTTAGGTGGCCTTAACCTTGGTTTGCATGGACCCTACACAATATGGTTCATTGTTCAGATTTAGATGCAAATGCCTGTACAGTATCATGATGTGCACTCAGAAGTATCTGTGCACAGGGAGTGCAACAGGACAACTAGAGCAATGGAGGGCTAAAACCATCAGGAATTCAGGAAGATGTAAAGAAAGCATCACAAATTCTTGCCCTGTTCTTATGTTCTTTTTTAGACCCCTTTGGAGACAGCTGCCACTGTGTAGCTATTTTAGTGGTATTCTGATGAGGATGTTCTGAGTTTACCCTGCTTCTACCAAAGCGTACATTGCACTAACAGAAAAGGATCTCAGAGGGTGAAGGTTCTGGCACAAATAAGCATCTGCAAATCTACTGAGACCAACTGAGTTATGGCCTTTCATCTGTTCTGTCTTTGGTGTCCTATCCAAGTCCCAAAGGGAAATTCAGGTGTGACAAAAGCATCTTCTGCACCATTGCTTGATATTTTGCTAGCCACTTCACATCTTTCAAAGGAACAGGACCAGTAATTGTTTTTGCTGGAGGAACACCTCTGAGATAAATATTGTTCTTTTCTTTTTCTCTTTTCTCTTGTCGCTCTTTTCAGTCCCATGAAATATACTATCCTTGTCCTACAGAAGCACTATAAATGAAAGTCTGTCAGTGCTGCCATTATAAGCCCTATTTTTAAACAGTTTATCATTCAAAGGCAAAGATTCATTTTCTCTCCTCACCACAGTTGATGCTGAGTGAAAAAGGTCAGGCACAGGCACAACATAGTTCCTCTAAATTTTTAAACACAACCATAAGCATTGTTGAGCAGAGATGGGCCAACAAGACTCCAATATAAAGAGACACCAGCATTTCACCCTGTGAAGCCAGGTGCAATGCTGGAGTGGAAACCTGAGTCTGAAATAATGAATATTGTAATTATCCTTTATCCTGCAGACAGTCTTAACTGGATTCCCACAGTCAGGCTCCTTCAGAGTTTGGGAGATACATGAACCAGATCTGGTTTTGTAATCTGTGCTCACAGAAAAAGAAATTATCTCAGCTCTTTCTAAAGCAGTCAGAAATAGCAGAATTTCCAGGAACCACAGGAAGACAAAGAGCAGAACACCGTGTCAATAACTCCACATAAATTTAAACCTCTGCATAAGCTTTTGGATTCTATTGGGATGAACAGGGAAGAGAGAGTGATCCAGGAATGAAAGAGAGAAATTTGACCTGCATCTTAGGCAGATGATTTGTTGGTAGAAGAGTAAATGTGAGATAGTCCAATGGCAGTTAACCTCCCTGTGTCCAGATTTCTCATCCGTAAAATTATAATAATGATACTTGCCTTCGTGAAGTACTTTGAGATCTGTGGTGGAAAAGTGATGTATGAAGACAGACATTGTTATTTCAAAGGGTCAGAGAATAGCAGGTGTCATAGATCTGGAATTACACAATAGACAAATATTGCAGGGAGAACAGTGGGAGCCAGCAGTACCCTATAGTTTATTGTAGCTTTAATAATGTTGGTGGCTTTCCTATTCAAGTGCAATATTTCAGGTAATTACTCCGTTGCTCACTTATCAGGGAGGGGGTGAGAAACAGTTTATTTTGCTGGAAGAACACACTGGGAGCCAAGCAAAAATAACCTGGTGTGGAATAATTAGCAAATTCCCTTATCCTATGCAGTTTTCCTAGAGACATTCCTGAACACTCTTGTTCAGTTGGAGGATTTACCAATTTTCTCAGTCATCAGTGACTTTCTGTAACACCAACACAAGTTGCCGTTTGGGGAAAACACATTTCCTTCCCCCCAAAATCTACATATTTCCCTGTTGAGGATGACAACTTTCATGTGATTCCTCATCAGGCTGAGTGTTTGTACCCATACCTACCTCTCACACATCACTCCCAGCCTGTCCCAGGATACAGTCTTGGGGAAGCCACAGCCCCATCCTCGCTGAACCCCTGCCATTTCCAGGGGTCATGCCTGACTTTGCATGATGCCTCCTTTCATCTTCTCCTGTGCTCCAGCCCAGTGCTTACTGAAGGAAATCAGAGTGAAATACAGCTGAGCAGATTAATATCCATTGTGAAGGGATGTGGGGAATATGCAATCATATAGCATGGATGCTTGACAGCTCCATGTGTGACAGGAGAGGAAAATCAAAGCAAAAAGTGCATGTATCAGAGGGACAGCAGCCAGGGCCCTTTGATTAGTCTATACAGAGTATGCCTGGAAAAAATCAGAGAGGATTCCTGTCCAAACAGTGGCACTGAAGTCAGGCCACAGCTCACACCAGCACCAACCCCAAGCAGAGCACATCACTCATGCATCAGCTGAGCAAAGCTCACGGAAGCTGCCAGGCCGATGGCCCCATGTACAAACACACCTTCCTGCAGAGTGCATAGGGGAGGAAAAATCAGTGCAGTGTATTCAGTGCAATGATGTAAGTCCAGAATAACTTCACCAGTGGTAACACACAGTCCTCTTTTATGTCCCTGACCTCATGGCATTACAGCTGTTTAGATATCTAAAACTAGGCAAAGATTTCAACCTCTGAAGCTCTTGAGTTCATCCACAGGGAGATAAATTATCTCCTCTATCAAATGTATTCAGAGAGGCCTAGAGGAAAGAGTTTAGCAACCCTGCTTTGCCACAGACTGTTCTCCAGTGCAGGCAGGAGAAACCCAGGGAACAACAGTGAGAAGCCAAAGGAGGAGCAGGCACACACGCACACCCCTTGCCTGCCTGAGGTGAGCCACCGTCTCCGCTGGTTGCCCGCTGTCCTGCCTGCTGCAACGCAGGGCTCCAGCTGGCAAATTGCCACCTAACGTGTGCACAATCATGGGCATTTCAAGTAGCTTTCAAAATCCCTGTCTGGATAATGATGGAGCTTGTGTGTCAGGCCAGGCCATCCAGCTGAGCTAAGTACACGTCTGAAGAATGGTGTTGAGGGAGATGAGGCAGCTGAGAAAAGCAATTCTGTTGGTGTCGCTCAATCGCCTGCAGATTGCCTGGCTTGGATCAGGCACCAGCTCCTTCCCTCCGTGCGGTCTCAAATCCCGACCCAGGCAAGTCAGCATGAGGCATCCCAGATGACGCATGAGTTAGAGGATACTGAGAGATCGACTTTTTTCTGTGTGTGCCCATAGGTCAGCTGAAATCTCCATCTCCAGGCTTTTCTCAGCCGTACCCACCTGCCAGTGTGTTACACACCCAGAAAAGGGCTTGCTGATGACCGATGGCCGGTGGTGCTCCCTCCACCCTGCAGAATGGGAGATCAACATCTGCCATGCCTTTCTAACTCATCCCCAGTCCTTCTCTGCAAAACCCACGTGGCTTCTCCATTTGCACAATTGTACTAGTCTGGGAAACCACTATTTCCCCCCACCCACTTCTTTCCCTCATATTTTGCATAAGGAAGACAGAAATGCTTAGGATAAAATACAATACATTCCCGTAAAATGTGTATCACTCCCTACTGCCCTTCTCCCCAGACTGAAACTAAATATAGCAAAAGCCAGTCTGCTGGTTGGAACAAATACAAATAAATTAAAGAAAGGTATGATAAATCAAGCCCAGGTTGCTCTCACACTGTGGTCTGCATGAGGTGACTATCTTCTGTCTATGATGGCACTAGCAGGACATTTTTATGTACCAAATTACAAGGGATTCGTGACCACTGAACAGAGACGATACTGTAAAGCCTAGGGGTGACTTGCTGAAACTTTAGCTAAAACAGCTCTGCACTGTGTCCAAGAAACATCTGCTTGATCTCTTGCATTTGTAGAATCATTTTTAGATCAGAAGGACATTTTGGGATTATTTTCTTTCAGTGGGCAATGCAGATTTGGTAACATCAACTTTTTGCAAATTTATATTTGCTTCACTGAATCCTTCTCTGAGGCTGGAGGGGGAATTTAGAAACTTCATTTTGACATTGAATTTGTTATTCGAATCTAAATGTTTTATTTTGCCACTTTCAAACAAAATATTTTGATCTTTGCTTTGTAAATTTAGTTTGGTTAGAAATTGCCTTCCATTTTATTTTGAAAGGTGTGCTCAAAACCCAGCTGTTACCTCTTATAAAGGGACAAAAGAAATGTTTTGCTCAAACTAAGATGCCTTTTTTTTCTTTACTTTTGGCTTGAAAATAACGGGTCAAAAACAACACAGAAAAGAAGTGTTCTTGCTAGTGAACCGAAAATTCAATTACCTGAAAAGCTCTTATTCTCATTTCAGTATAAGGTCCTGTCTGCAGAGGGAGGTAAGTGTGCAGCACACTCCAGTACACATTTACGACCCAACCTGTTGAAAAATACCTCCCCCAGATGGATGCCCTCCACTGAGGACAAAGTTAGACCATTAGAAGATAAGTTTTCCCGATCAAAGCAGAATGAAGCTTGGATTCAACCCACTTGCCTTAGCTTATCTAAGGCCTGAATTGCCATCTGGACAGGCCTGTTTCTCTTCATTGGGTACCCAGGGATTCTGGGCCAACCTTATACCAACTCAAACACCTTGGTGAAGAAGCTAGAAAGGAGGAATCTTGGCCTTTGGTGCCCATGAAGAGTGTCCTCCCAGGGTTGGGTGACTACCTGACTACATTATGGCCCAATTGTTAAAGTATCAGTGACCCTACAAAGCCAAAAAAAGTCAGCAGATTTTTGCACAATACCCTTCCTATGAGGTAGGCTGCCTCAGGAAGGCTATGGAATAGTTTCTCATGAGCTCCTCCTCAGACACTTCTATCAAACCTCCCCATACTGAACGTGGGGAAGGTTCAAACAAATATCCACATGCCCAGGCCTTCATCTGAGTTGGGCATGGACTTGCTCCATTGCAGCAGGCTGAGAAAAGCCTCTTAGGAAGATGCCCCTGATTCAAAGGCTACTATCATGATCGAGGTAATTCTGTGAGCACAAAAAATGATCCTAGACTTGCCGTTGGGGTCTGAGTAGCAACTTCTGCAGTAGGAAAAATGTAATATTGCACCTCAGAATTTAAGAGTCCCAGAAAATGAGGGGGTTTAACTACTTAATTCATTTCACAGTCCAAACAATTCCTGTTTGTGCCTGGAAACTTCCTGGCTCTGACTCATCCTCTCTCATGCTCCACCTTGTCCATGAGATGAAACCTTAGATGCATCAACTGCTGTCATCCAGAATGTAGTCTGACAGTGATTACAAAACCTCCCTGGGGAGACTGTGAGTGCAAGCAGCTGCTAAAGCCACACAAATGGGACTGTGTGGCAGCCCACAGATCTGGCCTCCACGCTGTCGACTTATCACCCTTTCAAACACAAAAGCGATGCTCTTTTGTTGACCTGGCTGATGCACCACCACTGCCCCTCTCTAGCAGAGCTCAGTGCGTAGGGGAATGCAAGGAGGCAAATGCAGAGCTGCTTCCCTCCTTGTTCAGCGCCCTGTCCAGATCCTGTTTTCCCATCAACAGCAGAGTCTGCAGGAGGTAAGGTTGGAAGCTGTCTTCTGTGGGGTGTTACACTGCTGCATCAGCCCCATCAGGCTCAGATGTCAGTAGGCCACAAGGGATCAGCACTTTTGCTACTGTGACAGGAGTTTGACCTTTGTTTCTCCAGTAGCTCGATCTGCTTTATCTAGGGAAATCACAGCAAGTGCGCTGTGCCAAGTCCTGATCCCACTGAAGTCAGTGACACAGCTCCAGTTGACCTCAGTAGGACCAGGATTTAAGTAGCACCATGTAATTCCTATAGGCTTCTTGTGCAGTTTATGAAACATATGTGCTCGCTCTCTCTGCACGCTTATTTGACTTCCACACTCTTGATGGAAATGTGTCTTTATAAATTTACAAATAGCGCAGCAGCTGTGTGTTTATATAACCTCATTTGAGGGCCACATGTATTCTCACCCTTGTGCTATTAATATTTATACTGTCACAACCACGTACACACAAATACCTCACACAAATACACACACATGCTGTGGAACAATAAGGAAAATAGATTAAAAACCCTTCTGAGTTGGTCATGCCTTTAAAAAAATTCATGGAAAGGCAGATCTATGTTCTTGAAAGACATTACAAAGGAACTTTTCACCAGATCCTGGTAACTTTGTGCAAATTTCTATGCTTTTGCACCCTTACTTTCTGCACAGCAACACCTCTCCCTGATTTGAAGTGACCTCAGTCCAAAACGTTTTGCAGAGCAAAGTCAGGTATTTCAGCCAGTTAGGAGACAGACAATTTATAGGGCAGCCAGGACCTGAAGCACTGCAAACTATTGACGGCAAGGCAAGCAACTACAGCTGCTGCTGCTGCTTCCCAGCCAGTGTAATAAGCATTGTTCAGAAGGCCACAATGGAGCTGGGTAACAGCTCTTGATGAAAATTACTTTTTTTTAGACAAAAATGCAGAATCAGGCTGCTTTAGTCAATCTGCAAATTACTCAACTTGCTTCAAATGCAAACAGGAAGAAGAACTGCAAACCATACAGCCTAGACATTTTATTTTGACAACTCAGATGAAACATTTTGATTTCCTCATGCTGAAAAGCTTAGCATTCTTGAATTTGCCTCCATTTAATTTTGTCTGTTCCAAAAGATGAAAATTATTTGTCCTATCCTAAATATTAATTATTTTTTAACTTTCTGCTTTGCTAGAGAAATTGGTTTAAATGATCATTTAAAGTTGGCCAAGTGCAATTTCTTCTCCTCCTTCCCTCCATACTGATTTTCCAGCTCAGTCAATGAACCAGCTCCCTGTAAGGAGCCCAGTCTAGCCTTTGTTTTGAAGGTCCTGAGACCAAAGAGCAAACATGCAAAGGTGTGAGCAGGACAGACTTTCTGCACCCACTTGGACAGCATGCACGAGGCAGAGACCAAGCAGCCTTGCTAAGTCTCCTCCTTTCCTTTTACAAGGAAACTTTGCTGTGAGACCACATGGCTTTTCTGATGCCAGCAAGTTCCCTGCAGATGGAGAGAGCAAATAAAAATGTGCATATTTACATTATACATGCAGATTAGATAGTGTGCATTCCTCACAGCCTGTCCCTGAAACACCCTCCAAAAGGAGTGTGGGGGAGAATGCAAAGAAGTTGAGTCCAAGTCTGTTCTCTTATTGTCTCACTCCCACACCCCTGCTCTTAAACAATATATACCCCTGGCTGATTAACCCTTTCTAGTGACCTGCATAGTGGATAAAACTCTCAGTGACCGGCAATCTCTACCTTAGTGCAAAAAGTGGAGATGTTTGCTTTCAGAGGACTGCTAAATTCAAAAGCCAGCAGAAGTATCTGCAGGATGGAAGTGGTAATGATGGGGAAATTAATTACTGCATTTCTTAACCTTTGCATTATCTGGTGAAAGAAGAGAGTGGGGGTGTGGATACATGTGTGTGCACATATGGAGTTACCCTGCCATGGAGCCAAAGCATTGAAATGGTGAACTGAAGCCCTGTTGTATTTACAAAGAGCTTTTGCAACCAGGCTGACTTCCACAGACCACCTCATCCCTGAAGCTCTCTCTCCAAACATCCTTCCTCAGCACCCACAAGCCTGCTCCCTCTCAAAGCTGGTTTCAGCCTCTCCTTTTTCGCTTCCCTCCAGTACCCATCCCTCCTCCAACCTCTCCTCCCTGTGCATTCAGGGGAGCCCCCAGGGCTCTGTAATGACCTCCTGAGCAGAGGTGTCCCTTCCCATGGAAGTCCTACTGTGAGCTCAGTTTGGGGAGAAGCGAGTTCTTGGGGGAAGTAAGGAGCAAGCCAGTGAAGGGCCACCCAAAGTCTGCTCCTAGGGAAGGTCAAATATAGCTTCTTTGAAAGCAGTAGGAGTGCAAATGGGAGAGTAGTATCAGACTCATCTCTACCCGTACTACAAGATCTTTGGGCTCAAGGCTGTTGCCTTCTGCTGAGCCAGGTCCTGGATAACCCTCTGTGGGCTGAGCTGCTCAGCCCCATCTGGAGGGAGACCACCAAGACAAGAGTTTGGCCCACAGTGAAACCATAAGCTTGCTTCAGGTGTCCCCTTCTTAAAAGGCCTGGAGCTAGACCCCTGCACATACAAAAAAAGTCTGCAAGGAAAGAAGCCTGGGATCATGCTTCACTGACAAAGCCAGGGCAGCAAGAGCCTGCAGGCAATCAGAGACCATTGCTTGGGCCGTGAGGCATCACCCTGCTGAGCACACATGCTCCTGCATTCATCTGTATCTCCTCTCTCACACGGCAGCGCTCACGTCTGCCCTTTCAAATGAGGTTCCTCCTCAGGGCACTTGTTCTTCTGGTTCTTCATTGAGTGAGCAACACGCTCGCTCACACACGCTCCCTTCGTCCTCCCACGCAGCTCAGCATTGCAATTCTCTATTAGGAAGTTATGCCCCATTTCTCTCCAGAAAATCCTTGCCAGGCTCTGCCAGCTGCCACCTCACTGACAGATGTTCTGCTCAAGCACACACTATCATTTTTACATAGTGGCAGCCTGATTAAATATTTCACGCCTCGTGCCAAACTTTTAGTGCTCCCAGTCAGAGGGAACAGTATAGCTAAGTCCAGCCTGGGCCATGAAGGACTTTGGGGTGCTGATCCCTGAACTCTTCATGGTCTTCTCTGCAGGTGGGTCACAGTGCTATGCTTGGAAAGAAGCTTTCCTTTGAAGTGGGGTTGACTCCAGCCTTTTGAGCTGCAAGGAAAACTGCCTGCACAGTACAAGCTGTAGGAAAGCACTTGACTGAATATAAGATACAGAAGAATGAGAGATTCATGGCATTTCCCAGGCAGATGAACAAATTATACTTTCTGATATATTTCTGAAGGTGCAGTTTTCCAATTTACATCCATGAGGTATAAATGCCTTTGACTTTTTCCATATAGTGAAATCAACAGAAAAGCAAGAGGTTATTAAGCATTGCGGAGTGGGATAGGCGAAGTGAATGGCAAAAACCTGAGTGGCAGATTCTGGGATGGAGCACAAAGGGTGGTGGGATTTCTTGGGGTACTGTGGGCTTTAGGGATTATGAAAAGTGAGTCTTTAGGTGGTGTAAGAAGCCTTCTGAGCTCCTTCCGACAGACTTTATGATGTTCTTACTCCTGTGATAGCAATGATAGCAGAGCAAATGAAATGCAGCTTAAACTCATAAGGAAGTTAAAACAATTTCCCTGTTTCATGTTGCACATTTACAGTCTATTCTTCAAAAACCTTGCACATAGCTATTTTTTTCTGTTCTAAATTGGCTTTCACACCACTTTCACCAGCATTATACCTGGGTGCTTCCAGTATTACACCAAGGAATGTGACTAATATCTCTTACAGGCAGTTTGTGATGGTTTTTCTTTCTCATGAAGAATATTACAGGCTGGACCAATGCAGCTGTTTCTAACACTGATTAGCTCATATGGCTGTGTGCGATTAAAGCTGTAGCTAAAAAAAAAAAAAAACAAAACAAAAAAAACGCCTGTTTAAGGTCCCAAATCAACCCCTAAATATATGTGCAGACAAAATTAGGAAATTGCTTTTGCATTTTTAAAGAAGCTGTTTGAACATCCAGCCCTCATTCACTTAACATTTACAATATTGCCCTTCATAGCCTTGGAGCCCAGTTTACTTTAGTGTTACATCAATTTTACTTTCAGGCGCTGTAATTCTCTGGTAGGTCAATGCCAATCCTGTTATGTTCTTTTAAGGTGCAGTGTATCAGCTCACATAATGGCAGGCACAGAGTTAAACAATTAGTCCATTGCTGTCTTAGAGCATAGGAAAATGTAATGATGACCCAAGATTTTACTGCAGAAAGGGACCCCACCCGATGCACTGCAAGAATGAGGCTGACAGATCACCACATTTACAGCATCTTAAATGCAGGTCTGGAGTAACTTCGTTTAAAATTGGAGGAAAATAGTAAAGTCAATGTGGCACAAAGTACCATGCAAGTGTTGTGAATAAAAGCTTCAAAGGGTACTAAAG
Organism: Buteo buteo; assembly: GCF_964188355.1. Classification (NCBI taxonomy): domain Eukaryota; kingdom Metazoa; phylum Chordata; class Aves; order Accipitriformes; family Accipitridae; genus Buteo; species Buteo buteo. The sequence goes on from NC_134183.1 coordinate 23,421,687, forward strand.
TGCCAATTGATTACCTGTGAGAGGATCTTTAAGATCTCAAGTCCAAGATAAAGAATTTACATATACACTGTAATGTTAAACCATCATCACTACATTTCTAATAATCACCTCTTCTCCAGTAGATGAATCCAGCCATTAGCATCCTGTCAAGTGGTTCTCACTAGAGATACACAAGGAAATCATAGCAAGTTAGATTCCTGTTAAATTCAACAGTATTATGCCCTTCAAATCCACCAGTGGTCACCTCTGTTTTGACAACTAAGATTTTAAGAGGGATTAGCATGCCTTTTCTTAATGATGGCTTAATATCTTGCATATCTGGAAAGCCAGTCAGAATTCAGAGGTGGAAACAAGATGCCTCATCACCTTTCTCTATATTTTTATTGTACCTCATACCATGATTTTTTTTTATCGAAATAGAATCTAATAAACTAAGATCATATACTTTTGGGGAGAGCAGAGGAGGAGAAAATTACACGTTTGGTTGGTAATGATAACAAGATTGCCATATGAAGCATTTGAATAGATACTGACTGTCATTTTGAGGAGGAATTTAGAACAATGCAGGATGAGCATGGCATGGAGGAAGTGGATTTAAACCTAACAGAGTGCAAAATGGAAATGGGGAATGAAAAGGGAAATCACTCAGAGTGTTTCCATGTGTAACCTCCAAGGACTGGTATTTCTAGCTCTCTTGGAAAGCAGTGACCCCAAGAAACACATGTCCATGGATGATTTCAGGCTGGAACATGTGTTCAGTGTCCTCTAAGGTAACGGGCTGAAGACAAAAAGAAAGGAGAGTAGGAAGAGTGAGCTGGTATTAACTACAGGTGGGTATCCACATGGGAAAGCTGTGCCATGTGCTGGTCTTCACAGTTCAAGAAAGCTGTTGGCAAATGAAAGATGCTTCAGAAAAAAAAGCATTGGTAATTGTTTCAAAGACAAGAATGTCACCTTAGACTCAAATCTCCACCCAGGTACCTTACCAAAGACCAGTTGATGGGCTGACTTGGACACAATTTGGAAACTCTTACATGAGGAACACTGCGGCAATAAGCTCAGCCTGGAAGATAGAAACAGCCAATTACAGTGGCTTGAAATAAGAGCTAGACAATGAATTTTAGTGTATTTCACATAAAGCATCCTTCCATCATTACTGCTTATCTCATCCTTCTTCACTAGTACCTTTGTTGCTGTTTCAGCCCTTGAGCAATTTCTCTCATTTGTTTTTGACACTTTGGGCTTGCCCTAAGCCTGCTGAGTGATGACATTCCCTGAGTTTCTTTTCAGGGGTGTGGAGTGAGAAAGAATGACAGCAAGGCATGTTCTGGGAGCACCATCCTCTGCTTGCAAGACTCCCATGAGCATTTTTAGGGTCAGACTACCTTCTGAGGAAGAAAGCCAGCACCAGAGCCCCACTTTCTCCACCTGTGTGTCCTGTACCTCTCTGCTTGTCAACACATAGGCTGCATGCACTGGGACAGGGAGCAGCTTGTGTTCGCAGGGACCTCAGAGAAGAACAGCCTGGAAATGTCAGAACTCCTTTCCTTTACAGGCCCGCTCTTGGGAAGTGAGGGAAGAAGCTCAGTCCAGTCACAGACTGCAGTAAGGAGGTGCTGTCATGCAAAAAATCTTGGCAGAAACCTTCGACTGCTGAACCCTCTCCCAGCACCACACAACCAAACCAGCCAAGCGAGCGACAGCTCCTAACAGGCCATCTCCCAGCCTGGCCCACATCCGACTCGCTGTCTGAGCCAATGCTCGCTATCGCTGTGTTGCTTTACCTAGACAGAGCAGGACAGGTGGCATTGGCAAGAAACCAAAGAAAAGCAGTTCATTCCTGGGGACCAGTCTTCCATTCGAGACGGCACGTGATAGGAGATGTGGTGTGTATTGGCAGCAAGATCAGATCTGCCTTATAACAGTTTCTGAAGTTTTGGAACTAGCTCAGGTTTGAAATTCAGAGGAATTTGGTTAACTTGTTCTGTTTTGTCTGAATAGCACTTTTTTTTTTTTGCATGTGGCTTCTGGCTTCAGCTTCTGTTGGGAGTGCTGAAATTCCATCACAAAAGCTGTATCATCACTTAGCTTTTTATTATAGTCTTTCGGCATTACATGACTGCTAGTGAATCTCCAGCCGTGCTGGAAATGGGAAGAAACAACCAACAGATCTTTAGATAATGCAAAAAGACCATGTCTTTCTGCCAATAGCCACCCCTATTTGCATTTTTCCCTCTCCTCCAACAACTGAAGCTACCACAAGATGGGATTAACTGGAGGTCCTCTTTACCTTCAGGAAGATTATTTGAGGTGGGAGGTATTTTTCAGAGTGAGTGACAGCACTGTGATGGGAGGGAGAGAGATCCCTTGAGGGGTCTCTAATACCCCTTCTTGCATTCCCATTCCTTAGTAATCTCTCCTCTGCAGGCCTGTCCTACCCAGCCCTGCTTAACTAGTAATTGCTGAAGGAATCAAACCACAAGGTATGGCAGCTGCAGGCATCCAGTGGAAAAAAATCCCGCATGCACATGCACAGGTCTAAAAGAGAGAGAGAAGGAGAGAAAGCACATTAAAGCAAAGACAACATTTGCAGCAGGCTGGTGTGTCCTTGACCGAAGGAGACATCAAAGACAGCTTCAGTGATTTACTCTTTGACAGGCTGGCATTTCTGTGATTCACGGAGCTAATCAATTAGGTGATACATTCCCCCTCCCTGCCACCCCTTTATTTTTAACAGCTTCTTGCCAAGAGTGGAAATGCTTCAGATCTGAATAGGTACCAACATCCAGACCACTCTGCAAGAGCTGACAAACACCATCCCAGTGGGTCTGAAATGGGGCCAGGACACTGCTAAAGGGGATTTGTCACAGGAGCAAGGGCAGTTTAGCCCCATCGACAGTGGATGCCACATATTCCTGGGTCATAACACACGGTCAATGTTGTGCAGTTTCACAGCCCTTCCATTTAACTGGACTAAGGTCTAGCCCTGCCTCACCCCTTCTATGCCACATGCAGGCTTTACAAGCCATCCAGAACTTCAGTCCTTCAGCCACATGCAAACAGAGCCGTGGCTTTCAGAAGCACGCTTCCCCTGAACATATGTATCTACTCCTACAGGCAGTAATAGTGACCCTTTCTTAGACCCAAAGTGACTCTTCATAATTCCTCCCTGTTACATTCAGGCACACAGACATATACATGCACACAAATAAAAGATGCACTCAAAAATGTAGGGGTACTTCAGGCACGCATATGCACACAGATACATCCTTTGATCATGTGCATATTGATGTTCAGTTGCCTGATCCACACTTTATGCATTTTACACATGCAAGCACTCACCCTTATTTCACACACTCCGTGGCATGTATGCACCAATCCCAATGTGTTCACCAACTTTCTGGCAGTGACTGCTCTGATGACTGCTAATGGGGAAAACATTAGTAAAAAGCAGCAGTCTCATTGTCTGCTTCCTCTAACTCATTCCAGGTGGGATGCAGGAAAGCAGAGCATGGCTTTACATCCCAAACCAACAGCATCTGCAATAACAAAACCCTTCAGAACTGTTCAGTTTTGAATCCTTGACACGTAATGATCAAAAATAAAACACAGCAATCCTGCATTTTCCAAATGCTGCATCAAGGGACAGCGCACTCCTCTTCATGTGAAAACATCATGCTGGCTGTCCTATTGCATAATGAGAGACACTGTCACAGCAGAGCAATTCTTACTGAGGAGCGAGTCCCAGGAGGCACAAAGGCTGGGAAATGCACCACAACAGGTTTCTGGGACTGAGAGCTGCAGCTGGCCAAGTACTGTGGAAAGCAGCCTGCATTTAATGTTCATGCTTCCTCTCTCCCAGTGAGAAGCTACAGAAGTCTGGCCACAGTTTAGTACAGTCGGGCAGATGAGAGCAGTTTTGGGGCTTCAGGGAATAAACCTCTCCACGCGTGGGATTTTCTGAAGCCCACTGTCATCCCAGGACAGAAATCTTCTCAGAGACACACACAGGGACTAAACCATTTTGAGTCATAGCCAGAGTCTGAATGAGCCAGTCAGCGCTGGGATGCTGAGCCAGCCACATCAGTATTTGCAGTGTTTAAAATTTCATTGAAGATAATATCAGAAATCTCTAGTATTTATGGCTGCAAGACTTATCTTCTTAACATGGCCACTGTAGTGCTCCCCATGTGAATATGCTCAAGCACAGCTCAAAGCAACAGGCATGAGTCTGAGCAGGTACAAAGCACAAGGAGAAAGCAATAGTGCTGCCCTGATGTAAATCCAGGTTCAGAAAAGAGCCCCGGTTACTCCTGAAAGAAAGGACATTTTTCCCTCCTTGTTTCAAGACTCACAACCTGTCCTGGTGCTTGACAGGAACTATTTCAGGGTAATTCTTGGTGAATGTTTCAGTAGTGATCTTTCCAGGAGAAACACAATGCTAACAAAGATGAGAGGACAGTGTTGTGCACCGGCAGAGCACCATCAGACAGAGATTTGTTGAGAAGGTGGGAACTCACAGGTTTTACCCCTGCTTCTTAGCATCATGAGACATAACATAGCTGCATGGTGAAGAAATCCTCCCCTCCGGGTTCAGATTGGAGATCTCTCACTCTGGCTCATTTGATTCAGAGAATACAGGGAAAAAAATGACAGTCTTACCACGTTCTCTCCCCTTCACAGCACAGGCTGTCTTGAGCATCCTGGGGCGCACCCAGCTGAGCCCTGACTCCTGGCTCCCTCTCGCTGCTCAGAAGAGTCTCCTGTGAAAACAGAGACATTGTTGAATATTCTCTGATTTGATCTGGATGAAATCTCTCATCAGATCCTGCTGCTCTTCATGGCAAAATACCCACAGGCAACAGAGTCCAATTTTTACCCGTTCAGCTTCAGGCATAAATTTGCTGTTTTCAAAGTGGAGACAGCATCAGATGGCAGAGCAAAAAGGGGAAAAAAAAGTCCTTCACCAGCTGTGAAAACTGCCCTTTTAATTTTCATGAAAAGATATGAGACAAGAACAAAAGAAATGTTCTGCTGGCTGTTTCATTCCTCATTGGTGTTGTCGACAGAGAGCATTTCCTCTCACCATTCAACTCGTAGAAGTCATTAGCTGCTGGATCTCTTTTTAGCTTCCCTCCTTTCCCCTTGGTGAATTATGTCCTTCTAGATATCACCTCTTAAATTCACATTTGATTTTGGGGGGCAAGTTTCATCTGTTCTGCCTGTGACATGAAAATGGTTGTTTCCTCTTCTCTTACCCAGGTTTCTCTGTTGAGGTAAATCCTCTATCTGTTTCTGTTACTCCACTTTGAGGTCTTGCTTCAGATGTTAGTCTTTCTGTTTTACATCTACACTGTATCTCATTAAAACTGTGCACTGGTCCAGATTTCTCCTCATTACAACAGGCAGAGCTTATGGGAACATAGTTATAATGAGGGCAAAGAGTATGGCTCAGAAACAACTTCTAATAGCTCATTAGCAAAAAAAGACACTGCTGTTGTTTCCTCATTCCTTTTAAAGATCTGAGAGCCATCCCCTTCCCAGCCCATAGAGGTTAGCAACATTTAGTCTTCAACATCAAGGCAAGGCTGTCTTATTCACTAAGGACTGTTGCACAGCCTTAGAAGTGTCCTGGACTCCTGTGTCCTGTGATAATACCTGCAGATGTTCGTGAGTCACTTAATGTGGTTGTTCAGTGCTCATTTATCACCTTCTCAGTGCTCCTACTACACCTGGGAAACAGCGAGGGGAGCAGCACTACACACTGGCAACCCAACTGCTGATGCTCTTTCCTCCCCCACTTCAAGGTGGATCCAGTCCTGCCCGATGTTGTCTCTCTGATATTCTGCTTCTTCTCACTCATAGCTGTTTATGTTTGTATGTCAGCCTGACCCAGACTTGGAGTATAGGTGCAATTCCAAATATTTCCCAGAATCTTGGTGGTGGAATCCTAGTCTGGGCTGGTGATGTATTGCACACATGGAGAATGTCAGATTTCCCCCTTTTTTATGCAAATAGACAAAAACAGAGGGAGGTGTTCAAGCTTGTGAAGAAGCTTTAAGAGAGCCCACCTTGTCTTCTGTCTTCTTCCCCTTCTAGGTAACATCTAGCAGGAGCTGCTATATACTTGGAAGTGTTATCAAGAGCTACCAGTTCTTTCAACTGTAAGAGAGCAGAGCTAAAATCATTGCCTAGGCTTCACCCTGCCCTTACTCAGGCAAGGTGGCTATACACTATGTAAAAGCTGTGAAAACCAAGCAACAACCTTAGAATTTATGCGCTCATATTGTTACATTGCTGGGACATCTCTCCGGATGAAGCAATTTACATTGTAAAATATCAGTGCACTAAAAAGCTTAGGAGGAGCTTCATGGTGTTGACAGCTTGGCTCATGTACTCTTACTAGCTACTCACAGTACCTATCAGAGAAAAAGGCTCTCATTGGTGATATTTAATGCTGAACTTCAGTGCAGGCTCAAAATGTAACATTTTGACAGTCTCACAAGGCACCGTGTCTCCTTTTAAGGGAGAGCTGACGCAAAGCGTGCCTCTTCTGAATGGGTGATGTCTGGCCTTCAAAGGACTGAAGAATGATGAGACCACAACTAGAGAGTGCCTCATCCATGGGAAGAGTGCGGCTGGCATCATCTAGCAGGCTTAAAGTCTTGTGCTACAGCTACAGGGCAATTAGGGAGCTGCTTGCTCCAGGGCTCTGC